>NW_025999999.1:8968144-9068395 GCF_001458135.2 Marmota marmota marmota | reverse complement strand
TGCACCTGCCCGAACGCTCGTCCCACCGCCCCGGCCCGACGGGTCAGAGCGGCCCGGACGCCCGCGGTCGCCGAGACTGAGGCCCGTGTCACGGCGAGTCTCAAGGGGCGGCGGCCACCCCGGGCCAGGGAAGCGGCCGGCGCCTCCGAGACGGGCCGTCGACAAGCCGAGCTCTCCCGCCCGGGGTCAGAGTCTCCTCCACAGCCGTCTGCTCCTGCGACGCGAGGCCCGTGCGTCCCCTCAGCTCTGGGGCACAGCCGCCGCCTCGCTCTCTCTGGAGCCCACACAGCCTCGTCCTGGAGCGCGCGCGGACGCCGACGCCGACTCCGCAGCGCGCCCGCGCGCTCCCGGCCGCGCCCGCGCGCGCTCGTGGTGGGGGGGGGCGTCCCCTCTGGCCCCGCGCACGCGCGTTAGGTCCCACTGGCTCGCAGCCCCAGCGGCTTACAGGCTCCCCGCACTTGGTTGGTGGGGGGTGCTTAAGCTCTTCAGTGCCCGACCCTGGTTCCCGGCCAAGCCTCAAATCCAAGTCAGTCCCGGCTTTAGTGGAGCAGCCCCTGAGGGCATGACCCGGTTGATTGTGCTATAGTTTGTTGCCTCCATTCAGGATCTGGGGGAAGCTGTAAAGCGAAAAAGCTAAGCTGTCCAGGTTGGGCCCAAAAGTTGACTTTTTCACTCTTTATGTCACAAAATACAGTGAGAGGAGCAGACACGTGGTGGCTGTGAGCTTTGGCTCTGGAGCCAGGGGTCTGTAACCTTGGGCAGGTAACCTCTACAGGCCTGTTTCCTCATTGTGAAGTGAAGATCCTAATAGTCCCTACCTTCAGGTTGCGGCGAGGGAACCCATGGTGCCTGCACCAGCAAAAGCTTCGTTCTCACTGTTGTTTCAGTGTGCAAGTAAGACAGACAAAAACTGTTTAGCGCAATTCGAAAGTGATGACCGCGACACTCCCTTGAAGGTGACCTAACCTCTTAGCCACCTCCACAGCCATAAACCTGGTGCCGCCTTTGGTGACTCCATCTGAACCAAGGCCCTTGCTTCCTGATCTGCTGGGGTTGTGTGGGCGTTGACTGGAACCCGTCAGATGGTGACCTACCGTTTCCCTCCTCCACCTGATGACTGGCGGGGGCCAGTCATTCATCATAGTATCAAGTACCTGGCAATATTCCTGGCATGGAATAGGAAGGCAAACCTGATGAATGAAGACTGGAGTTAACTGAAGCAAGGCAATGCTGCTATTTACATAATGTCATACTCCACCCCCAACCATTTTGTCCTCCAGCCCTAAAATGTTGACACAAAAATCCTTCTTCCAGCAAGAGGCTTCAAATTATTGGGTTTCTCAAGATCCTTCTATGTTTTAAGCAGTTTTATTGAAATATAACTTCAATAAAATATACTTATAAACTGTACATATTTAAAGCATGCACTTTAATATATTTTGACAAAGGTATATGCTCATGAAAATACCATAATCTGGGGCTGGGGTTGTAGCTCAGTGGTAGAACACTTTCCTAGCATTATGAAGCACTGGGTTCGATTCTCAGAACCGCATGTAAATGAATAAAATAAAAGTCCATTGACAACCTAAAAAATATTTTTAAAAATGCCATAATCTATTTTTTAATTAGTCATTTATGGAGAAAATGAGGCAGTGCACAAAGCAGAAAATAAAAAGTAGTGGAATTTCATCAGCCAAACATAACCATTGATAAGTTTATTGTATTTCAAAACATTATTTTTTGATTATGCATTAACTTTTTTTTACATGAATAAGATTACACTTCATATAAAGGTTTGCATCCAGCACTTTTCAGATTCTGGTACAATTAATCATTATTTTTCTCCATCATAAGATATTTAGATTATGTACTATTTTTTCTATTTTAAATAAAATGTTGGTAAATATCTTTGAACACAAATCCTTTCCCACATTTTTTTTTCCTAGTACAAATCACCAGCAACAGATTTGGGTCAAAGGTATATGTCTGTTTCCTTTTTTCTTCCTTCCTTCCTTCTGTCAGGCCTTCCTTTCTTCCTTCCTTCCTTTTTGTTATTGTTCTTTTCAAAATAGTAAAGCCTTTACTGTTTTCTCAAATTAAAAGAAAATATTTATGTCCTTGTTAAAATAATTCAAATGCAGGAATTATAAATTAGAAAGCTGTCTGTAATTATCATCTCCTGCCTTTCTCCCACTCAAATTCACTCCTGATTTAATTACTGTTATGAGGTAAGTCTCTGATGATGGATATATGTTCATAGGTAGACTTTTTTCCCCCAGTACCAGAGATTGAACCTACGGGTGCTTAACCACTAAGCCACATTTCCAGCCCTATTTTGTATTTTTATTTAGAGACAGGGTCTCACTGAATTGCTTAGAGCCTCACTAAATTGGTGAAGCTGCTTTGAACACACAATCCTCCTGCCTCAGTCTCCTAAACTGCTGGGATTACAGGTATGCACCACACGCCCCACTTGTGACATAGAATTTTGTTTCCTAGTTCTGGTTTCATGGATTTATACTTATCTCTAAACTCATCATATCTCCAAACTCATCAGGTCATATACATTAAATATGAACAGCTTTTGGAATGTTAATCATGCTTCAAAAAAAAAGCAAAGTTTAGAAAACTTTAATAAATATAAATAGTCTCATAGTTTTTTTCATATTTTATGCAAAAAGAAATAAACCTCTTTAAAAAGCTTTTTTTTTCAAATAAGTAATAAACATGACCAAAAAATAAAAATAAAAATAAAACCTTAAATCTATGAACATGAGAGGACTTTGGGATTTAATAAAAAGATTCTAAAACTGGATTGAGAAGATGGTTGCACAACTGTATAAATTTACTAAAAACATTGTTGGATTGTATACTACAATTGATGACTTTCATTGTATGTAAATTATACCCCCCCCCCAGACCTTTTAAGTTAGTATTACTTTCTTTCTAGGTATATACTTTTTATATTTTTTTAAATGCAAAAATGGTATCATCCTGTACAGAACATTGACATCTTTCTATGCCCCCACAAATTAGTTTGTCTTATCCTTTTCAGTAGCTACATAGTTTCAGTGTCTAGTCGTTATAATTTATGTAAGTATTTATTCATTGGCAGATATTTAGGTGATTTCTAATTTATCATTATAAATACTACTACAATGAGCATGCATATATAAGTATCTTTGTGTATTTGTCTGTGTTTTCTTAAGGTACAATTCAAGAAGTGGAAATGTCAAGCCAAGACTATATTAGATTGTTTTTTACCTGTATTGCCAGATTGTCCTCTAAAAGGATTAATTGTACCAATTTATACGCCTATCAACACTGTATTCTCATACAGTGCCAAGTACACCACACCCTCAATAGTACCACCTTTTTAATATTTGTCCAGCTGATGGCATCCAAATAGCCTCTCATTTTAATTTAGAATTCTCAG
The DNA here is from genome assembly GCF_001458135.2 of Marmota marmota marmota. Classification (NCBI taxonomy): domain Eukaryota; kingdom Metazoa; phylum Chordata; class Mammalia; order Rodentia; family Sciuridae; genus Marmota; species Marmota marmota. Next base: position 9,064,959 of record NW_025999999.1, on the reverse strand, counting down.
ATTATTAGTAATGTAATAACACCTTTTCATATGTATATTGGCCATCTTTAATTCTTATTTTCTGAACTGTCTCCTCATATCAATGAAGAATATTAAATGATGTTGACATCCTATTAATGAGATAATCAAGTCTCATATACTTTGGTGAAATGTAAATTATGTGCCCCTAAAACCTTTTAAGTTAGTATTACTTTCTTTTTTACCTGTATTGTGGAGTTAAATAATAACTTACACATTTTCATCATGAAGTTACAGCCACAGAAATTATTTAATAAAGCCGAATGAGATGTCATTTAAACAGATTCAGATTTTCCTGGTAATGGCCATGATATCTAAATGTTTGTATTATTCATAAATCATACTTTGGCTTTCCTAAATTTTTAGAACTTTAAAAGTAAAGTTTAAGAAGGGGCCATGTATTCATTTAATACACAATTTTTAACTCCATTTACCTTAAAAATATAAGACATTCTCGCTAAACAGGTTGGTGAGGTAAGTACTATCCTCACAGTTTACCTGTTAATTAACTTTCTCTTATAACAAAAAGAATGAATATCACTTAAAATTAGGATTTAGGGGGCTGGGGCTATGGCTCAGTGACAAAGCACTTGCCTAGCATGTGCAAGGCACTGGGTTCTATCCTTAGCACCATATACAAATTTTTTAAAAAGGCCTTCTGTCCACCTACAACTATAAAATTTTTTTTTAACTTAGAATTTAGTATGTAGCCAATGTACATGCCAGGCACTGTGCTAAGTGGTTTATACATAGCAACCCTATGAGGCAGTTACTATGCTAATCCCTTTGTAAAAGAGAGGAAAACTGAAGCAGAAAGTTAGATAATTTGCTTATAGTTCACAGATTGTAATGACAGATATGAACTTGAATCCAGATCTTGGTAAACCTAACTCCCTAGTATTTGACAACTCCACTAAGATTATCTCCTTAGCCTCACTGAGCTTTTCTAATTGCTATCTCACAGGATTATTGCCACTGAATGTCTTTCTCCTCCCTTTCTTAACTTAAAAACATATTATAGGGGCTGGAGATTTCCCTCAGTGGTAGTGCACTTGCCCAGCATGGTTGAGGCCCTGGTTTGATCCTCAGGCCTACCAAAAAAGAAAACCATATTCTACTCAACTGTCTCCACCTTGTTAGCACTCAATCATATATGTGTGTGAGCTTTCTTTCTAGGTATATACTTTTTATATTTAGAAAACATATGGTTACTTATGTGTATATGTGTTTACATTTAAATATATGTGAGTGTGTAGTATGTTGGTGTATGAATGTGTTTATGTATTGTATGAACAGGTATGTGTGTGTGTGTGTGTTTATGCGAGTGTGTATATATTCCTGTGTACATGTGTTTGAGTCAGGTTTTTCACTGCTGTGATCAAAAGACCTGACAAAAACAATTTTAGAGGAGAAAAAGTTTATTTAGCACAATTGGGAAGCAGAGAGAGTGAACTCTGCTCACCAGGGATAAAACATAAATCTCAAAGGCCCCCAGTGATCTACCTTCTTCAGCCACACCCTATCTGCCTACAGTTACCACCCAGTAAATCCATATCACTGGATTAACACACTGATTAGGTTAAAGCTTTCATAACCTAATCATTTCACCTTTGAACTTTCTTGCATTGTCTAACGCATGAGCTTTTGGGGGATACCTCATATCTAAATCATAATAACATGTGTTGGGGTATATATATGTTTTTCCCTTTATACTAAAAGTACATTGAGGACAGGGGCTGGGTTATGTTCATCTTTATAGCCCCTGAATCTAGCCCAATGTATTCCTATTCCATAAATTTTTGTTAAGTACATGAATGAAAATGAAAAAAGTTTATACCCACTGAAAGAAATTACAAGTTATTTCCTTTCCCCTTTCTAATATATTTGTTGGTTCTTTATTTTTTTTTCTCTCTTCCCTACTCCTTACCTGGGCTTCCTGGGGTCACCTCCCAAATAAACTTCTTAGACTCAAACCTGTGTCTTTAGGTCAGCTTGTGAAGCCACCCAAGTTAAGTAGTGTTCTTATGCCAACGTGCATGTTGGTAATGAGTTCCCCGGGGACAGGGGAGTATTCCTGTCAATACCTACCACTTGCCAAGTGCTTCTGCATCTCCTTGTTGGTTCTTTAAATGTCAGATGGAAGTAACTAATGTCTTTGATGTATGTGTACTCTGTGGCATAAACACATTTTTCTATCCTTGTGGAATTGTATTTTTAGACTGAATTTTTCTCAGGTATTTTAAGAAAGTAACCTGCAATTATGAAAATTGTCCTCCTGAAATAGAATTGAGTGTCATCCAGAAAATTACAAATCAGATTTTTTAATCATATTTTTCCTATTTTAAAAGAAAAAAGTAAACAAATCACCTGATTTAAGATCTTTTTTGTTTCAGAAAAAGAGTCTAAAAATATCCCCCCTTCTAATTCATCTCTCTTTCTGCGTCATAGTTATTACACACACACTCCCACCTCTCCTCATTCCTAGTTACTTCTGTTAAAATGAATCATAAACATTTAGCAGAATAATAAGAAGGCTTAACATATTCAAACCTTGGGAAATTAAAAAATAAAAACTGTGTAGACATACCTCTTCTATAAGTAATATTCAAATTTCAATTTAAAAATCTAGACACCATAACATCTTCTAAACTTTAAGTACTTGAATGCTCATGACTGAATTCATTTCATTTATAAGACACTAAATAGGAGTAATCCAGTGGCACATCATCTAGCAAACATCCACTTGGAGTTGATTAAAAATGTTTGTGGGCCTGGGGCTGTAGCTCAGTAGTAGAGCACTTGCCTAACATTCCTAAGGCCCTGAGTTCCATCTCCAGCACCTCAACAAAACAACAAAAAAGAATGTAACTTAAGCTGGGCATGGTGGTGTACACTTGTGATCTCTGATACTTGGAATTCTAGGTCTGGAGGATCTCGAGTTCAGGGTCAGCCTAGGCATTGGACAACATAACAAGACTCTGAAAAGAAAAAGATAAGATATTAATGAATTGAACTTCATCAAAATTTAAAATTTTTCTTCTTTAAGAAAAAAAAAGAAAAGAAAAACTATTGGGGCTGAGAATGTGGCTAAGTGGTAGTGTTTTGTTATGTGTGAGACTCTGGGTTCTATTCCTAGCACCACATACACACACAAAAATATATATTAAGAAAAGAAAAATATATATTAAGAAAAAATATATATGAAGAACATGGACCTTAAAACTCAAAGAAGACTTATAGACCAGTGAACCTAACCTCACCTGCAAAGAATCCAAAGAAGGGAAAAGTCTGTGGTTAAAATCACATGGCAATACTGGAACCAATGGAACCAACACTGGAACCAAAACTGGGTGTCCTAAACTGCCCTGAGAGTGTCTCCCTTCCAAGCCAACCAACCCAATTTGAAATACTGGCAAGATATTTGTTTTGTTGTTGTTGTTTGGGGTTTTTTTTTTTGGGGGGGGGCTTTTAAATTTATTTATTTATTTATTTATTTTTACATTTGAATCAGATGGGATATAATTTCTCATTTTTCTGAGTGTACAGGTTGCAGAATCATATTGGTCATGCAGTCACATATACACACACACAGTAATAATAATGTCTGTTCCATTCTACTGTCCTTCCTATCCCTATGAATATATGCTCATTATCATTAGCCAAAAGGAAAATGCGAATTAAAACTGTAATGAGATATCTTTTCCCACCCACCAAAATGGCCAAAATTAAAAAGATTCTCCCCACCACATATTAGAAAAGATGTGGAACAACTCTTACATGCTGCTGGTGGGAAGGTAACATTGTGCAACTACTTTGAAAGTTAGTTTGGTAGTCTCCTAAAAAATTAAACATATATTTGCACACGATCCAGCCATACACTCCTATGTATATACTCAGGAGAAAAGGATATATATGGCCATACAAAGACTTGCCCATGGACGTTCATAGCATCTTTTTTGACCTGTCTCTGTTCTAAGACCATTCTAGTCTATTGCCACTTAAAAGAAAATATCAATTTTGGTTTTGAAAGTAAGTTTTAATGATATTTTAAAATCAATCGTTATAACCTGGCATTTCTTTGAGACAAATTAAAGGCAATCCAAGTAAATGGAGAAATATACCATGTTCATGGATTAGAAGACTCAATATTGTTAATACCAGGTATAATAGCCAAAACTGAAAACAACACAAATATCCATCAACAGGTAGATGGATCAAGAAATTATGGTATACTTATACAAAGGAATACTACTTAGCAATTAAAAGGAACGAGATACATGCAGCAATATGGATGAATTTCAAAAGAATTAGGTTGAAAGAAACTAGACAAAAAAGATTATGTTCCATTCATACAATAAATAGAAACTAAAATATGAACTAAACTATAGTGACAAAAAGCAGATTAATGGTTGTCTGGATATGGCAGAAGGAGGAGGGAAAGATGATACAGGAGCTAATAGAAACTTGAAGGTTGGCAATAACTATGTTCAGTGTTTGATTGTGGTAATGGATTCATAAATGTCAAGACTTATTAAACTGTACATTTAAAATCTGTGCAATTTATTGTGTCAACCATAGTTCTATGAAAGTGAAAAGGCCATTTTAATGGAGATATTTAATCAACTAACGAATATAATCAATTACTATGACCTTGCATCTTATTCAAAAACAACTCACAGTTTTGTAATAATAATAATAGTAGTAGTAAACTCAGACTCACATTACATGCTGCAATTAACATTAAGCTTATACTCAGGGGCCCTAAGCAAAACGTTAAGAAATGGTCCTTCACTTGTCATTTTGTTAATTGAAACTTCATTTTTTTCAGGACAGAAAAATAATAGCAATGATGAGGTAGAGTGTCTGACCTGAGTGGACTGTAGCACTCCCAGCACCACCATTGATAACTACCATTCTTTGAAATGGACAAATAAAATAGACAGTTTTCCTCCAAGTTAGGTAAAATGTGTGGTAAACACAAGTTAGAGAGACATCTCTTAGTCCAAACCGACAATGAGCCCTTATGCCCCTTCAACATACAATTTTGAACCACCCCTGGGGTAGCCTTCACCATTTTGTGATACCTTCTATAATTGTAAAGCACTGATAATTACACTGATTCATAAGACATTTTGCTTCCAATTGCTATTCACTCAATTTCACAAAAAGTGGGTTCAGTTAGAACCCTGCAAGTTCTTTGCTTCCATTAAATCTTTCTGCTTCACTCAGGAGACCATCCTAATTCCATTCTTCATCTTAGTCTTTCAAATGTTTGCCAATTCACATAACAACAAGGATTAGGGAATTATTAAGGGATAAAGACTGCTTTGAAGCCAAGTATTACTGCCATCCAGCACCAAACCAATCCTGCTAAACCAACAGACTCAGAAGCCCTTGTTCACTTTCCTTTGTCTTGCCTTCAAGCCTCATGGCTTAGTTTCCCTAGGGCAGGCTCTGTTCTATTATGCTTTGATAGTATCCAGATTCTCCANAGGCCCCGGGGTTCTTTCTTCAAAACTGCATACAAACAAACAAACAAATAAATAAATATTGGCCTGCTGAAAGTGCTCCTGCTACAAAAGCAGATGTCAAGTATGCCACCCAGTCTCCATTTCAGGGCTCTTCAGAATTTTCCAGCTACATCAAAACTTTGGAGATCTCAATAGGGTTAGCTGAGACCTTGTTGAGAAAGTTTCTCAGTCTGTCTTTACCCTGCCCACTTCTGCTTCCTCCCCTCTCTTCCACCAGGGTTGAATCTAAGAGAACCCTCCAGTGGATAAACTTTCAGCACACTCTTCTGTCCCAGATCTGTCTTCCTCAAAATGTTTTGTTTCCACCTTGTTCTTAAAAAAAAAAAAAAATTAAACAATAAAATGAGTATATACTGAAAGGTTAAAACCGCACACTCCTAACACCATTTCCCAGAAGAAATCACTATTGTTTACCGCTTATATGTTCTTCCAGGAATTTCCTATAAATAAATCTACAACTATAGATACACATAACTATATTACTTATGTGCATAGATGAGTATATAACACTGTTGTACCACTTGATCAGTTCCATTTCCATTTAAATACATTCTATATATCTTTTCATATCTGTACATATAGGTACCTCCATAAAGTTTCATATTACTCCATTGTATAGTTACCATAATTTTTAACCAGACTTTTCTATATGAATATGTAGAGTTGAATGTACTGAATTTTTTATTGAATTTTTCCCTTTTATCAAAAAAAAAATGTTGCGAGGAGCATCCTTGAATATTATCTCTACCAATTTGTGTAATATATCCTCAGGATAAATTCATAGAAGTAGAATTCCTAGTTCAAATACTATGAGAATTTTAAATTAAAAAGTATATATAGCGCCAAATTACTTCCAACAAAAGCAGCACCAATTTAAGCTGCAAAAATTCCCCAAAATCAATGCAAGAGAATACCTCTTTAGGGGCTGGGGATGTGGCTCAAGCGGTAGCGCGCTCGCCTGGCATGCGTGCGGCCCAGGTTCGATCCTCAGCACCACATACAAACAACGATGTTGTGTCCGCCAAAAACTAAAAAATAAATATTAAAAAAAGAGAGAATACCTTTTATTTGCAACTCACCAGCTGTTGACATAACAAAACTTATTTTTCAGGAATCCTGAAAATCTATAGCTGAAAAATCTTTGCGGGAATTTTTAAAAGGTCTGGGGGAATGAGCTAAAAAGTTCTCGCCTCTCCTAACCTCTGCAACCTTCTAGGTAGACAGAGGCCATGCCAGAACATGGGACTTGGTGTCCAGAATTCCATTTCCACCCAATTTGTCCCCGTGGCTGTTCACCATGGCACAGTGCTCAAGCCAAACAAGTATACATGGTGGCCTTGGAGCCTCTTTGTTTTACATTGCTTTTCTTTAATTATAAGTCAGTCTGAGTACCCATTAGTATTTTAATGGACTTTTTTTTTTCTTTATGGAGAGCTGTTCTGAGTACTCCAAAAACCTGCTGAGGCAATATTTTCATGAATTTGTGCCATATCCTATTAGAAAAGGTGAATGGTTAATGTTAATATAATCTGATACTTTACTTTTTGTATTGAAACAAATTGTTTTTTCTTTGATTATTATTATCATTTATTTTTGAGCTGGGGTCTTGCTGGGTTGTCCAGATTGGTCGTGAATTCCTGGGCTCAAGCTATCCTCCCACTCATGCCTGCCTGGAACTAGAGGCATGCACCACTGTACCCAACTATCTGTCTTCTATACTGTGATTCCAAAAAACACTTAATATGAAAAGAAAGTTTCCACTGTTTTTTGAAAATGTGGAAATTTCTCAAACCCATAAAAGGGAAATCCTGTTTTTTCAGGCCTTCCATAGTTTGGTCTTAACCTACTTTTCCAGACTTCTCTCTGTCAGTACTTAACCACAAACTTTTATCATCCTGTTCACCATGGTGACTTTTTTGCCACCTGCACTCTAGATTATTTATGCCTTAAAAGTGGGCCCTGTGTCATATATCTTGGTATTTTCAGAGCTGGCAAAGGCTCTGACACCTAGTAGCCATGAGGTAAATGTTTACTGAGTCAATAAACATATTGGTAAGTGAACCTACTGCTTCAATTAAACTTGTGTCCAAGACACATCTCTCAGATGGGACTTGTCCATCTCCAACCCTTTGCTCATGAAGATTCCCTTGTCTGGACAACCTCTTCCCCATCTCACCTTCACCAAACTCTTAATTCAATCTTTAAGATTAAAATCAAGTCACATGTTTGCTATTATGACATCCTAGTTGAAAGACCTCTCACCCTCTCCGTGCTTATATTGTTTATATTATCTGTACATTCACTTTGTACTGTAGCATGCATTATTTTCTACAGTAATTGTCTGTATATTTTATCTACCTGTCATGAAGAGCAGTAGCTGTGTCTTAAGGTCTTTTCTCCTTCATCGCTTATCCCAGTCTCATATGTCTATGTGCTCAGTAGATATTTTTAAGAAATAGATCAACAAATCAATGAATAAATGTTTGTTCCTTTGATATCCAGCCAGAGAAACACCAGAAAATGGAGATCATATAACAGAACAGTGAGAATAAAACATAGTTTCTCAAGTTTCAAACATTGAACCCCTCCCTGGAAATGAGCACTGTCGCTTCAGGGGTTGTTGGTTGGTGGACTCTCAATTTCACATTTACCAAGTAACATCTAGGATTACAACAGAGTAAGTTTAATTTCAAGTATAAAGCCCAGAGAAGTTTACCATCTTTGGAGAGAAATCCTTTCTTTCTTTAGCCCCCATGAAGTAAATAAGCTGTTTGGTTGGCATTTGTATCTACAAAGAACAGTATTTCCATTATCTAAGCTTGCATGGCAAACCATCCCAAACAGGGCATTTTAAAACACCAATGTTACAGAATGTGTATTGACAAGCTGCACTCCTCTTTTTTGGTCTCATGTGGAGTCACTTAAGTGACTGTGGTCATCTGACTGCTTGCCTAGAGCTGGAGGGCAGGAGGGTGTCATTCACATGTTTAGCAGTGGGTGCTGGTCTCCAGTGGGGCCCATGCTATCCTCACATAGACTAAACAGGAATTCAGCATGGTATGGAGCTGATCTGGATGTTATGATGCTAAGGCATTAGCTGCTGCTGAAGTCTAGGTTCCATAATTCTCACAACATCATCTCTGTCACACTCTATTAGTCAAAGCAAGTCACAAGGCCAGCCCAGATTCAAGACTCAATTTATTGATGGATGGAGCAGCAACATCACATTGCAAAGGTGTGTGGAGAAGGGAGATGGGGGCCATGGGGGGGCCATTATAATGACCTATCACAGGCAGCTCTATACGTTTCCTTAATACTGCTCCACTGTCTAAACTGTGACTCCAGGGAGTGAGAACCACCTGGATACTTTTGTTGAAGGAGACTACTGTGTTTTCTTATAATAATAATAACAACAACAACAACTCATGGGAGAAAATTTAGAAACACTGTCAAAGCAAAAGAAAGAAAATCATACCCATCTATACCAATACCCAAAAATAACTAATAGATTTTAGGCATATATGCCTCCAACCTTTGTTCTAAAATATTGGCTATTGGGCTGGGAATGTAACTCAGTGATAGAGCTCTTACGTAGATACTTGAGGCCCTAGGTTTGATCCCTAACATCACAAATAGTAATAATAATTTAAAAATAGGGTCTAGGGTTGTGGCTCAGTAGTAGAGCATTTGCCTAGCATGTGTGAAGCACTGGGTTCGATCCTCAGTACCACATATAAATAAGTAAAGGTCCATCAACAGCTAATAAAATATATTTTTAAAAAATAAATAAATAAAATATTGGTGATAATATGTAGTCTACAAGACTCTTTTATTGTTACTTTCTTGCCACACACTGTGCTGTATCCTTTGCATAAATGATCTCATTCAATACCACAATCCTGTGATATAGATATTATTATCATCATCATTTTTTTGTAGAAGAGGACATTGAAACTTAGAGATCTTAACTTTCTTAATTTATGTGTGTATGTGAACATTTTATTCTGTTTTATAACTACCTTTTTATATCATTCACATTTCCCTATTTGATTGCTTCTGAACAGCCTAAATCAAATCTGCAAATCAACAATGACTCTACAATATTTGGGATTTTCTGGGTCCTGGCCGTGTTTACCTCTTGTGCCTGTCAGGTGGTTGCAGATTAGAACAAAATAATGATGCATGCTTTTCATTGCAAAGAACTAGCTTTGACATTTTAATCTTTTATAAGAGCCTCAAATCTTGAATTTGACAAAGTGGGTTGGTAGAGAATACAGCATCTGATTTTTTTTTTTTTTTGACTGTTCTGACACATTTCCTAAAAGCCCAGCAGTGTGAGCACAAAGTTGGAGCACATCCACCTCCAAGGAGCCAGAGTGGTAATGACAGGCATCAACGACCGTGGTGAAACCAAAGTCTTTATAGGTATAAAGTGTCTGTGGTTCAATGTCAGATTCCACGTTTTGTTGATCAACTAGTTCTCAAAAATGAACACATCCTTCCTGTGACATGGGCCTTACATTTCTATCTTTAATCTCTAAATGTTGCATATTCTAAGGCAAAAAAAAATTGGCAGAAGTTTGGGACAAGTAGGAGGGGAGTGACAGCTGGAAATGTTTGGGAAGAGAAATGCAGCAAGGTCCCTTTTATATGAAATCATAGATTAAGAACATGAAAAGATGTGAAAATAGCAAATGTAATCAGAGAAGCAATATCCATGCTCAAAATAAAATAAGGTACTTCATATTTACTTTGTAAGCTTAATGTTTATTTGTTCTTATTTATGATTCACCTCAATTTTTAACTGTCAGAAATAAAAGATTCAGTAAGCTTTGCTGGAAAGATTTTTAGAAATAAAGCCCTTTAATCCCCTTATTAAACTGGTACTCACAGTTCTCATTTCCAGCCAGTCATACAATAAGAAAGATAAACTTATGAATAAAACACTTTATTAATAAAGAGGAAACATTTGTATAGGCCTGATATTGCTTTTTTTCCTTAGATAACATTCTGTTTTCAACTTAAGACATATACAAGAAGAATAATCCTATTGGATTGAGCTTTCTTACATAATGATGATTATGTAGCCCTGTAGTAACCCATGGATATTTACCTTTAGAAATAAGAAAACCTTGATTACTAAATCATGGCAGCATGAATGCCTTAGTGTTCACCCCTGTCAAGATGTAAGTGAATATTACTTTTTATGAAACATCTATTTAATATTAACAATATCTTTTAAAAATTATCTCACACATATTTATTGAGTATTATGTTCCAGAAAATATTCCAGGTATTGGAGACATAACAGAACAAATATACATGCATACCCACACGTGAACTAACACTAGAATACAGTAAGCTTTTTTCATATATAATATCTCATTTAAACCTCATAATGGCCTAGCAAAATAAGCAAAACAGGTGGTGACATCCACATGTTTCAGATGAGAAGTTTGAAGTGCAAAAATTTGAATATACTTTCTTAGCCTAAATACATCTCTCAAAAACAGAGCAAAACCAACCGATCAACCACAGACAAAACACTTAAAAGCATTTTCATTACATTCAAGAATAAGACTTGCCATTTTCATTTAGTACTAAGAAATATAAGAATTGAAAAGGAAAAAAACAAAAACTGTTCTTATTAAAGAATATAAAAACTCCACAAATTCCAAGGATTCTAGAGACATACTTCATATGAAGGTGCAACAAGATTTCTGAGTATGAAGTCAACATATGAAATCAGTATCATTTAAATGCATCATCAATCTTAAGTAGAAAATATAATGGTAAAAATATCTCATTTTCAACCATGGTAACAACAGAATGTAAAAGCAATTTTGACACAAATCTTAGTTATTTATAGAATTTGATAAGCTCAAGCTAAAATTAAAGTACAAAGATAAGGTCAACAATAGATAAAAATAATGAAGATTAAATGGAAGAATACTCACACCATCAGATTTCAGAATTTTTAACAATGAAGAAAGCAAGGGACAGACAAATAAACCAATGAAACAGGCTATAAAGACTATAAACAGATCCCTTCATAAATGGAAACTTGGTATTGGCAAAGTTGTATTTCCTACAATGGAAAAGATGGATAAGTACCAATTTTTCTTGGGAAACTGGCTATTTTACAGAAGAAAAAAAAGGTCCTTATATTACAACACACACACACAAACACACACACACACATGTACACACTATTATAAGTGGAGTAAAGATTTTAAAATGAAAGGCATGTTTTTAAAACTTTAAAAAGGAAATAGAAGAAAGCTTCTTTGAAAACTTGATATAGGAAAGAACTCTTACACAAGGCATAATGGAAAAAAATGATAAATTTAAAGTTCTATACAATCAAGATATTTTAAGCAAAGTGAAAAAGTAAGCTACAGATTTGGAGAAAGTATTTACAGTAAATGTAACTAATAAAAGATTGGTTTCCAAAGTATTCTGACAAAACTCAGATAGGATCAAGGGCATAGTTCAGTGGTAAAGTGCATGCTAAAGGTCCTGGGTTCAATTCTTAGCACTGAAACAAAGAAAAACACTAAGATAATGAACTCCTGCCACCACCACAGGTGAAGACTACAAGCAGACACTTACTTACAGAAGAACCCAAATGACAAACATTTGAAAAGGTGCTCAGCATTGCTCATAATCAACTTTAAAAAAATTAAAACAATAATTGCAAACCATCAAACTGGCAGAAAAGTCTTGAAAGATGACAAACTCATTGTTGAAGAAGTAGAGCAAGGAAGAGTCTCAAACACTGAATCACGCAGTCATTCAGGAACAAGGCTAATGGAAACTACAGTGTCTTCTGATCCTGCCATTTTGAAAGATGGCTTCCTGGATCTCTGCAGCAGAAAGCAAACTCAAAGAAGTCAGTCATTCTTTTAGGCTTGGCCTGAAAATAACCTATGCCACATCTGCTTACAGCCCTATTGGCAGAACTTATGTCATGGCACCAATCTAACCCCCAAAAGAGACTGAGAAATGCAGGCTTTTTGTGGGCCTGAGAAGAGGAAAACGAAATAGAAATTAATGAAAACATGGCATTCTTTCTGCCACCTTTGACACAATATTAAAATTGTATAAAGTTGAGTGGTATGTGTTAATTTTTACTAGTCTTAATAATTTGTATGCTTACATTCTTCACAATTTTTGTAAAAGGGGGAAAGTAAATAGAGAATAAATGGTCTATTCTGGGTTACAGATCTAACAAGTGAGAAATAAAACTACAATTGTCTCTGTAATCTCTCTTCTTTCAAGAGTAAAATCCAGCAACAGAATATAGATTATTGAATACTAAGAAATTCTTATTGAATTCTAGTATATTCCTGTCGTTGAGGAGGGCACACTCTAATGGTAAAAGAGACACACACATAAATGGATTATCACAATACAATGGAATATGAAAATTATGAACAAAATACTGATGACCATTATAACCTGGTAACATAAAACACCAGAAACTTCTTTGTGGATGTCCTGATTCCCAGAGTTTTTAAATGTGTACTAACGGTTCGTGAGGTCAAGTCATTTTCAACTGTGAGAGTTGAATTTCTGCAGAGAGTTATTTCAGGAAATGCCTGAAGCTAAACTTTGTCATGAACTCCACCTGAGTCATACTCAGCCTGTACAGGCTAGCTGGGGAGGAGCTGCTAAAACAATACAATCTTCTTTGACCTCATGACTCGGAGTTTCTTTGCTCTCCTATGCTGAAGCACAGTAGAGAGAACCATGTTTCCAAGGGAGAAGAGATGGCTCCACTGGCTGTTATTAAAAGTCTTGTGCCTCATTTACAGGGAACACCTAAGCTGACAATTCTCAGTATTTGTCAAATTTGTAGAGGACAGAGACTCAAAGGACCTAGAACATTTTTTAGACTGGCCTCTGTGACCAAGAATACAACTGCTTCTGATCATTTATCTCCTGTTAGTCTCCTCAATGTAATTTTTAAAAATTGCCCTTAGATAGACTGCTGTTTTTCAAAGAGGTTCCATAGTCTAATTCATTCATTCATTCAACACAAATTTTTGAGTTGGGAATATTATGTTTTGCCAAAAATAAAAAATAAAAATAAAGACATAGTCTCTAAACTTATGAACTTCCATTCCAGTTAGGGAGATAGATGTTAATCAAACAAGTACACAAATAAATATCTTGTGTATGGACAAGGGTCATGAAGAAGAATAAAATCTGCTGTGGAAGTGAACAAGGGATTCTAATTTAGAATGGAAGGATTAGGGAATGCCAGTCTAGCTGGTAGTGGCTTGTTCTAGGGAAGTGGTAGAGGGAAGACAGGATGTCTGTGATATCTTTTGGAGACTAAATTAGTAGAACTTGATGCTTTGTAGATATGTGACTGGGAGGAGACAGAGTGTTTAGGATGATTCTCAGGCCTGAATCCTCAATATAAATATTTCCCTTATGTTGTTAGGAAAAATTCTCTTAACTATTTAAAAAAAATGAACTGTGTGTTGCATATCTTGCATGGGTGTTTGATCTCTAGACATGAATATTTCCTTACCTGGTGAAGGAATCATTAGCATTCTGGCCACCTGTAGCCCTGCTGTATTCCAGGCCATTGTCACTTTTTTTTTTCTTTCTGTAGACAGGATATTGTTAAATCCAGATATACAAGGCTCTCATCCAGCAACTACTCTCTAGAGTTAGTTTAAAGTCTCCCAAGGGTAATTTTCAAGTCTCCCAAAGTTTACAGGTACATTAACATGATACAAATTTCACAAGGACAAAAGAATGCACAGTGAAAAGTAGGTCTCTTTCCATTCCAGAATCCAGCCATTTACCTGCTCTCTTTGAAGTCACACCGTTATAAATAAGCATCCTTCAAAAGATAACTTTTGCATGTATTTTGTAAACAGATGGAAAGATACTATACATAGTGCTCTACATCTTGCATTCTTCATTTATCTGAAAGATCTTTTGATATCTTTTAAATAATGGCATAGAATTTAATGTGATTAATATAATTTATTTACCCTGCCCTTTACTGATGGACACTTATATTTTTCCTAATTGTAGGCCATTACAAATAATCCTGCAATAAATAATGTTGTCATAATTCATTTTATGCATAGTAAAGAATAAAATGAGAACATTTCTGTATGTGAAAGGCAGAACCAAAGGGCACATGCACTTATAATTTTGATAGCTCTTGCCATAATTTAAAAGGATACTCCAATTTATACTTCCACTTGCAATGTATTAACGTTTTTGCTTTCCCACATCCATATGCACACATCATGTCATCAAACTCTTTGATCTTTGCCAATCTGAGAAGTACAAATATTATTGAATTATTCTAATTTGCATTTTTCTTACATTGAAATGGAACATCTTTTCCTATAGATGTAACAGCCACAGGATTTTACTTTTTCTGTGAACTTTCCATACTTGCTACTTCAGGTGAAAGAAACATTTCAAAATTAAAACTAATAAAATGTCTTCTTTGGTCACCTATGAGTAATGATAGATTGTCAAATCTGGTTGCACTTTCTTCTGACTATGAAGAAACAAAGATCAATTTTGATGAAGTCACTAACCATTTTGTAGACCTTACGTCATGGAATATTATTCATTACTTAAATAAGCTAAAATTGAAATAGCCACTCTTTTTCTTAAAACGAATAAGCTAGTCATTTATGAGAAACATGGATAAATCTTAAATGCATATTACTAAGTAAAAGAAATCAGAATGATAAAGCCATGAAAGTTCTACATTCTGGAAAGGTAAAATTCATGGAGACAGAAAACAGATCTATCCATTATTGCCAGGGGAAAGAAGAGTGTTTATAAGGAAGAGCATGGAGGAATTTTAGAGCTATGAAATTATTCTGTATGCTACTGTAGTGGTGAATACATGATTCTACCCACTGTTAAAATCCAGAGAACTTAACAGAACAGTGAGCCTTAAGGTATGCAAAGTGTTAAATAATAATACAGGACACTGGGGATCCCAGGATGGAATACAGAAAATGATAAAAGAATTGAACAATATTATAAATGTAGCACATCTATGGGGGAAAACAGCATTGCCTATCTTTGGAAATGATTGGAAACTGCAAGACTGAAAACAAAAGGAACTGTACCTACTTGAGTTGATAAGGATATGTGTTAATGAATACAAGTTAATAATTCTGAAACTTCTACAAATATATGCTGAGACTGAATGAATAAGAAAATGGTTAGCAGATGGCGGAAGACAGGCTTCTCACTGTTGGAGAGGGAGACTAGAGGTAAGCAATGGGAAGAGGCTCAAATGAGGTATGTAATTCTGCATTAAAAGGGGAGACATGTGAAATCAAGTTTAGGTTAATATTCTGTATAGATATAGAAATAATTATAGGGAAGTGTGTATATGTAAGTTAGTATACATATACATGATATTTCTTAGCCCTATCTATCAAAGGGGTCTAGAAGCAAAATCTACAAGCACGCCTAGTACCCAGATCTTGTTTCTAATACTATCCTCCATTAAAAAGAACTAGAGATCCTTGGGGGAATGGCTGGTTCTGGAACCTGGCCACAGAATATACAAGATGGGCTTGAACACATCATGTAGTGCCAGAACGTAAGGAAGTACTCAAAAAATAAAACAATTTGGGTATAACAAAAGGACCCAGGTTCCCAATGACCAAAGCTGGACAAACTGGGGCAAAAATTAAAAAAAAAAAAAGTATTGGTATAATACTTTTTAAATAAAAAAATAAAAGTATTGGTATAAAAGTATTGGTTATAATCTAAAATAGAAAATAAATCTGCCATACTAATATAAATAAATGATTGAATAAATAAATGAGAAAAAAAGACCATGTCTGCCACACAGACGACCTCCAAATGATTTGTGTAGACATTCTCTCCTCAAGAAAGTGGAACCTAACTCCCTGCTCTGTGAGTACAAGCTTCTCAGTGACCTGCTTCCAAAGAGCGCAGTGTGGAAAGGATGGGAACAGTAACTTTACAATGAAAGAAGTGGCCAGCAAGGTTTTCTCCAGGTGATCAAAATTAACATCACCAGTGGCAAATCATCCCAACAGCATGTACCTTTGGCAGGATGTACTGAGAATACACTCGCTTTCTATGGTCCTCTTCCCGACAGAAAGACCATACTAAGTATGAGAAACATCAGAAGAATCCAAACTGAGGGACATTCTGTCTGGCCAGTATTTCTCAAAACTGTCAAGGTTATCTAAAACAAGGAAAATCTAAGAAACTCACAGCCCAGAAAAGCCTAAGGATAAATAACAACTAGATATAACATAGAACCCTGAAGAAGATAACTAAAATAGAAAGACCATATCAGTAAACTTGGTGCAAGTATGGAGCTCAGGCTGGGCATGCTAGTGCAGGCCAGTAATCTTAGCAATTCAGGCGGAGGCAGGTGGACCACAAGTTCAACTCCAGCCTCAGCAACTTTAATGAGACCCTGTCTCAGGAAAAAACTAAAAGGCTAGAGGGCTGGGGATATAGCTCAGTTAGTAGCATGCTTGCCTTGCATGCACAAGGCCCTGGGTTCAATTCCCAGTGTCGCAAAAAAAAAAAAAAAAAAAAAAAAAAAAGGACGAGATGAAGCTCAGTGGTAAAATCCCCTGAGTTCAATTCAATCCCCAGTAACACACACACAGGTATGGAACTCAGTAAAAATGTTATACGTATTGTTTCATTGGTTGTAACAAATGAACCATATTATAACATAAATAATAGGAGAGACTAAGTGCAGGGTATGCACTGAACCATCAAGGTTTTTGTGAACCTAGCACTATCTAAAAATAAAAAAGGATAACAGATAAGATTGGTAGATGACTCAAAGGATATATAGATGGAGAGCTCTAAAATAAAGTACGTATAATAAAATATTACTGGTAAGATCAAGGTGCTAAGCGATATAAGTGTTTGACATAAAATTCTTCTAATTTTACTGTATGTTTGAAAATATGCATAATAAAATGTTGGGGGCTGGGGTTGTGGCTCAGCAGTAGAGTGCTCATCTAGCACATGCAAGGCACTGGGTTCAATCCTCAGCACCACATAAAAATAAATAAAATAAAGGCATTGTGTCCAACTACAACTAAAAAAAATATATTAAAAAAATGTTGGAGAGGCTGGGGATGTGGCTCAAGCGGTAGCGTGCTCGCCTGGCATGCGTGCAACCCGGGTTCGATCCTCAGCACCACATACTAATAAAGATGTTGTGTCCGCCGAAAACTAAAAAATAAATATTAAAAAAAATGTTGGAAATAAAAAAAATGTTGGGGGAAAAATCATTCATGTATCTAAAGTATTAATGGTGTTAATTTTTTTCTTTTTCTATACTGTAGTCTTTTTATTATTTGCTTATGGACATGATTATACATAGATATATACTTATATATACATTATACATATTCTCTCTCATGATTACTATTGAACATTATTTTGGCATAAGGAAGGTTGTTTAAAAACTATACCCTCAGAATACTCCATAACTAGACACTTCACTGCAGGATCCAATTAAGTGTGCATTACCCAGGCTGTCTTGGGGACAGGCTGAGAAGATGTTTCTCTCTCTGGAGCACTGAAAAGCCAAAGGGCAGCAGCTGCAGCAGCCACTTGGAGGCTGGTGACCTGGGCTGTGTGGCAGTGGGGAACGTGCTGTCAGTGTCTGCACAGGACTCTGCAAGAGCCACAGGCACTTTGGGCCCAGGCATGGGCAACCTTGGCAGCAGACGGACTCCAAGGAGCTGAAGCAGGGCAGGAGGAGGGCCATGGTGATGCCACATGGTATCTGGGAGGAAACCCAAAGGAAATGGTTTTATATCAGGGTCCCAGTTTTATCCCCATTCTAGGCTAGTCAGCAAACATGGCGGAGTGAAGCATCCACAGTTACCTTTATATTTTCTGTGCAAATTGTGTGAGGGCAACTATAAAAGAGCATTACCATCTTGCCTTTTTCAAGACTTGTTTCTCATTTTTAACAACCCCTTAGCTTCTTAATTTAATGTGCAACCCTGTTGTCAGGTAGGACCTCCCTGTCATTCCATCTTTAACTTCTCATTTTCTGGGTTTCCATTACCACATCAGTGCCTTGGTTTCACAGCCTGTGAATCTGGATGTGAAACTCCAGCACCTCTCACACCCACTCAGGGAAGAGGTTCCTTTTTGCCAAGGACTTGAGGGGCATGATGGAGGAGTTTATGTGGCAATACAAACAACTTCAAATGCTTAGATCTAGCAAAGCTAGAAAAGCTAGAAAGGCCCAAGCAGCAGGGAGGCTCTTAGTGCATCCTGGACATGCTTCAAAGCCTAATCAAAACCGGAAGTCTCTCCAGTTACCAGGAAAAGAGCCACAACAGTGTTCCTGAGTGGAAAATGTTGTTTCAGAATCCAACCAAGTATTGCTGGTTCCTTCTCAGTCGAAATGCAACTATTTATCTTTTACTTGGGAGAGAATTCCTCAGGATAGCTCAGTCTACATACTTTGTAGCATTACTAATGGAGGTAGAGCCCCCCCCCACCCCCGCACCCTCTGAAGCACAAATGTCTTATCAAGGCTCTCAATATACTTGCATATCTTACTTACCTACTATGCTTAATACATATCATTGCTATTGTGGACCAAGTTTGCTTATATTAACTGTAACTTCCAAGAGCTATTCTAGTAGCAGCACCATGTCCTGAGGTCCTTGGCAAGGAGAACTCCTACACCAGATTAATGCTGTCTAATCATCAAATCACTCCTTATCCAATTTTATTTTCTACTCCCCTTAATTGTGGGAGACCAACCTCGCACGTGTGACTGAGTTAACTCCCCTGCTGGGCGATGTGGCCTCAGGCACCCATGCTGCTAGACTGCCCCGCTCTTCTAGGGTTTTAATGACTGTGTCTTTTCGTGCCTGGGTGTGGCTTCCTACAGTCCCATGCTCACCTGTTCCTTTGTAATATTAACTCCTTGCCTTGTTTAGGATAGAATGTTCCATGGAAGTGCCTTGTGTGTGTCCCCTTCTCTTACTCTGCCCTTGGGTGTGGCCTACCCAGATGTCAGTCAACCTGCTGACAGTGGACATCATGAACATAGACTCAGCCCCCTGAAACCTGACCCCTTGCCTCATTTGAATAGCTTCTCCTCAATAAAAGGGGTCAGCACGCACTCTCCCTCTGTCTTCCTGCGGACCCTTAAGGACAGAGGAGCCATCACAGGGACCCCAAAGAAAAAGTATTTGTGCCACTTGTGTGGTTATTTTGTGCAGCCCAGTCAGCCCAATCCAACTGGAGTAACCCCTGAACATTTTAGTCGCGAGAACAGAAACCCGGCACTTAATTATACAAAATTAGGATCTGTATATACATATGCTCCTCAATTTACAATGAGGTTATTCTGAATAAACCCATTGTAAGCTGAAATATTATAAGTCGAAATGCACTTAATATAACTAACCTGCCGTATTTCATTGCTTAGCAACACAGTACAATACTGAGCATACGTTGTTCACACTCATGATTGTGTATATCTGTGGCTCCCTACTATTGCCCAGCCATGTGAGAGAGTATCATAACACATATTGCTAGTCCAGGAAAAGATCATAATTCAAAATTCAAAGTACATATTCTATTGAATGCATATCTCTTCCTCACCATCATAAGATTGAAGAAACCTAAATGAAACCATCCTAAATTGGGACTGTCTTTACTCATTTGGTTTCTGCCAACACATGTTGTCTAGGTCCAATAGCTCTTTCCAGGAACAGTCTCTTTTCTCTCTTGGCAAGCCCATCATTTCTGTTGTGACTGAACCCTCATTATTGGTTTGAAAGTAGATGAGATAAGATTTTGTAAAGTGAGGTGTTTTATTATAAGGTAAAAATCTCTGTATTGACTTCAAAAGGGGGTATGCCAAGGAACATTTTATTACAATAGTTCACCTGGAAAGTAGGCCCCTTTTGCAGGTCCAGAGGGGTCAGAGGAAACCTGCAGAGTCAAGATTTTAAAAACAGTGGTCCTAACTGGCACAGTGCTACACACCTGTAATCCCAGTGACTAGAAGGCTGAGGCAGGAGGATTTCAAGTTCAAGGCCAGCCTCAGCAATTTAGTAAGTCCCTAAGCAACTTAGTGAGACCCTGTCTTAAAATAAAAAATAAAAAAGGACTGGGGATGTAGCTCAGATATAAAGCACCTCTGGGTTTCATCCTCAGTACCTAAATAAATTAATAAATAAACAGTTGTCCATAAATTCTCATTCAAGAACTGAGGATCTCATTGCTCCCCAAATAGAAAGTGACTTTGACATAGCCTATTTGCTGGGATCAAGAATTTCATCTTCACTGAAGCTTTGGTATGTTAACATTAAGTTTCGGGTCTTAAACCCAGAAGGTCTGGATTCTGATTGCAGGAGAATCTCTCTGCTAAGAAGATCCTCTGGCTTTTACACTCAACCTTATATCAGTGATTAACCATGCTCAGTCCTCATGGTCTCTCCACAATGTGCTGATAGTAGCCAATAACAGTGATCCCATTCCACTGTCCTCAAATTGCCATTTCCCTGGACCTCTGCAGGCCTGTGGCACTGCAGCCTCCAGTGCCTTCCATTCCAGCAGCATCCCATCCACACGTTGTAGGTCAGGCTCCTCTGGACTCTCAGACCCTGACGTTGCCTGCACGGGAATGTAACAGGAGCTGCCACTGAGAGGCAGTGAGGGAAACATCAAGGGGTAAAGGGAAGTTGGAATTTCAGGGCAGTTGTAACAGAGGCCTCAGCTAGTCCCACGGTGGGTTCTG
The DNA here is from genome assembly GCF_001458135.2 of Marmota marmota marmota. Taxonomy (NCBI): domain Eukaryota; kingdom Metazoa; phylum Chordata; class Mammalia; order Rodentia; family Sciuridae; genus Marmota; species Marmota marmota. The sequence goes on along the minus strand of NW_025999999.1, from coordinate 9,043,623 downwards.
GGGCCACGACCACCAGCAATGTCTTGAATTGGGGCTCAGGCTACAGCCACAGTTACTACCCCAAGATGGGCCATAGGTTTGGGTGAGGTAGTTCTCTAGGGAAAGTCTCAAGTATGAACTGGGCAAATGTGTAGGTTGGCCCTGAATGGAGACAACCTACCATGACATCTATCATGGACAACATATCTGGATAACATACCATGACATCTATCATGGGAAGGTGACCAGGAACAACCAGGACTGGGCACTAGCCTGGGACACAGGACTAACAGGGCTAAAACTGGAACAGTCCTAAACACAGAAGGACGTTTGGTCATTCCAGAAGCCCTTGTCTTAAAATACTAAAGGATGCTGTGATTTTTATCAATTAATATTTTTCTATAACAATGAATATATGTTAGTAGACTATGGATCAGTAGTTAAGATGCTAGGGCTGGGATTGTGACTCAGTGGTAGAGTGCTCACATAGCACATGTGAGACATTGGGTTTGATTTTCAGCACCACATAAAAATAAATAAATAAAATAAAGGTATTGTGTCCATCTACAACTAAAAAAAACTTTTTAAAAAGTTAATATGCTAGGCCATTAGATGAATATTAAGGAACAATTCACTACAAAAAGTTACTAGAATGTCTGTGACTAGATTTAACTTCAGTGAGTCATTAAGCAGGAATATTAAACACCTCTTCAGGTCCCTGACGTACAAAAAGTAGAAGTTGCTCAAACAAGGAAAAGAGATCAAATCAGAAAAATTAGAAACATCCTAGACATCAGATTGGCTCTAGGGATAGCATCAGAATCACCTGGGAAACTTACTGCAAATACTGTTTCCCCAGGAGAGTGCTGATTTGGCAACTCTAGAGAGGGGTAAGGGCCCAGGGGAGATGCCCTTTTCACTAGTTCCTTGGGGACAGGGGGTTGATGCAAGTGACTACAGATCATTCTTTAAGAGATACCATGGGATTTTTTTTCCATCTACTTTTGATACTAGGGATGAATCCAGGGGCACTTTGTCTTTAAGGTACATTCCCAGTACCACCCCCACCCATGCCAACCTCTTTTTGAGACAGGGCTCATTAAGTTGCCCAAACTGACCTCAAACTTGAGATCCTCCTAGATCAGCCACCAGAGGAGCTGGGTTTATAGGCATATATCACCATGCCCAGGTATCTTTCATCCATTTTCCTTTAGCCCATCAATTAATCACCTGTTATGTTTTTAAGTTTCTAACAAGTCAGATTGCCAGATAAAATACAGAACACCCCATTAAATTTGTATTTGAGGTAATCAACAAATAACTTTAGTATGTCTCATGAGAACATATAATAATAATAATATAAACATAGAATATAATATCCAATAATATTATAATAAAATGTTATATATACAATCATATACTGCATTACAGTGTTTCACTCAACTCATACAACATAATGATAGTGGTCCCATAAGATCATGTCACCTAGAGAAGTTGTAGCTGTTTCAATTTTTGTGAGTACACTCTGTGACATTCACACAAGAAGCCAATCACCTAGATACATTTCTCAGAAATGTATTCCTTTGTTAGGCAATGCATGACATTAATATTGTTATAAATTGCATATTTAAATTAAATAGATATTAAATATTAAAAGTGATATTATAATAAAATATGAGTTGTGTATAGTAAGAAAGTATTTGTTGTTCATTTGAAACTCAAATGTAACTGAGAACTCTGCATTTTTATTTGCTAAATCTGCCAACCCTACAATTGAGGACATTTTCAAACCTATCAAAGCAGATAGGATAATAGAAGAGACTCATATATAACTATCCCTCTTCCTGGGCATTTATCAGCATTTTGCTCCAGTTACTTTTTATTTACTTTTTGTAGCTATCATCTCTCATGATATGAGGGATATAAATATATATATATATATCCTTAAGCAACTGATTGCGAAGTTGGGGGACAAGGTTCACATTCTTGACATAACTAGCAAAGAGTAAGTACTAAAGTGTGTGATGCTGTCAGTGCCACAGGCATTTAGGGAAAAGGCATCGCCAGTATTGACTGGAGTGGTCTTGGATGAGGGAACCCAGAGCCGAGATTGTGATAGATTTGTAAAATCTGTGTTAATGAAAGCAAGATGAGTAAACAAGTTTTCTAGATAGGATAGCAGCATAGTAGGTGTATTCACTCTGGCTGTGTATTCTCTCTCCATTTGATGGCATTTACCCTTCACTGCTCCCACTTCAATCATCTGGGGACCAGAGCAGCTGTTACCCATCAGGCTAATATGGATCAAGAACTACTGCAAATTACATCATCAAAACAGATTAGCTCTTGAACTTGTCAGCATAATAGCCTTTCGATCTTCTCTGGGTGATTTGTTAATTAACCTCTGGAATGTGCTGTCTTTGATATCATTGGGGAGTTAAATTTTTCTTTGATTGGAAGTAGCCCTCGGGAGGATTATAGATTGATAAGAAAAAAACAAAATTCTATTCAGTTGGCCAGCTTTATGTTAATGCATATGAACTGGCATGGCTATTCGAGCCTACCGGAACATGTCAAATAATAAAGATATATGAAGATGTTCTGTCTCTTGTCTTGAATCACATTAACATTGAAAATGATCTACTTTCTCTGCAAGGGACAATAACACAAAATATGAGTTCTTCCCCAGATAACAAATTAACTTTTTAATTCTCTTCAACTTCAAGTGCAACTTCAAATACTAAGGATGCAAACTGAAAAACAAAACGAAAAAAGTTTACGGAAATACAACATAGATTCAGGTTGAGTCGCATTAGATGACCGGGACTCACACTAGTCCCCTTCATGCTCTCTTGTGGTTCACCCAACAGAGGGTAGCCACTATTTTGATTTCCAACAGCACAGAACAATTTTTCCTGGTTTACACTTTATATAAATAGAATCATACATATGTACTCTCTTATGTGTCTGGCTTCTTTCACTCAATATTACATTTGTGAGATTTGTAGATGCTAACTTCAAAGTAAATTTTGTTATTAAGTAATATATATACTCAAAATTTTTAAATTGCAAAATAGCATATTTTAAATTATTTTTAAAATTGTATGTATGGCCAGGTGTAGTGGTGCACACCTGAAATCCCAGCAATTCGCAGACTGAGGCAGGAGGATTACATGTTCAAAGCCAGACTCAGCAACTTAGCAAGGCACTAAGCAACTCAGTAAGACCCTGTCTCTAAATAAAAGACAAAAAAGGGCCAGGGATTTTGCTCAGTGGTTAAGTGCCCCTGTATTCAATAGGAGCCAGAGATTGGATAGATGGGTGATAACTGTAAACCAGTAGTGCATGGTTGGAGGAAAGTGAGTCTCTAGGGGCATACCCTTGGGGATTATATCTTCAGCTTTCCTTCACCACACCTTTCTACCATGATGCTGTGCCTCATCTCAGGCCCAGAATATGGAGTCTGTTAACCTTGGACTCAATCTGAAATTATGGGTCCCAAATTCTCCTCCTCTAAGTTGTTCTCATCAGGTGTTTTGGTCACAGTAACAAAAAGCTGACTGACACAAAAATCTATAGCAATGTTTCTTCTCACTTATTGTCTTCTTTCAAAGGTATGAGATCATGCAAAGCCATAATGATAACATTGTATTGTTGGGTTTATAATATATATGAATGTGATATTTGTGGCAGTAATAACACAAAGAAGGAGGGAGGGAATATAAGAGTATTGAAGCAAAATTAAGTAACTAAATTAGGGCAATCTGAAATAGATTGTAGAAAGTTAAGATGCATATTATACTTCTTAAATCCCCCAAAATAAAAATATTTTTCAAAATTAACAGAGTAATTTATTTATTTTTAATATTTTATTTTTTAGTTTTTGGTGGACACAACATCTTTATTTGCATGTGGTGCTGAGGATGGAACCCGGGCCTCACACATGCCAAGCGAGCGGCTACCACTTGAGCCACATCCCCAGCCCTTAACAGAGTAATTTAAATGTCACCTAAAACATTTAATACAAAATAAAGTAGTTCAGGAGGAACAGAAGAAAAAAAAATACTGTTGACATGGAGAAAACAAATAGAAAAATGGAAAACATTAAGCTGATTACATTGATAATTACATTAAATATGAATAGCCTAAATACCCCAATCAAAAGGCAGAGATTATTAGACTATATAAAAAGGGAAGGGCCTACTATAGATATTCTTCATTGATAATGGCAAATTCCAGACTACCACAATAAAGCAAATATCAAAATAGAGTCACATAATATGTTTTGATTTTACAGTGTATAGAAAAAGTTATGTTCAGGGTTGGGACTGTAGCACAGTAATGAAGTGCTTGCCTCTCACATGTGAAGCACTGGGTTCAATCCTTAGCACCACATGAAACTAAATAAATAAAGATATTGTGTCCATCTACAACTAAAAAAAATTTAAAGAAAAGTTATGTTCATACCATACTGTAGTCTATTAAGTATACAACAGCATTGTGTCTAAAAAAAATAATGTGCATATTTTAATTATAAATCCTTTTTTTTTTTTTTTGTACTGAGGATTGAACCCAGGGGCACTTAACTGCTGAGCCACGTCCCCAGCCCTTTTTATATTTTATTTAGAGATAGGGTCTCATTAAGTTGTTTAGGGCTTTTATAAGTTGCTAAGCCTGGCTTTGAACTCGAGATCCTCCTGCCTCAGCCTCCTGAACTGCTGGGATTACAGGTGTGCATCACTGCACTCAGCTAATTAAAAATACCTTCAATTTGTAAAATTTACAATGCCTTCAAAGCACAGTAAAGCAAAATGTAATAAAACTATATATGCCTATATATGCCATCCATAAGAGGCTTAGATTCAGACACAAATAGATTACAATGAAAAGGATGGAAAAAGATATATCTTATACACATTAACCATTAGAGAATTTGAGTGATTATAACAACACCAGGAAAAAATAGACTATAAGACAAGAATTATTCTTGGAGACATAGGAAAATGTTTCATAATGCTAAGAATCAAAACTTCAAGAAGAGATAACAATTAGAAATATATGTGAACTTAACAGCTAATCCAAAATACATGAAGTGAACTGACAGGTACCTTAGATATAACTCAGGTGAAGAAGGAGAGGGCAAGGTTATTGTCTGCTGATCATTTCAACTCAGGTCTCCCACCTCATGCTGCCCAGTTACACAGCATTCATCATGACATACTGTGACCATGTGTTTACATGTTAGGTTCTTACAGAGCCTCGTTCCTTCCATATGACCAGTACATAGCACTTTTTTCTGCATTCCCAGCACATATAGAAGAGTCATTTTTGAAACTAATAAGTGAGTGGTATCCCAGGCAGAAGGGAGAGAAGCAAAAGACAGCCTAGCATATTCTAGTTACTGTAAGTAGTTCCACATATCTTCAGTTGCATTTCCCAAACTAACTTCATTGAAATGTTAGTTTGGTGCTCAAACTTCACCCACTCTGTTTCTGTCCTAGATATTCAAATATGTATTACTGTGTTTAAATCCACTTATTGGATTTATTTTTAAATTTTTATTTGTTCTTTTTAATTATACATGACAGTAGAATGTATTTTGACATATTATACATACATGGAGTATAATGCCCCATTTTTGTGGTTGTAGATGATATGGAGTTACACTGGTTGTGTATTCATATATGAACATAGGAAAGTTATGTCTGACTCATTCTACTGTCTTTCCCCACTTATTGGACTTAAATCCAAACTTATTCAGCTTGACTTTCTTCAATATCTTGAGGAAGGACTCCTCAGAAAAGCACCAGAAGATGCTGGCCTGGGATGTCAGATATAAGAGGTGGTAGGAAATGAGCTTGGAAATGTACATCTTGACCAGGCCAGGAGGAAATGATATAAGATACTAAGGAATTTGAACTTTATTCTACCTTCTACATAAAGCCACTAGATTTTAGACAAGGGAATAACACTATCCAATTTGCACTTTATAAGGATCATCCTGGCAGAGGTGTAGATGATGAACTGGAGGGTGGCCAGGTTGAGGTAGAGGAACTAGTTGAAAGGTAGTGTCAGCCATCCAGGAGATAATTGTGAAAGTCTGACTAACACTATGGCCACAGGAATGGGGAGGAGGGGCTAAACGAGAGAACATATTTAGAAAACAGAATTGACAGGTTCATGACTAATTGCATCTCAGGGTAAAAGAGAGCAGGATGTCCTTGAAGCCTTCCAGTTTTCCGACCTTGATAATTGGCAGATGATGGTGATGTGCATCCTGACAGGGAACAGAAGGGTAGAACAGGGGAAGAGGTTTAGTTTGGGGATCCAGGGGAGTCCACTTGGAAATTCAGGTGCAGGGTTCGTGAAAAGCTCTGGGCTAAATATGAAAAGTTGAGAGTCACTGGAATACCGCATCAGTTGAAGGCATAGGATTGGCTGGGGCACTGAGAGGAAATGCATAGGGTGAGAAGAAAGGAAAATGAGCAGGAGGCTGAATCCTGGGAACATCAACCTGTAAGAGATAAACAGTAAACAAGAACACCAAGAAAGAAGAAAGAGAGGGAAGGAAGAACCAAGGTGGGGTAAGGAGAGAATATGATCCACTCAACATTAAATGCTAGAAAAACAGAAAAAAAAATGATCAGAAATGATAAGGAAACTATCCATCACATTTGAGAATTTGAAGGTAATTATAACCTCAGGACTGCAATTTCAGTGAAGAGGTCGATTGGTGTCAGATTATGGTTGGTTGAATTGGAGAACCAACATAGGGAAACGTGGGCAGGGAATGCCCAGACTCTTCCAAGGGATTTAGCTTTGAAAGGAGAGAGCAGGACAGTAATTAAAGGGCAGAGGTCTTCAGAAAGGCTATTTGCTTTACATTGGAAGACACTTTAGAAGAGCAGGAGAGCTTATTTACGTGCCAAGGGGGAGCCAGAAAAAGGGAGAAAGAGGGAGAAACATCACAGGATTTTTAGCAAGATTGTTAAGGGGACAGGGGAACAAGGGATATAGATCAGGGCCACTGGAATAGGCCCCCTAATATTTTCTTATCCTAGTTTATTTGCCTTCAACTGGAGAATATCCCTGAGACACAATTTTAAGGATAGATTCAGAAAATGGATAAAGAACACTTCTTACATATTTTTGTACTCCCATCACTGTTTATCAGAGATGGCAGGTATCCCCACAATTTTTTAATTCATTAAATCATTCCTCTGATCAATAATCAAGACCATTGGATTGTTTGTAGGGAATAAAAACAGCAACTCATTCAAGCCATTCAGAATCTAGCTTAAATCCTGGTCTCCAGCTTTCACTGCAGCTCCCTCTCCAATCAGGCTGCCGTGTTGGCTTGTCTACACATGGGGGCCTGGCTCATCCTGCTGTCTTTGTACTGTTCCTGCCCCACCGCAATATTATCCCCTTTATACAGACAGGGAGACTGAGGATAAAATTCCCATCTGTTGTGGCCTATCAGATCTCTTATATTTTGCTTTCTGCCTGTCTCTTCAATTGCATCGACAGCCAGGCTTCCCCACACTTTCTCCTGTTCCTGGTACAAGCAAGTACTTTTCTACCTCCAGACATTTGCCTGACTGTAACTGCTGAATGGAATGCTCCTTCATGAGCACTTTTTTGAGCGTGGTTGTTTCATATCCTGCAGGTCTCAGCCTACGCATTACTTCATCTCAACTGATGTAGCCCCCAGATCCCAATAGGAGCAAGCCTAATGCACTTCTAACTTTCTTCAAAGCATTGAAAACAATCTGTATTTATTTTATTTACTTTTGTTCACCGCCCTTCCTTTTCCTCCCAACAAAATGGGAGTTCCAGGAGGGCTGGAACCCCCCACACCTGGTTTTGCCTCCTGGTCCCCACTTCTAGTCAACAGTACTTGACCAGAGTTTTAAGACTATGGTTCACGAATAAAAAAGCTTTGCCAGTTTTTCAAAACACAGTTTAAATTGCAACTGTGTAGTGAAAACAAATAATGGATGGAATATATTGAGCACTTTATTCCAACATACTTTTATTCCAACATATGCTTTATTCCAACATACACAATACTATATTATTTTATTTAATAAGAACCCTCCATTTATCTCTCATAGCCCATAAAATAATTATAAGCCAGGCAAACACACTCACAAGTGTGTTTTTAAGTCACAAGTTAGTCTCTTGCTTTGTTATTTAACATTTCACACACACCACTCTTTTTGTACCAATAATATAATTAGTGATTCCCCCATAGTCCCATAGTCCAGTGTCAAAGCACATAGAGAGTTCAAGATATGCTGCTATTGAAGGTCCCTCCAGGGAGATAATATAATAAGAATGTCAAGTTGTCTTTGTTACATCAAGACAGACACAGCCAGACATTAGTTAAAGCAAAAAAAAAAAACAGATTTTATTTAGTAACTACAGACAGGAGGGTAAAGAGCTGAGTTCATTCAGACTTCTAGAGAACCGAGATCTAGGTCTTTTATTAAAGAGAAAATGAGGGAGTAGGGGGAGATGAACAGTAAGGGCTTGACAAGAGTTGGGGAATTGAAAAATTACCAAAAGTAGGAAGAAGGGGTGTGTTGAGAGCCACAGCCGAAGGGGCCCCAGCAAACTTCCAGCTGCCAGCAAACTTCCAGCTGCAGGCTGATGATTGGCTCACAGGGCCCCAGCAACATCTAGCTGATTGGCTCCTCTGCGGTGATGCTCATTGGGCTGTTTCCCTGCCCTTTCAGACCACGGAGCTGCTCATTGGGGGACTTTTTTGGCTCCGCCCACGTGACCCAGCCAATTGGCCTCAAGAGTAGGAGGATTGTGGGAGGTGGGGAGAAGCTTGTGTGGGAGAGAGAGGCTTGTGGAAAGCCGGTGGTGGCAGTTGAGGCTCTGAGGGTTTTTCCTGAGAGGCTGTTTTGTTTGGCGTGTGTGGTTCTAAAAATAAAGTTAGTTTCTTTTGACAAGTGGCTCCTGATTGTGCCCAGCCAGACTGCGGCAGGGGTGGTCATGTGAAACCCATCTAGGTTTGCTAACTGGTACTCGTAGAAGTTGGGCTCCTACCCTCCCCCAGGTACCAGGAACTTATCTTCAAGTAAGGGCTGGAACAAGCTGTAATTCTTTTGCCAGCCTTCAGTTTTCTCAGGCAGGCATTTTAAGAGGGACTAGAATGTGTCCTTGAGTTGTTTAGTGTTTATTCAGATCTTTGCAGGCCAAGGTTGAGGCCTAGCCCAAAAGAGGGCTAAAGGATCCTGATTAGAGTTTGGTTAAGGAGAGAATATTTGTCAATTATAAACTTGGGATAAAAAAAAAATCTAATTCAATTTGCAAATGGACTAACCCCATCTACCTACAAAGATGTCAAAAATAGTTACAACACAATTTAGGCTTTGAGGTTGAGATATGCAGTTCAACTCCCAGAAGAATTTACTAAAATCTTAACTTTCTAGAAAGAATCGTCTATTCTGTTAAATAAATAAATAAAAAGCCTATAAAACAAGTTATTTTACACCACACTGTGAACCCATAAGAAAGGGTTCCTAGCATTAAGTGCTAGCTGTTGGGTTTGGAAATGTCTGCTTTGCAGTGTTATGGAGTCTGAAGCAGGAGCCCTATAGTGTTGATAAAGATCTCAGGAGCCCCTTCACACAAAGTCCAGGCAGTGGTTTGGGGAAGTTGGAATCTACAGTGTTAGTGACTGAAGCTACAAGGATTCTCCCAGATTCTTCTAGATGTTTCTGCTATCTGGAAATTCTCTTCCACACCTCACTGTAGGTTTCAGTTATAACCTACTCCTTTAGGTTTGTGGCTCAGATCAAAAAAAGCCCCCTGGACTCAAAGGAGTCCTCCCTTCATTATAAAAGATGACATGGGGTAATCTGTTCTGTTTATTCAACCTGGGTAGGGCCCTGCCCAAGGCTGGCAGTAAGCATGGAGTCCCCAAGGACTTTTATCTCTAGCACTCTACTCCTCAGAGCCATGAGAGTCATTTCTAAAATCATCTCAGGCTCTGAGTACACCTAGGAGTAATTTCCTTTTTTGGGTCCCACCCTGGAGCAGATGTGTGCATTTAGGAAAATGTCACCCAACCTGTCTCTCCCTGCCTGACAGGTGAGCTGGAAGCTCCTGTCCGACTGGGTGTTTCCTTGGGGACAGTTTCCCTTCTATGAGAGAGGGTGTTTTCTCTTAATTAGATCTTAAATTCTACAGGCCCAACTGTTCATTGCAATAGAATCTGGGTGATGCTGTATTTTACCAAAGCCTGTTTTCAGCTTCATCTGTGCCAGAGAGGTAATTGAATGCCATGGTTCTAATGACACATTTTCCATTCCAGTTGCTTAAAGTTCCTTTTCTGATAAATAGTTTAGTAATTATCTCTTTGGGTCACCACCTGCCCCCCGGGGGGATTGGTCTGCTGGGCTGACCTGTCCTGTTCATGTCATATTAGAGGCCCTGTAAATTAGGAAGAACTCCCGCCATCTCCAGTCATATTATGATGTAGCTTCATTATTTATGAAAGTGGAATGTGATTGTCTTTTCTCGCTTTAAATTAGTGAGAGGACAAGGCACCAACAGGGTAGCATGAAAGTGCCAGCTTTTCAAAGTTCTTAAGTGTACAACATTCCGGACTATAGATCAGGTAAGAGGAAATGAGACAAAATGTAGGGTAGGGTCATGACCTTCCAGGGCTGTCCACAGAAGAGACAAGGTCTGGTATTCACTCAAAGGCTCAAATTTAGATTCTAATAGTATCTCCAAGGGAGATCATTTAAAATACACCATAATGTTGTTGGGGACATAGCTCACAATTGGGAACTTGCCTAGTATGCACGAGGCCCTGGGATTAAACCCTAGTACCGCAAGCTAACAAAGAAGCCACTCGCAATCCTGCCTTGGGAGCTGCTTTATTTAGTTGTTCTTTTACAACAAAAGTCTGATCCTTAAAAAAATCTCTAAGAGATGCTGGTTCAGGGTCCCGTCAGCCGCGGGAAACAGGGTGAAAGAGTGATTTGGGAAGGCAGGTTTGGACTACAGAAAATTCGGGAACCACTCCAAAGCCTCCGCCATTTGCTCCCGGAGCCGCGGCGGGAGCCGGGTCGTGGGAGGTGCTAGAGATCAGCCGGGGCAGCTGACGTCACAGCCCCTCCACTACCTGAAGCAGAGCGTGGGCAGCACGGGGGCGGGGCCGCGGCGGCTCGGGGGCGGGGCGCGGGCTGCAGGAAGGAAATACGCAGGCTGGCTGACTAGGGTTGGCTCCTGCTGGAGGCGGTGTCGGGCTCCGCCGGAACTCCAGGGTTGACCTCGGCCAACTGCTCCTGCAGCGCGCGAGGGCTGTGGCTTCTTGCGGTTCCGACCACCGGAAGGACCGGCCTCTGCGCTGCTGGGAACTGCCCGAGGCCAAGCCGTTGCGGCTGCGAACGGATCCATTTTTTGCTTCCCCCTTTTTTTTTTTTTTTCCTAAATGGGATTGCTCTCAGGGGCACTTGGGCACTGAGGCACATCCCAGCCCTATTTTGTATTTTATTTAGAGAAGGGTCTTACTGAGTTGCTTAGCACCTCGCCATTGCTGAGGCTGGCTTTGAACTCGCGATCTTACTGTCTCAGCTTCCCGAGCCGCTGTGATTACAACTTCTTTTTTTTTTTTTTTTCCCCTTGGTTCATCCGGAAAAGCGAAAGGTGCAGAAACAAAGCGACGGATACATGCATCTACTGTGTCCCTACACGTGCGTGGTCCCAAGGGCTCGTGTTGTTTCCTGGTACCCACGGTTTCAGGGCATACCAGTGTGTGGGGGGGAATTCTCCCCAAAGTGAAAAGTAGTTGTTTAGCCATTTCCAAGCTTGTACTTTGGGGGAAAGGTCCTCATACAGTAATGTTTCTTTCCGCACCCCGTGGGTTAGAGTTTGACAGAACCTGGCTCCCCAGAGTTCTGGATGCCTGCTGGGAGCAGTTTCCAGACACTGCCAATTTTGCCTATATTGAATGCCCTGCATCCTGATTTTTGTGTCTCATAGATCCTTGACTCAGTGAGACAGTCTTTAAGGTTTAGCTGAATGCCACAGCCCGGCCTCTTGATGCAGTCTGAATCCAGCAGGTGTGAAGAGGAGACCCCATCCCTCTTGTGGGGTTTGGATCCTATATTTCTAGCCTTTGCAAAACTCTACATCAGGGATATCTTGGGCATGAAGGAATCCCGTCAAGTGCCAGGTATGTGACTGGTCAGCCAGATGGATCCCTGTGTTGCATCTGTACCCTCTTTCCCAAAAGTTGCAGAAAGCAGAGGCTTAGGTGCTTTAAAGAGAATCCTCTCTGCTTAGAACTTGACCTAGTTTGGACCTTGGAATGAGTTAAAGCCGTCTCAAATTAAAAAAAAAAAAAAAAAAAAAAATTGCCTGGGGAAGTTACCTTTGTACTAAGGAAGCTTTTTGCCTGTGTTCAAGGTCTTCCATATTTAAAAATACTCAGTTGTCTTTCTTTGGATCTGCCCTTGGTGTTAAATATCATCAAGCCAGTTGTTCCTAGGCCTCTTGTGTCACCTGCCTTGGTGAGTGACCCACCTTCTGTAAATCTTAGATTTCTTCTTTGTAAAAATGATTATCAACCATGATTGATCTTGTGGGAGTTTGTTTTGTTTTGAATTAATCAGAATCAAAGAACTATGAACTCCATGGGGTAAGGACATCATCTGTCTTGTTCACCTATGTAATCACAGTGCTTTAAGCAGTGCCTGGCATGTAGTGAGGGAGCCCTCAAGAAAAGGCAATTGAAACAACAAATTACACATATAAAGATAAATAAAAGTTGTTCATTAGGCCAGGGGCTGTGGTGCACTCTTGTAATCCCAGCAATTTGGGAAGGTGAGGCAGAGGATTGCAAGTTCAAGGGCAGCCTAGGCAATTTAGTGAGATCCTGTCACAAAATTAAAAGGGCTAGGGATGTAGTGGAGTGCCCCTGGGTTCAAGCTTCAGTACCTCAAAATAAAATTTGGTGGAGTAATGGCTACTACAAAGGGTTATCATACCTAAAAGTACAACAAATAGAGTTTGGGGTAAATTTGAATAACTGGAGTAGCTGTGGGTGTGTCTTCACATGTTTACTGTGACAGTGGTCCATTTTATGCTTTGAATAAAGTCCTTGCTGCTCTGCCACTGCAAATTATTTTTAAAATAACCATATTTGTTTCCCTTTCTCTCTCCCTGCTACTCTCTAATCTCTCTGCCTCCCTAATCTCAGAGGAAACTTCCCCATTTTAGGCAGATTTATCTGTCCTTGAGTACACAACCACCATCCCAAGGAAGTGAAGTAATTCAGACTTTGGGAATGGTACCAGAAGATCTCAGAATTTACTGTCTCCCAAATTAACAAGTGAATTACAACTTCTACAGAGAACATGCGGAATGTAGCTTTTGAATTCCTTCTTTAAAAGCCCCCTATTCCTGCTGTTGAGCAGAATCACACAGCCTTTGGGACAGGAGTTATGTGTGTTTCTCCTTTATTAGCAAAGCAATAAACCTCTTTCCTTTTTCTCAAAACTGTCCTTGGGGCTGGGGTTGTGGCTCAGTGGTAGAGTGCTCACCTAGCACGCCAAAGGCGCTGGCTTCAATCCTCAGCACCACATAAAAATAAATAAATAAAATAAAGGTATTGTGTCCAACTACAACTAAAAAAAAAAATTAAAAAACAAACTGTGTCCTTGTAATTGGTTTGGCATCAGGGACAAGGACCAAGCTTCGAAAACAATATGAGAAGTTTGGTTATACACTTTTTTTTTTTTTTTTTTGGTGCTGGGGATTGAACCCAGGGTTAGTGCATGCCAGGCAGGCACTCTGCCAACTGAGCTATATCCCTAGCCCTCAGTTATACTCTTTTTGCTATTTTGAGTGAAGCTTTCCAATCAATAGCTTTTTAAATATCAGGCTATGTGCCAGAAATGGTGATCTTGAGTATCCACAGGTTTAAGTGGGTGAACTTTTATGTGATTCCACTTATATGTACAAATACATCTGAATGGATTTAACACTGAAGCCTTTTGTACAAATTTTTTTTCACCACACCTTTATTTCCTAATTATTGTTGGACATGGTCTGGTTTTTTCCTTGGAAGGTAGCCAGCCTCCCCTGTAGTTTTCCGCTTTCCAGAACAATCTGGTATTCTTTATAGCTCATCTCTAAAGGAAGAAATTCATTCACACCAAATGCTAGCCTTGTTTATGAGCAAGCAAGTATCAGGGATATCGTAGAGGCTTCACTTTTCCTGTGGGCAAAGGATTTTATGATGTACTAAAAACAAACAAATAAAATACTAGTACTGATTTTTGCTCCATTACTGGTAAGAGTGTTTCAGATGCATTTTGTTTTTGTTTTTGTGGTGCTGGTACAGAAAAAAGTGAGAGAGAGAGAGAGAGAGAGACAACTTGAGACTTTATAAAATTTAGAAATGTTTAAACAGCAGAGAATATCTTAAAATAACAAAGGTTAACCAAAAAAAATGATAAAACATGAATCATGTGTGTTCTGTAATAAAGAATGTGACTGGCCTTTGTCCTTGATCCTGGGAGGTAACCTTTAAATCCTTGGAATTCCCTGAGTGATGAAATGTCTTTGTTGTGGATGGTAGGCCCTTGGACCACACCTGCTGTGCTTATAGTTGCAGGATGGGGCTGTCTGTATTCAAAGAGCGTCCTTACTATTAGAGGGTTGGGGTTTGGAGCCAGGTCCATCAGCCTGACCCCTCAGAGGTCAAGTTCAGTCATATGTCTAATGAATCAATCATGCCTACATTATGAAAGCCCAATAAAAATTCTGGAGTTTTCCTTGGAAGGTAGCCAGCCTCCCCCGTAGTTTTCTGCTTTCCTGAACAATCTGGTATGCTGAGGCTTAGATGAGCTTTCCTGGCTAGTGATCTTATATTGATATGTCAGAGGATGATGTGTGCTGGAGATATAGAAGCTTCACATTTGGACCTTCCCAAACCTTACTCTTTGCTATCTCTTCATTTAACTGGTGCTAAACTGTACTCCTAAGTATAACATCTTTCTAAGTTCCAGCAAATTACCAAACCTGAGGGATTCATGGGAATCCCTAGATTTATAGCCAGTTGGTCAGAATGCAGATGGTCAGAGGATTCCCTCAAAACTTGGGGCTAGTGCCTGAAGTGAGAGCAGTCTTGTAAGGGTTTGTATCCTAAACCTGTGAAATTTAACCTGGCTGGAGTCTTAGTGTTCGAATTGCATTGCAAAATGTCATCTCCCTAAATCTGTGAATTTAGGGTTGAACTTATAAAAATATTGTAAAGTTTCTATGGTGGTGGTAATGCTTAGGTTTGGGGGAGTTTCTGCATTAAAAAAAAAAAACAATTAAAAATAACAGCTCATAACATGAAAAAAAGGTCTTTGTTTCAAATGTCCCTATAATGTCAAATTTCAAAGATTAGACAAATAACAGCTTTGTTTTTCTTCTGCTCTTATATCATACACAACACAGAAGATTTCTCAGATCCCAAAAGATGTGAGGTTTTCTCCCCATCAGAAAGCAAGCAGCAGGTTCTGCCATGGAACCAGCTGGGCATCCTATAGTACAATTTTTTTTTTTTTTTTTTTTTTTTGGTACAATGGATTGAACTCAAGGGCATTTGGCCACTGAGCCACATCCTCAGTCCTATTTTTTGTATTTTATTTAGAACAGGATCTCATTGAGTTGCTTAACACCTTGCTTTTGCTGAGGCTGGCTTTTAACTTGTGATTCTCTTAAGTTTTGATGTTATCTACCTGGAGATAGTGTCAGATCCCACCGGTTGAGGGTTCTGTCCCCAAGACTTCCCCTGCACAACTTCTGATGCCAGTTGCAAGTCCTGGGATGTTTTTATCTGTTCTTCTGACAAAGTGGCTATAAATTAGTGTTTCCACAACCCCTTCTTCAGGTTCAACTAATTTGCTTGAACAGCTCTTAGAACTCAGGGAACACTTATATTTACTGGGTGACTATAAAGGACATTCTAAAGGATGGAGATGAAGAAATGCATAGTTAAGTTATGAGAGAAGTTCTGCTGAGCTTCCACGCCCTCTCCAGATGTGCTGCCCTCCAGGAATCTCCACTGTTAAACTACCTAGAAGCTCTGAAAACCTTATCTTATGGCAGATATCTTATTGGAGACTTATTTGCATAGGCATAATGGGAGCATGGATAACTGGAGAAATATGATTGGACAATAAGGATAGGATGTAATGCTAAGAGACTAGGTGGGGAGACCCAGCAAGGACCTTCTGTTTAGATTCTTCTTGGCCTCTCTATCCAGTATCTTGCCTCCAGGGTATGTGGCAGGACCCCTTTGAAATGAGGAAGGTCTTAAGACCTACTATTGGACAAAGTAGGTCAGAGAATTCCTTTTGGCCATCTAAAGCAAGGGAAAACCAAAACCAATCCCTCATAGATAGCCAGGTATGACTGTATTTATAAGGATTATATTAAATGAATCTATATTTTAAAAGTATTTTATTAGTCATTTTATTGCTGTCATATTTCAATAAGAGCAATTATACATCAGTAAAATAACAGTTAATCTGAAAATAGATCCATCAAAAGTATCTTTTAAGAGAAAAAAAATAGGCAAATAAGTTGCTGTGGTCATGGGTGTTCAGGGTCTGCTGTTTGAAATCTATTGGTGACCCCAGGTCCCTCAGTCGTCACAGCTTGACCTTTCTCCTCTCAAGGGTGTGAGGCTCCAGGGATCCCCTGGTTTTTGTAGGCCTCTGTAGGCTGTATGTGGATCATCAGGAGCAAGGGGACCCCTTGGAAAAGGCTGGAGCATGAACTTGGTGTCAGCTAGCATTTGTCTGTTGTGATCATTTTCCTAGCCTGTTGGGCTTTCTCTCACTTGGCAGGGCTGTCATCCAGCTCCCTTGAGCTCTCTTCTCATAGGAGAGCTCTCACTCTGATGGAAGGAAGTGGTTCTCTAATTCTTTTTCTGTGTCCTTGGCCCTCTTCTTATAGAGGCCATGCATCTCTATTTGTGTGGTTCATGTTTCCGTATACTTTGAGACATTTCTTCTGTCTTTGTAAGCAATGTATTTCCTCCTCAGTGAATTTTCTCAGAGTTTTAAATGCAAACCATGTGTTATTTTCTTATACAGCTGTTGTCTTTTGTCCTGATTCTCATAAGTTGTTTTTTCTTGCATCAATCCTTGGAGACGCAACATTTTTTGTTGCATCCTCAAGTGACTATATATCTTTTCAAAGGCAAGCCATTGTCAATTCACGAGGTAAAAGTTTATGGGGCCCACATCTGTCTTTTTTCAAAGAAGTCTACCGTGTCCTTAAGAAAAGAACTGTTCAGATTTTTATCAAGTGTTACCAGATACAGAGTTTGTAACATCAGAGGAGAGGCAACTTGGGGACATCTTTGGCTTGTGTCACTAGTCCAGTCACCTCACCATCTTTTCCATAGACTTCAATCTAGGCAAAGCACTTTTTGTCTAGCTCTTTCCCCCATCTTAAAGGTCTTAAAATTTCATGGTTTTTCTGTGGATCCACTTTGTTCCCATTCAACCCAAATATTCCTTGATAGGGGTGACTCTCCTTTTGGGGAGACTCAGGCTTCTTCCCTTGTGTGACTGCCATTTTCAGCTCATGGCTTCCAAAGCTACCCTGGGGATGATCTCCCATCCACCAAGTCATTTTTAGAAGTTGCCCTTTGCAGACGGAGAGGAGTCTGCTTTGGGCTAAATTTACTCTGTTTTCTTTCTTTAGACAAATATCTCATTCTCTTAGTGCCTCTGGCAGGCTAAGGCTCAGGGGCTCCTGTCTATACCTGGGACTCTGCCATGAGTGACTCATCTCTAATCATCCTAAAGGGGAACAAGAGAACCACCCACAGGGGACAGTTTGGATTCAGGCCACAGGTCCCACTGTGGCTTGAAATCCATAGGCTCTGACCAAACTTGGTGGGAAGGGAAGGAGATGGCCAGATGCCTGAAGTGACCATGACTTCTTTGTTTACATTATATGCATTTATTTAAAAAGGAAACGGCCAAAACTGGATGCAGTGACACATACCTGTAATCCCAGTGATTCAGGAGGCAGAGGCAAGAGGATCACAAGTTGAGGGCCAGCCTGGGCAGTTTAGCAGGCTCTAAGCAACTTAGCAAGACCCCATCTCAAAATCAACAAAAAGGCTAGCATGTAGCTCAGTGTAAAGTGCTGCTGGATTCAATCCCCAGTGCCAAAAAGAAAAAAGAAAGAAAGAAATGGCCATTTAAAAGTTTATAACCTGTTTCTGAAAATAAACTATTAGCTACCAGTAAGAGAGGCCAGAGAGGAGGTCAGTCAGGACCCTTTGTGCAGGTGGCAGGAACACAGTGTTTAAGCTACGGTGGAAAGCTCAGGTGAGAATATGAGGGCCCCAGAAAGAGGTGCTGCACAAGGCAGGAGCTTTGGGACTTCAGATCAGCGTCAGGGACTCAGGTAGGGTCCCTCTGTCTGCCTCTGTCACCAGGTCTGAGAAAGGCTGTGGGTTTGGTTGGGTGGGTTCCCCAGTCAGGTTTCTCCCCTGGCAGAACTTTGACTGACAGCATCTGTAGTTTGGGTTTTGAAAACAGAGTTTTAAAAAGAGAGGTTTTTGAATTATAATCTGCTGGCCCCAAAGAGTATTTTTTTTATAACCTATGTGTCATCTCCTTTTTTTTTTTTTTTTTTACAAAAGGAAAAAAAAAAGGGCTCTGGCCAGTTCACAGAAATGATGACTGGTTTCTTAGAAAAGCACTGGTTTAAAAAAGCCCAGAAGCCTTTCTCATGGTTTCCTTTCTCTTTCTCAAAGTGCAGTCCTGTGTGGGTCCCATCAGATGCCGGCTGTTGGTAGGCCCTTGTGAGCCTTCTTCACGAAGGTACATTTCTTTCTTTCTTTTTTTTTAAATTTATACATAACAGCAGATTGCATTACAATTCTTATTACATATATAGAGCACAATTTTTCATATCTCTGGTTGTATACATAGTATATTCACACCAATTCGTGTCTTTATACATGTACATTTCATAATCACAATGGAAAGCAAATTCACCAAATCTAGTTGGGCAACATCAGTTTTTTTCTACACTCCAGACTTCTTTAAAGCCAAGCTTTCTGCCTCTGACCCTTGAGGAAAAGACCTTTAATTTTCTTGTAACTTGCCATTTGGCAAGGACTGTTTGTTTTTCTTTTTGCAGGGGAGGGGGGGTGGCTACCAGGGATTCAACTCAGGGGCACTTGACCACTGAGCCACTTCACAAGCCCTATTTTGTATTTTATTTAGAGACAGGGTCTCACTGAGTCGCTTAGCACCTCACTTTTGCTGGGGTTGGTTTTGAACTCGTGATCCTCCTGCCTCAGCCTCCTGAGCCATTAGGAATATAGGCATGCGTGGCAACTGTTTCTTAAGATTGGAATTTCAGCAAATAGCATACCACAGTGTTTTTACATCCCCACACCCTCCCTCAACAGACATTTAATGAAGCAGAAAATGTAATCATATATTATATGAACTTTGCCTCTTTTTTAATTTTAGGTATATTTTTGTACAATGGCCATCCAATAAAACAGGTAGATATTCTGGGGACCGTCGTTGGAATGAGAGAAAAAGATGCTTTCTACAGTTATGCAGGTAAGAACAATGATGTCTGAAATCAAGTTTATGTAAAAGGTCCTCACTTAGCTAAAAATTGAATTTTAAGCAGGTGCAGCCTTTCAGAGCATCGGGAGCCAGTTCACAAAGCCCATTCCTCTGCTGGGAGCTCTTGAAGCCCCACATGTAGACTGAGTGAAGAATGAGTTAGGAATGATACTGAGGAATACTATAAAGGGACCACTGCTAGGGAGCCAGAAGGTAGGAAAAATAACAGAGCAGTCTAGGATTACTGATTGACAGGGAGGACACTGATACCTATAGGCATAGCTAAAAATAACAAAGGACAGTTGTATGGATACAGATAAAGATGTAGATCTCTATTTTTTTTAAGTACCAGAAACTGAACTCTGAACTCAGGGACACTTAACCACTGAACCACATCCCCACCCCGCCCCTGTTTTTTTTTTTGTAAATTATTTTGAGACAGGGTCTCACTAAGTTGTTTAGGCTGGCTTTGAACTTGTGATCTTCATGCCTCAGCCTCCCAGTTGCTGGGATTATAGGCATGTGCTATAGTGCCTGGCCAATATATGTTTATAGTGATACCTTAAAAAGAAAAAACCAGATTAAAAAGTAGACCTTTTAAGAAGACAGAGAGGTGTAAAAATAACTTCAAAAGATTTATATCCAGAACAGTTAAAAACAAAAAATATTCTGGTACTCAAAGGGATAAACATCCACTATCAGAAAAGTTCCTTTCACTCACATGATGAAACAACCACTGTGGAAATCAGTATGGAGGTTCCTCAAAGACTAGGAATGAAACCACCACATGACCCAGCAATACCATTCCTTGGTGTTTATTCTAAAGATTTAAAGATTTCATCACTGTAGTGATCATGCATACCCATGTTTATAGTGCACAATTCACAATAGTCAGACTATGGAACTAATGTAGGTGTCTGTCAGTGGATGAATGAAAGAAGAAAATGTGGTATATATTCAAAATGCAGTCTTATTCAGCCATAAAAGAGAATGAAATTATGATATTTTCAGGAAAATGGATTGAATTTGTGAACATTATGTTAAGTGAAATAAGCCAAACTCAGAAAGTCAAGGGTCAAATATTTTCTCTCATGTGTGGAAGTTAGAGAGGAAAAGGAAAAGAAAGGGGTTGGGGGGTGCTCATGAAAATCGAAGGGAGATTGTCAAGACACGACTAAATTGGTCAGGGTAACTCCAAGTGAATTTGGGGACTAAATAAAGACACAGACACAGAAACTACCTTTTCTTTGGGTTCAGTAACTGTTCCTCAGCTGCAGCTCCACCAAGGGGGACGAGGCAGGCAAGAAAGAGAAAAAGCACGCCTGGGACCTGGATTTTATTGGGGAGAAGCCATTCAAATGAGGCAAGGGGTCAGGTTTCAGGGGGTTGAGTCTAGCTTCGGGATGTCTGCTGTCTGAAGATTAACTGACATCTTGGAAGGTCACACCCATCTCACGTGCTGTGTGATGACCAAAGGCAGAGCAAGCAAAAGGGACAACTGCGTGCACAGCCCAGACAGAGCAGCATCGTAAGTCCAGTCTGCTTCGTGCGTTCAAAATGCTCCCAGCTCACACAGCCCATGGCTGGCTCGCCACAGGAGATCAGTAGAACAGAGGAAAGGGACCAGAGGGAGGAAGGAGGAGAGAGAAAGGGGAAATACTGGGGAATGATATTGGCCAAATTATACTGTTATTTTGTGTACGTGTACAAATACGTAACAATGAATCCTACCATTATGTACAACTACATAGTGAACCAATAAAAAATAAATAAATAAAGGGTTTCTGTATTATGGATCAGAGAATTGCTAGAATATGATTTTAGAGTAGTGGGTCTTGATTTTTTTGAGTTTTATTTGAGCATTATAATACATTGCCTTATACAACTCCAAGAGTCTCTGTAGTCGAGAGACTTTGTTAGATATTTGGTGAGAAGCTTGACTTGAATTCCAAACCTTTGTTGTAATTGACTTTTTGTGGTATTATCTTGGATTTGCATTCTTCTTTTTTTTTTAATATATATATATATATATTTTTTTTAATATATATATTTTAGTTGTAGTTGGACACAATACCTTCATTTTACTTATTTATTTTTTACATGGTGCTGAGGATTAAACCCAGCACCTTGCACGTGCTAGGCAAGCGCTCTATCGCTGAGCCACAACCCCAGCTTGGATTTGCATTCTTGCTGTACTTCAGGAATAATAGAAGGTAATCAAACTTTGTGACCAAGAACATTTATTGGCAGTCTATACATGATTGATCATTTGTAGATACAATGTCATTGCTTTTCCTCAACATTTACTCTTTTTCCTGAAGACAATAGTCTCATGCATATTAAAATAGCACATGAGAGAGGAGATTTTGCTTGTCTTTCGCTTTTTTCCCCAGCATATGTAAATTTTTAAATCAGCAATAGATCATTCTGTCAGGCACAACCATACGGAACCTGTTCTCTGTTTCATTTTATCGAAGACCCTGGTCCTGGTTTTCACCAAGACAACAAACATTTACTAAGTTCCTCAGTCCACTCAGCTGTGGACTATGATACAATAAAGTGCTTCCTCTCTTGATACCAATGAGGAAATAATAGTGTCTTTAAGTTTACAAAGCACCTTCATTCATCTTTTCATGTTATTCTCTCCCTCATCTTTTGAAATAGAAAGGACAGCTTTTATTTCCATTTTGTAGTAAGAAAACTAAGGCTCAGTAACTTGTTCAAGGCTCTGCTGATGGAGGTTTGTGGGTCCAATCTGCTGTGCACTGACCCCAGTGTGCTCTGCAATTTGCGTATAAGTTGGATTGCCTCTTTCTCTCATCCTCTTCCTCCTCCAGCCTCCTGCCCCTAAATCAGCTAGATTTGATTTTTAGTTTTCTATTTTTTTAGATCAAATAAATGAGATTGTTGAGGACTTTAGTCCTGGTCTCAGAATTAGGCCCTTGACCTAAAGGGTCTTCACTTCATTCCTTTTCCCATTAAAAAAAAAAAAAAAATTGAAATGATGTTTGACTCTTCCCAAGAAGCCTTTCCCTCTGAGTGGGTGTCATGAGAGCACAACACATCTGTGGGCTGTGGGAACGTGGCAAGCGTCTGGATGTGGAAGCACTTGAGAGCAGAAATGCTTTTGCAGGGCTGGGGATGTGGCTCAAGCAGTAGTGTGCTCGCCTGGCATGCGTACGGCCCGGGTTCGATCCTCAGCACCACATACAAAGATGTTGTGTCTGCTGAAAACTAAAATAAATAAATAAATATTTAAAACTCTCTCTCTCTTTAAAAAAAAGGAACCCAAGTATAAGGGGGGGATGAGGTAATCCTCCTGAGCCTCCTGTAAAACAGGGTTCTTTATAAAAAATAAAAAATAAAAAGAAATGCTTTTGCAACTTTGATTCTGTTTTTATGGGTTGTGTTTTGTTTGGCAACTTTAATTCTTGTGTGGCTTGTTCAAGTGGAGCACTGCTTCTCTCCCTTCTGTCCTCAGGCCCAGATTGGCTCTCGGGCCACCTGCCAGGCAGCCACTCCCTGCTATCCTGGGGCTTGCTCTCCCTGACTCACCGCAGGCCTGTGCTGGGGGTATTTCTGCCCACACTGACTCATTCCTGGGGAGGACACTGTGCCACACTGCCAGCATGCTCCTCTTCTAGGGCATTCAGTGGCAGGCCTTGGGGACTGTGGCATAGAGTCTGCTAGAAGAGGTCACGAGCCAGGGAAGGGAGGGTTTGGTAGCAATGCTTGTGGTGTACAGAGCACCTGGCAACCACTCGAGCTCAAGCCAAGACCAGAATGTAGAATAATACTCATCTGCTAATTCTTTGACTTTTCATTATAAATCAAGATTTTTCAATTGGCCAGAGAAATGGTGATCCTATAGGGGTCATACTTTTTTTTTTCAACTCAAAATGTTTATCTCGATTTTTTTATTTTTTTGCTTCTTTTTGATATTTACTCATTAAAAAAATAAAATTTAAAATGAAAAGATTTTAATGAAGTATATAAAATTCATGTAAAACACTATAAATTAAACAAAACAATGTTAGTGTTTTAGTGAACGTCTTCCCTGATATTCCTAGAGTGTTGCTAATGTTGAAGAAATCTAGAAATGCCTTATTTCCTTAGCACTATTACTTGCATGTTTTTCTCTTCTTAATGTTTTTGAAATTAGAATTATAATTAATGTATATATTGAATATGAGATTCCTTCTCCATACTCCAAAAGATGCTGCTCTTAGCATTTAATATCATAAAAATAATTTCTGTTAAAATATACTGTTTAATGCTTTATATAAGTTAGATTATTCATAAGATTTTAGGACATAAGATTTCTGCTTGGCAGGGAAGCATGTATATTTTTAATAGTAGTGATCATAGATTTCTCATAACTTTTTATTCTCTCTTTTTTTAAAAATATTTTTTAGTTGTCAATGGACCTTTATTTTACTTAGTCATAGTGGTGCCGAGAATCGAACCCAGGACTTCACACATGTTAGGCAAGCATGCTACCACTTAGCTCCTCCCCCAGCCCATAACTTTTTATTTTCATATACTTATTCTAATTTATTTAACCAATTGCCTGTTTATAAACATTTAGTTATTTCCAGTTTTCAGTATTACAAACCATACTGCAGTGAGCAATAGATTTATACAAGATATATACATCCGTGTATTTGTTCTTTTTTTCCTCTTCAGTTTAATTTATTGGAAGTAATTGCCAAATCAATCGTATGTGTGTATACACACACACTTACATACACATTTCAAAATTTGATGAATTTCTCCAAGCTTGCTCTTTAGAAATTTAGTACTAACAGCATATGAGAATATCAGTATTTTAATATTTGTCAATCTAGTAATTGAGAGATTATTTAAACTTGCTTTTTAAAAAATGGTAACTAGTGAGTTTAGCACACTGACATATACTTATTGGAAAGTTTTATATTTTTTATATTTTCTACGAATTTGCTATTTTTTCCTCTTCTGGTCTTGGTCTTTTTCTTATTAATTTATATGAGCTCTTTACATATAAAGCACCAACCCTGTCATCTGGAAAATTGCTACCCATTACTGGCTTTTAGGTCAGCAAACATATCAGACTGTTTTTTCAAATGAGTTCTAATTTTTAGGTTCTGCTTTAAAAAGTGTTTCCTACCAGCTGGAAGCTCCGGTTGAAAGTGTTCACCCGTATCTTCTTATCTTAAGAAAAATTAACAAAATGAAACCCATCTGAGAAGTATTTACAGCATATTGCAACAGAGATTTAAGCTAGCAATAAAACATTTTTGCTTTATTTATATTTCTTCTATATATTACATATGCTTTTACAACAGACTACTTGATGATTTTTTTAAAAATCATGAGGCCCCCCTGAGCCCATATTTAACAACTTCTCTTCTGAATTTGTCAAAAATTAGTTAAAGAAAAATCGTCCATCTTCCCAAGCAAACATCCATATTTCTCTACAGTTACAAATCCAAATACCATGGAAATTGTCTTACTTTTCCCCCCACAATCAGGAATAAAATAAGTCAGACCAATATGGATTTTGTGACCAAGATATAATTATTTTATCTTATGGAAATAAAAGTCTGCCCTCTGGGACATGCTTGGCTTTCCTTACACCCCCTACAGGGGTAAGGGTGGGACAGCAGCCCTTCCACAAAGAGAAACCCAGGCCAAGTGATGTGGAATGCTTTGTTTCGGGAAGTCAGCATGCTAGTCAAAGAGAAGTGGTGACAGAGGCATTGCTCTGCATGCCCCTGACCACAGACCACGTGATGCTTTCTGCTTGCAGCAGGGCAAAAAAGGCTAATGTTGTGTGTGGGCAGTGATTGAGAGTTTTGCACGGGGCTTCCTGAGGATGCCACTTTTAGCAGAGAGGTGTAGACTAGACACAGCGCCCTTGAGGTAAAATAATCGAAATGTTGGATGCATCCCAGTGGGATTGTGTGTTGTGCTCACGTGCACAGGCAAGCAGTTCATGCTGGTGTATGGCGAGAGATTGTTTCTAAAGATAGAGGGAGAGTTTGATAAGGGATTTGCCCCTGTCGGCTATTGAAAAATGTCATCTTTCAGTAAGGCTGAATGCTGTAATGACATGTGCACTCACCAGCTCTGCCCTCCTTGCTCCTCTGCCTGTTTACACTTCTCTTGCAGTGGACGACAGCACTGGAGTAATAAACTGTATCTGCTGGAAGAAGTCAAGCCGTCCTGAGTCTTCTTCAGGTAATTTTATTTGTCGTGTTCCTTTGCTTTTCAGCTAAGCAGTGGATTTTACTCAAAGCACCTCACTGGAGAATGGCTACAGGGCTAAATATTCACATTGATCTTCTGTGAATTACAGGGATGGACTTGAAGCACTGTATCCAGAGCTTTTGCTGCTCTGAAAACTGGCACCTTGGTCAAGGGCATGGCTTCTCTTTCTCCCAGCTTTTTGGTGCTCACTTCCTCCTAAACTGCAGGAATTAGAACGGATCCTGGGGGAATCAGTGATTTGTTTTTACACTGGTAGCTACTATGTAAGTCAAGACCAACGTTTTAAAGGCCCCTGCTCTTATGTGGTTGTCTCTCACCTCTATGCTACCATGATCTAGATTTTTTGAAATTTCTAACACAGTCAAACAAATGCCAGATAGAAATTCTTGTTGTTAAGATGAGATTCCTTTGGAAGATAGCCACTAAATAATATAAACTGCAAAACAACTTTAAAATTGTGTATTGAACATAGTGACTATAACTGAAATAACATTTATGGTGCTGCGGATCAAACCCAAGTCCTGTTGCTTGCTAAGAGAACGCTCTGTCACTGAGCTACACCCCCAGCTCTCTGGAATAATTTTTTCCCCCATACCAGGGATTGAACCAGGGGCACTTATCCACTGAGCCACATCCCTAGCCCTTTTTTTTATATTTTATTAGAGACAGGGTCTCACTGAGTTGCTTAGGGCCTCACTAAGTTGCTAAAGCTAGGTTTGAACTCAACGATCCTCCTGCCTCAGCCTCGAAGCCGCTGCGATTACAGGTGTGCGCCACTGCACCTGGCTTCCTCTGGGATAATTTTTAAAGTTAAGTTCATAATATTTAAACTGCATCATGCTTTACTCGTGATCATTTTTGGCTTTAGAGAAGGTACAGAAACTGGCCTCTTGGTTTTCCTGTTTTACAACATGATTCAGCATGGTGCCCTGCACATGGGGCTGTTTAGTGACTTGTGCTATACATGTCAAGAGGTGTGTGATGCTTGCAGTGGCTTCTTCTTTCCTCCTTGCCAATAGGTGTCAAAATCTCAACTTCCTACTTTGAGTCTACCAAGCAGTGGTGTGCTCATTTGCTTAGTTTCCTGATATAAATACATTTAGAATTTGGCCATCAGTTTCACGTAACTTTGGCATTTTCATTCCTAATTTGGGAACATCTAAATCAATGAGCTCTGCAGATAAATTTAAGGAGGATAACAGGTTTTTATGCAGATTATCTTTTAGGTAAAAAATAAACTTGTAAGACAATCAAATATCTGGATTTTCATGTATGTAGGGTATTTTCTTAAGTTTGTTTTGTGCTGTTACTACTTTGTATCTGAAACTGGGTAATTTATTTAAGAAGAAAACAAGTTTATTCTTCACAGTTCTGGAAGCTGGGGAATCTAAAATTTGTGTGCTGACAGGTTTTGACATCTGGTAAAGGCTAGTCCCCACTTTGAGGTGGCACCTTGAGTGCTGAGTCCTCCATGGGAGAGGAGCACGGTTCCTCCCATGGCAGAAGAGCAAACTAGAGAATCCTTTTGACAGTGGCATTAATCCAGTTCTGCTAATCTAACCCCATAACCTAACCCTTCCCAGGCCCTCTCCCAACATGGGTTATGTTGTTGTTGTGGTTTGGATCAATGACTCCCAAAGACCAATGCATAAAAGCCTGATCCTGGTGCTGTGGACCATAAGCTGTGAGGCCAGGGGGAGGTCTTTAGGTCACTGGGGGCATGCCCTCAAAGGGACTATGTACCCAGGTCTCTCCCTTGCTTTGTTTTTTGACTCAATGCATGATTGCTCACTCTGACATGCACTGCTCACCAGAAGTCAATGAGGCTGCCTGATCTTGCACGTGAAATTCCAGAACCATGAGCCAAAATAAACCTCTTTCCTTCATAAATGGTCTGTGTCAGGTATTTCCTCTGAGTGATGGGAAGCTGACTAATATAGTTGTAGTTTCTAACATGAATTTGGGAAGGGATCAAAAACATTCAAATCATAGCAGTATTGATATCATTTGTAGATTTATGGATGTTGTCACAATCTTTAATCAGAAGGTATATATTACTTGATTTTGATGGAGAGTCAGCAGACTTTCTCTGTAAAGGGCCAGACAATAAATACTTCCTACTTTGTGGACCATATACTTTAGGTCAAACTACTTAATACTGCCATTTTAATATAAAAGCAACCATAGATAATATATAACAATGGCACAACTGTGTCCCAATAAAACTTTATTTATAAAAGCAGGTTGTAAATGGATTTGGTCTATGGATGATGGTTTTAAATATTATTTTAGTTTTTAAAATTAACTCTAATAAGAAATGGCATCATCAGGAATATTATATAATTCTTACACTTAGTAATTTTTAGATTAATAAAATGGCTAATGTAATACTAAGAATATTGAGAGTAAGTTTTTAAAAATATCTGTGAATAGCTGAATTGAGAGTAGCCTTAATTTGAAATTGCAAATAGAGAGGATAAGAGTATCCAGAGAAACCCTAAAAATGATTCTTATCATATTACCCATGAAGTGATGTTTTTAAATTGTTCCCAATTTGCCCATTCTCTCCTTTTAATTTAATTGCCCAAAGTTTAAAAGCTTTCCATTGGAAAGTGGCCAATGAAGACATTTTTTAAAACAAAATTTAGTCTAAGTCAAAATTAGTCATGTTCCACTTAATTAAAGCATAAGAATATAATGTTAGCTCCCATAAATGTCACATTGAATGTGCTTTGCTTATGAGCAAAGTTAAGAAAGCTTGGCCTTTAGTATTAGAATGTTAAAGGGGATTTATCGTTCAAGATGGAATAGACTATTTAAAATGAAATTCTGTCAGGCTCCAGCCGTCTCATTACATTCATTAAATTACACACTGGAGCCTTCTCTTGGCAATTTGGCTCACCCTTGCAGTGAGAGCTGGGCCTCTTTTTCGCAGACCAACTGTCAGCCTGATAATTTCAGTGGTGCTATATGAAGCCTTTTTTTATTATGTCACCTATAATGTCTGTGTAATGGGCAATGAAATTTATAAATACCTCTAAAACTCAGCCCAAGAAGAAGGCGGCCTGGGGATAAAAAATAAATAAATAATGGGTGGAGCAGCCTTCTGGGAAGTTATTCTTGGATGTTTTCTGAAGAGAAACCCAGTAAGCTGAGCAACACTAATACCAAGTGTTCCTTGGTTTCCCTGGGTATGGCAAATGTGTCAAAATTAATGCCTCTGCTTGTTACAAAGTCACAGTTTCAAAATTGTTTTAGGTCAAAAAGCAGAAAAATTTGATTCAGAGACCAAAAGAGAGATTTGCTCCATTTTAGAAACATCATTAGAATACAAACCAGAAATAATATGACAGTAGAAATAAATCAGCATTTAGCAAATGTGGTTGCCTCAGGTAGATAACAGTATTTAAAAAGAGTTCACCTTGATTGCTGTCTTGTAGCTTACACCGAACAACCCAAAGAAGACGGAGTTGTATATTTATCCCAATAAACACATTAAGCTCTCATAAGTCCCTGGCTGCTATCAAGAATGACAAGAGGGATGTTCTCACAAATCAAGATCTTTTCAAGGTGTTATACAGTAGAATGAAGTCCCCTAAACATAAAAAGGAAAACAATGGAGTGAGGAGAGTGCATGTAATAAACATCACTGATAATCCTTCCCTGAGATTTAATAGGAACTAACAAAAGCTGAAGAGATAAAGGGCAGATCTATAAAGAAATACAGAGAGGAGATAATTTCACATAAAAACACGGAGCCACTCTTGTGATTTAAAAGCAAAATAAAACTTCATGGAGTCATGATGTGTTGATTAAAGCACTAGAGGCCCCAGTGACTGAAGCCGGCGTCGGAACTGTGAGGACGTGCACGTGCGTCACTGGTGACATCATGTCAAGGCAGAGTGGCTGGGGTTTGCCAGACTCTTTTCTGGCAAACATTCTGACAATATGCCGTGAACTGTACATTGTTTGTACACTTTTTATCCAGTAATCCCCAACGAAAGACCCCAAAGAAAATAATTTGTCTAGAGATCTGAATTATTATCACAAATACCATACATTAATTATTTCTGATATTCTGGCATTGTGTTAAGGGTTAAATTAGATCATACACAATACCTTGATGTATGAGGTACTCTACCATTATCCCCAGTTCATAACTGAAGAAACAAGAGATGTATGAGTGGAGAAGAAGAGACAGTGAGGTTAAGCAACCTGCCCAAGGTCACACAGCTAACAACAGGTAAACTGAGATTCAAGTCAGGTCTTTCTGACTCCAGGAGTCAAATGCTGACCTCTAGCCTATATTGCACCCCCCTCAATGCTAGTGATACAAAAGTAATAAAAATGAGGGGCTGAGAATGTAGCTCAGTGGTAGAGTGCTTGCCTACTGTGCATGAGGCCCTGAGTTTAATCCACAGTTCCACCAAAATAAGAAATATTTTTAAAGGGAGGGGCTATTTAGTGAGACTAGTAAAATAAACTAGCATATCGGCAAGATAATGCTATATTGTTAATTAAAATGCTGAGTTCTGTAGATTGTGTGGATACACGAGACTAGAAGGAGCACTGGTACTGATTCATCTGACACTCTGCAGGACCATAGTGGCTGTCCTTGAAACTTGCAACTAAATCAGCCAGGGAGAATAATGCAGGACTGTCCTATTTGGAATTATGGTAGGCAGAAAAACAGTACATACAATCCTTTTTTTTTTTTTGGTACCAAGATTGAACCCAGGGGTGCTTTAACCACTGAGCCACATCCCTAGCCCTTTTTTGTATTTTATTTAGAGACAGGGTCTCTCTGAGTTGGCTAAGTTGCTGAGGCTGGCTTTGAACTCCCAATCCTCCTGCCTCAGCCTCCCCATTTGCCAGGATTACAGGTGTGCACCACCTCACCTGGCAGAACATACAATCTTTTACACCAATCAACTCTGACTATGGAAAATGTAGGAACCTCTTGGGATAGCAACAGAGAATAAAGGATAAGTGAGAAGGCTCTGCAGCCAGTGACTAAGCTGCAGCTTCATTTGGGCAAAAGTTGCTTGATCTCTGTGTGATTCAGTTTCTTTCTCTGAAATAGGGCTAGTAATATGTGGGAGTAGTTGTGAGGATTGGCTGTGCTGAAACATTGAAAAGGTTTAAGAGTAGCACCTGTCTACCTGAACATCCATGGCTGTTCTTTTAACTAACATGGTTTGGAAATCAAAAAAAAAAAAAAAAATTGAGGGGTAGAGATTATTTAGGATTGAGTGTGCATTGGCTTCTTTTCACCATGACATTACCAGGGATTGAACCCAGAGGTGCTTCACCACTCGGCCACAGCTCTGCCTTTTTTTATATTTTATTTAGAGACAGGGTCTCATGGAGTTGCTTAGGGCCTCACTGAATTGCTGAGGCTGGGTTTGAACTCAAGATCCTCCTGCCTCAGCCTCCTGAGCTGCTGAGATTACAGGTGTATGCCACGACACCCAGCCCATAAGGGTGTATTCTTGAGTTGTATGAGAATGAATGAGTGAGTGTGTAAGAGAATGAATGAGAGGTGAGGGGTTGGGATGTGGAGCACTGAGGTAGGACAGCTGTTTGCAGGGACACCTTAGAGGGTTATTTAGAGCTCTAAATAGACCCTGTAGAGCCCTGACTGCTGGCATTGCAGAGGTGGGAAAGAAGGCCTCGAGACTGCCCTGGAGCTTGCCTACTTGGCCTGTCCAGACTCCTTCTCTCTGCTTTTGAATAATTACAGCTATATCTTATACCTCTACTGTTCAGTTGAGGATTTCAAAGGTTACAAGGATTTCCAATAGTATAGCAACTGATCAGAAGGAGAATAAATGTGCTGTGTGGGTCTTGCTCTTGAACTTTGTCCGCAGTGTGGTGGAGTGATGGTGTTAAACCTCTCTCTCTCCTGCCCCCTTCACACTGCAGCTGGTCCAAGTGCAGCAAGTGAGCTGAGTCTGACCTCACAGCTTAAGAAGCTTCAAGAGACCATTGAGCAGAGAACCAAGGTAGAACTTGGGGACATTATCCGAATCAGAGGCTACATCCGCACATACAGAGAAGAGCGAGAAATTCGTGCCACTGCTTATTGTAAGCACAAGAAGTTTTTGTCAAATTGGTTGTTATTCTGGGAGTGAGTCCAGTGAAATAAGATTTCATTCTAATGGGGGGAATTATATTGTATAACATGCTTTTTTTTAGAAAAGCAGAACTTCACAATTTTATTTGGAAGAAAGTTAATAATAAGTAAATAAGGAAAGAATAAATTATTGGCTATATATAGTTGGCAAGTTTATTTTAACAACATAGTCGTTTCCAAAGAACTTTGAAATTCTAAGTGTCAATCCATTAGGGCAGAGTTCATATTCTTCAAAATGAGGGAAATTTCCTAAACACCATTAAGTCCATAAACTTTTGTTTGTTTATTTGTTTATTTGGAAATTGAACACAGGAGTGAGCTACATCCTAGCCCTTTTTATTTTTTTTTATTTTGAGATGTTCTTACTAAGTTGCTAAGTTCCTTGGCTGAGTTGCTGAGGCTGGCTTCAAATTTGTGATCCTTTTGCTTCAACCTCCCAAGCTGCTGGGATTACATGCATGTGCCATTATGCCTGGCCAAGTCCATTGACTTTAAATGAAAACAGCTAATTAGAAATAGGACAGTCCTGCATTATCTCCCGTGGCTGATTTTTAGCTGGAAGTCTCAAGGACAGCCTCTGTGGTCCTCCAGAGTGTCAGATGAATCTGTACCAATGTTCCTTGTAGTCTCCTTCTGCTCCCTGGCTGTACCTATGACGGGACACTGCCTTCACCCTCACAGGAAGGCTGGGAGTGCATCTAGACTGCTGTCCTTGTAGTAGCATGGACATGGGAAAGAACTGATCTCAGTGTAATTTCTGACATTTTTTTTTTCCTGGCCTTATTAGACAAAGTGGATGATCCAGTGTGGAAAATTCAAATTGCAAGAATGCTTGAGCTGCCCACTCTCTACAGGAGAGTTTACGACCAGCCCTTCCACAGTCCAGCTCTAGAGGAAGAAGCAGCAGGAGGGTAAGTTGGGTCTTACCACTGTCAGGGGTGAGTCAGCAGCAGTGCAGCTGAGCAGTGGGAGCCAGAGGCTGGGGTGGGCCTGGGCCAGGCCTGAAGCTTCCACTTGAGCGCTGTGGGGCTCTCACCTCCATTTCCTCATCTGCAGAGGTTAAGTCAGGAAAATAGACGTATAATTGAAATCATTGAAGGAGTGGAGGGAAGAGCACAGAAAAAAAAAATATTTGAAGAAATAATGGCTGAAATTTTCCAAGCTGTGAAAACCTATAAACTCACAGATCCAAGAAGCTCAACAAACCCCAGGGCAAGAAACATGAAGAAAACTGCTCTGAGGCACATCACAAAGTATTATACCATAGTACATCATAACCAAAATCCTGCAAAAAACCTACGTCAGTTGTTTTCCACCAGGGATGATTTTATTCCTTTAGGTAGGCAACAAAACAAAGCCAACCCCAGGAGGAATGAGAATATATGGATATTTGCTAGTATATGGGAAGAATTACAGAGAACCAGGAGAGGATGCAGGCTGGGGCGGGATGGGAGAAGGAGAGAAAGGCGGACTTTTTACTATGGCCCCTTTCTTTTTCTTGTGATACTGGGGATTTGAACCCACAGTCTCATGCATGCTAGATAAGCACTCTACTACCGCTGTGCTGCACTCAGCCCTCCTTTAATTTTTTTTAACTTGTGAATTTCAGGAATTATGTTTTCTGAAACGTGCAAACCCTAGAATGTATAAAATAGAAATTGTCCCCTCAGTCCCGTTCCCCAGAGTTTGCCACTGTTCCTGGCAGCTGTTTCCTCTTAGACTCTTTCCTTCTGTGCATGCATAAACATAAATGCCACATATATGTTTTGTAGGTTGTCCTTTTCTTTTTTTTTTTTTACAAAAATGAAACCATATAGGTTTCATTTCTTCTGAAGCTTGACATTTTTCTTAATCTACCATGAATGTCTTTTTTAATTCTCATAATCTTTTTTTTTTTTTTTTGTGGTACTGGGGTTAGAACTCAGGACCTTATATGTGCTAGGCAACTGTTCTACCACTGAGCCACATGTCCAACCCTGGTTCTCATAATTTTAAGCAGCCACACAGTATTCACTGTATGTATCTCTGTCAAAAACAAGTCTCAATATAATATTGCATCTTCTACCTAATTTTCTGCCTTGTGCACACCAAAAAGGAACAAAGGTGATGGTTTTCTTCAGGGATTTTTAAAAACTTTCCCCTGGCAGCAATCCAGAAGCCCGAGACCTTACCAGTCTCACGTGTTTGCTGAGTGAAAAAATCAAAGAGTTCCTCGTGGAGAAGAGAGTACAAACCTTTTACCAGCAGGAGCTGGAAATGGTGCCATCTTTGCTGACTCTTGCCAATCAGCCCGTGATTCACAGCACCTGCTCTGACCAAGTGAGTGCCACGTGCCCATGTGAGAATTCTGGGCCTCAGCCCCAAGTCTGCAGCTGAAGGGTGTGGGTGAACATGACTGTGATGTTAAGAATCACAGGGTGGACCCAGGGGCAGAGGTCACCCTTCCAGCACATGCTGTTTCTATTCTGGAAAAGTCACTGACCACTAAGAATTTGAAATGAGGCTAGACCTGTCCTTTCCACCTCTTTACTTAATCTCATTGCCCTTAATCTTTGAGTTGAAAAAGATAATAATAGGCTCAGGTCATAGCACCTAGTTGTTAGTACTCACTGAGATGGGTATTTCATCTTAGCAGAAGCCAAATGAGGGAGAAGGAGATGAGAGGGAGGTCATTATCTTGCATCCAGAATTACTTTTTTTTTTAATATTTATTTTTTAGTTGTAGTTGGACACAATACCTTTATTTTATTTATTTTTATGTGATGCTGAGGATCAAACTTAGGGCCTTGCACTTGCAAGGTGAGTGCTCTACCACTGAGCCACAACCCCAGAATTACTTATCGATCAGCAAGATGATTCTTGAACTTGAACCCGGATTTTTTGGCATGTCAAAAATAAGGTTGATCTGACATGTTTTAGGAGTTTTAAATAAAGACAAAGTTGTATTCAGTTGGTTTATAAGTAAAAATTTCAGGGAATGCTAAAGTAATGCTCTTGGAGAGATCTGTCCCTGTTTTTTCACTTTTAGTATAACAGATGAACTTGTTTGATTGTTTGGTGTGTGTTTGAATTATTGGAGACTTGTTTTAGGCTTTCCCTTTTATTACTATTCTTAGGTTTGTTTTCATTGTGACATGACTCATATTTATTTACTTTTAAATAAATGAATGATCTCAGTTTAAATATCACCTTGGTCCCCCAAGCCATCTGCCCTGACCACCACTTGTCCCACCCTGTTACATTCAGATCTGTGACATTATGATGTCACTGCATTTGTTTGCCCTCCATGGAATGAAATACCTTCTCCCTCTTAAAGTTTTTCATTTTGATTTTTATCTCTAGCATTGTGTGGGTGCCCTCTACCCAGGCCCTAGAACAGGGCTGGATGAAGCAGATTCTCAGTGATTATTTGTTGATACAAGGAATGAATGAATGGTTGTTAAAAAGTCAAGTGGTCTCAGAAGGTAGTAAAGTAAAAGTAGATTCCTTCCCATCCTCCCTCTCACCTTGTCCCTGTCCCCAGAGACAAGCCCCATGGCCAGTCTCCTGCATGTCCTCCTAAATATAGTTGATGAATATATAAACTGTAGGTAGTCGAGTCTCTCTCTCCTTTTTCCCTCATATGGCAGTATATAATTGACCTCTCTTTTCACTGAGCAGTTCTTGCAGTTCCTTTCCTAGTAGGACATCCTGATCTGCCCCTGTGTAATAATCTTGTTACCTCTCCTGGAAGATTGGTTTATGTATTTAACCAGTCTCCTCCCTTCTGGACTAACATGTTTTCCAGTCCTCCCATTGCCAACAGGGCTGCTGAGAACACACTTTTGCTAAGTAACCAAAGCTTTTCTTCAGGATTCTGGTGGAATAGACACCAACCAGGTCACCATCCCGACCTCCTAGGCATGACCGCTGCTTCTCGATTTTGTTCATGCACCTAATTACCTCCATGCTTGTGTGCCCAGTGACCCAGGATTTCATGCAGAGAGATGAGGGATATCATTTCAGAAAGCACCCAGGTGGGGAGGGTCACGGCTGGGTGCTTTGTTCTTTGCCAAGGTTGCTTCTAAACAGTTGCAGCTTTCCAGCTGTCTCCTGACAGCGAGATTGACCTTCTTCCCATTTAATCATTCAGAGGAGGCTCAAAGCCAAATTAACCTCCTAGGACTTTTAATGACTATCAGCATATTTGCAAGGAAACTTTAAGGCTCAGCAAAGCCCACATTCTTCACTTGAAGCTGGCTCTTCTGTGGTAGTTGTAATTAAGTACAGAGACTTAAGCACTCTTTGAGGACTGAAGACTCCTCCATTCAAAATGATCTGTGGGGACATTTGCGTGTTCTACCGTTCTCAAAAAGCTTAGAGCAGAAAATCATGCCTGCCCAACGCTGTATGTTTGAAATGGAATGGCTGTGGCATCGTATTTATTTGTCTTTGGAAGCGATTTTTTTCCATTAATTATGAATTAGTCCATCACATTGCTCTGGTTGGGAAGGTCAGTGTCATTAAATTGAATTCCATTTAATAGATCCCCAGGAGACTAAAGATGCTTACAATGATGGTGAAACCTGAGAGCTTTGGCACTTTCCCTCCTCATACAAACAAAAGCTTAACAAAAAGTCACTGTGATGGTGCCCTAGCTGAGAGGTGGGAGAGAGGTTAGAGCATTTTCCCCCTTTCTGTTTTTTCCTTTGTGGCCCTTAGCAAATCCAGAAACATGATAGGCAGACCTTCCAAAACCATTTTTTACCCCATGGCGCTGGGGATTGGGCCCAGGACCTCTGTGGACTAGGCAAGCGCTCTACCACTGAGCTACATCCTCACCTACCCCACTGTACCCCCTTTTTTTAAGCTAAGTTTCCCAGGCTGGCCTTGAACTTGGATTCCCCTGCCTCAGCCCCGAGTGGCTGGGATTGCAGGTGTGCAGCACCATGTCTGGCAAAACCATTGTATCTTTGACAGCCAGATGAACACTGAGTTGGTTTGGGAGTGAAGAGAAGCTAGATTTCAGGGAGCCGCCCAGTTCCTGGCTGGAGCCTGAGGCTCAGCACATGCAGCCAGCCAACTTTTGAGTCTGGGAGCCATTTCCATTTCCTGAATCGGATGAGTCTGTCATTGCTCTTTCAAAAATGACAAGAAAGACACAGATTCCTGTCCAGAAGAACTGCTGGCTTGTAGAAGGGACGAGTAGAGAGGCCTTGCCCTTGAGACTGATGTCTTCAAACCAGGCTGGAAAAAAATCCCCTGGGTCAGCTGAGGCAAAGTTTTTGGAAAGGAAGCATCACATATTGTTTATATTTACCGAGAGCCATTTCAGATGAGTCCTCCTGCTTCACAGCTGAAGCCGTGCTTTTACTCTCCCAGGCCTCCAATGCTTGATTTCTGCCAGTTGGTCTTGTGGAAGGAAAGAGCCAGTGTGTATACAAAAGACCAGCCAACAGCAAGAGTATCTTCCTGGTCTTCCACTCCATATCACCGAATTAAACAAATCACAGCTGAAATATACAGCAGTTATCAAGCATGATCCTGCCAAAGCAAACTTCTAGCCCTCCTGCTAGGCTGGTACATGCCTTGATCTTGACTCAGCAGATTAAAAACCTGTTGGGCAAATTCACAAACCAGTTGGTCTGGGAAGTTGCTTTTAGGTGCCTGAAAGTGCCTTACTTCTTTTCTTCTTCTTTTTTTTTTTTTTCCCCTATTTATACAGGTGGAGTTTAAGAATGACACCCCTTCCAAGGCAATTCATAGTGTATTTAAGAATGCTATTCAGCTGCTACAGGAAAAAGGACTTGTTTTCCAGAAAAGTGGTGATTTTAATAACCTATACCATGTAAGAGACCCACAATTTTAATTTTTCCATCATAGTTTCAATTATTAATATATTTATTAATTATGAATACCTGCTTATTGTTTTTTAAAAAAATCATGAAGGAGGTATATTAAGTCAGGAGTAAATGTTGATCCTTACCTTTCCCTGAGCTACCTCTTACAGCCATACATCCTTCTGGAGGTTCACCTGTACATTTACAGATGCACTAATACACTCCTGTAGCTCTTCCACTGTACCAAAAAAAAAAAAAAAAAAAATAGTAATCATCTTCTAAATCAGGAATTCTCACCCTCAACACTAAGTGGGTCCAGTGATTGCCGTGGGGACTAGCCTGTGCATGATGGGATGGTTAGCTGCATCCCTGATCTTCCCTCACTCATTGCCAATGACACCTCCCCCATTATGACAACCAAAAATGCCTCCACTCATTGCCAAATGTCCTCTGGGACAGTTGAGAACTACTGCTCTCATAATGCTCAGCAACTTTTTTGGTACCAAAATAGCATCTCGCAGACACCTTTCCACATTATTGGGAATCTACGTCATTCTTTCTGACACCCTGATGATATTCCATGCTTGGGTACTTGATATAATTTT
This sequence comes from Marmota marmota marmota, assembly GCF_001458135.2. Lineage (NCBI taxonomy): Eukaryota > Metazoa > Chordata > Mammalia > Rodentia > Sciuridae > Marmota > Marmota marmota. The sequence goes on along the minus strand of NW_025999999.1, from coordinate 9,005,198 downwards.
TTTGTCCATACCTTTGTAAGGGAACATTTATCGTGTTTCCAACTTTTGCTGTTACAGAGAGTGCTGCTGTGGCCCTTTCTGCACAGCTGTCCCTGTGATCTCATGTCTATATTTCTGTACAATTAACTCCTGAAGGAAGAGTTCCAGGAGCAAAGGACATGAGCATTTAAGCTTCTGGGTGACACAATCCCATTGGCCTCCCTAAAGGCTGTGCCAGTTGACCTCCAAGAAATATACAAATGGCTGCTTCCTGGTTTCCCTCCCTGATATAAAAGGCCTCCTCTTGCTGTATGCCCTTAGTGTTGGAGGAGCCCAGCTGAAAATGGGCCTTCTGAGGGCCACTGATGTTGTCAGCATAGATGTGGCTTCCAGAAAGTGTGAGTCTCCTAGAGATAGATGAGTGTCATTACTTATGAGTGAAATTCCTGAGTGGAAGGTTTCCTCAGTAGCATGTTTCCTGATGTTGATTTATTCTACCGATTCCCCATTTCAGAGGGTTTTAAAAATCAAGACTGGTTTTCAGTGCTGCTTCTGGTAGAGTTGATCCACCTGTGGGAGAGGGTGGGCTGGGATGGGTAGGCACCGGGGAGTTGGCTAGAGGTTGTCCCACCAGGCCGGCAGCTCAGGTCAAACCCCCTCTGAGACACATGTTCCTGGGGCTCTGGGGCTCTGGGGCTCTGGGGCTCTGTCAGGATCTGTAGTGAGCAGCCATTCCTGGGGAACAACAGAGCCATAGGCTACCGCCCAGGCTGAGGTGTTGCCTGGCTGGGGCACTTCCTCCTATGAATCATTGTGAGTTAGAATGGGGCGATGGAGCAAGAGCAGGTCCCTTGTCCCCTTCTCTGACACCGCCCCTCCTCTTCCACTCATTGTGTGTGGGAAGGTTTCCTTTCTCCCAGGGCCCAGCCTGAGGAAAACGGTTATCATTGTCATGTCAGTACTTCTTGTCCAGCCCAGCCCATGGGCTTACATGACCATATTTAGCCATCACAATCACCTTGGGAACTGAGGGACGCTAAGTCAGGCCCACAGGCATAGGGGGCTTTCTGCAGTGGAAACTTACCTCTCTGCACACTTTCTTTCTTTTTTCCCCGTCTGTGTTTTTTTCTCTCCTCTCCCCTCTCTCCCTCTTTCCCCATCATTTCTTCCTCTTTCCCCATCATTTCTTCCTCTTTTGTCGTCCTTTTCTTCACCGGTGGTTGTTGTTGTTATTAGGTTTGCTGTTGAACATGAAAGTGAAGCCCTATTTAGTTACAGCTTCCCCCTTTCCCTGGACTGGTTGAAAAGAAGCCTGGTGATGTCTGCCTTTGAGAGCAGACAGTGTGTCAGTGGTAGGCTAGATTTGCTCTGTTCCTGGCAGTTGTTTTCTTCTTTTGTTTTCCCCTTTGGTTAGGAGTCCGGGCCCAGAGCAAGGAGTCCTAGGTGGAGATCAGAGACTCTGATTATGGTGCCCCCCTCAAAAATATAACAAATAAGAGAGATGCTATGAATATAAGTGTTCAGTTAGTAAGTAGCCCTTTAAAAACACAGAATTCCAGTTTTCCTTTCCATCGTGGCCCCAGTGAACCCACTCTAAGGGCATGTCCTCAGGGCCACCTCCTGAGCAGTGAGCTGCTGAGGAACAAAACTGGTTTGACACTAGGCCAGGTACCAAAAGTCACATCATTAGTGTAGGGAAGCTGATGGGGGTGGAATCTTTAGAAACTATCCTGCATACTTATTTGGGAGTCTGGATGTCACAACTGCTGTGCTATGTAAGAACATTTTTTCCTGAACTATCTTTCCTATATAGGTAACTAGAGAAGACAAAGACCTGCACAAAAAGATTCACCGGATCATTCAGGAAGACTGCCAGAAACCCAGTCGTAAGTGGCATAGTGTGCAGGTGACGCGCAGGTGCCCTGGAAGGGACTGCTCCCTCCCAGAGGGCATTGGACAGAGAGTCAGAAGACTGGGATTGTTCCCAGCAGTGACTTTGAAAGGTGACAGTCAAGGCATCCATTCTCTCTGAGCCTTAGTTTCGTCCCCTCTAACATGAGTACTGGGCTAGCACAGTTGTTCAGACCTTGGATCCATGTAAAAAGTTTCAACCTTGGGGCTCTTTTAAAGGCGCAGTGCCCAGGTCCAACCCCTGGGGATTCTCATTCTGTAGGGGAAGGGTTGAGGCTCAATAGGTAAGCGGCTCAGACGGTTTTGCAAGTTAAGCGGCTCAGACGGTTTTGCAAGGTAAGCCAGGTCTCCAGGACACCAGGATTTTGTGATGTCGCGCAGTGCCGCAGTCTGGCTGGGCACAATCAGGAGCCACTTGTCAAAAGAAACTAACTTTATTTTTAGAACCACACACGCCAAACAAAACAGCCTCTCAGGAAAAACCCTCAGAGCCTCAACTGCCACCACCAGCTTTCCACAAGCCTCTCTCTCCCACACAAGCTTCTCCCCACCTCCCACAATCCTCCTGCTCTTGAGGCCGGTTGGCTGGGTCACGTGGGCGGAGCCAAAAAAGTCCCCCAATGAGCAGCTCCATGGTCTGAAAGGGCAGGGAAACAGCCCAATGAGCATCACCGCAGAGGAGCCAATCAGCTAGATGTTGCTGGGGCCGCTGTGAGCCAATCATCAGCCTGCAGCTGGAAGTTTGCTGGGGCCCCTTCGGCTGTGGCTCTCAACAGCGCAGGTTCTCATATTTTTTCTGAGTTGCATTTCTTGTTCCATTCATCCTCCTTGTCTTTGAATATAAACCTGACATTTTACTTACTCCTAACATCAAGCCTTTCAGTGTCGGGAGGAATGATTCTAGACACTACAGTTTTTGTTTTTTAATTTTTTTTAGTTTAGAATGATGTGATTCTGTCATTCTGGAAACCAAAAGTTTGCAAAAGAAATGGTTTAGAAAATAGTTTCAGTGGAGTTAGGTCATCCCCTAGTGGTTAGACTTTCAAACTGTAACTAGTCTGACGACAAACATGATCTTTTCCTGGTTAGAGAAGGCAGCATTAGTCCTATACAAAATGGTCAGTCTTCAAGGTGACTTGTACAAACGTATGCTAATAATGAATGTTGACCTAGTTCAACACGTGATGCTAGGAGGGATTTATAAGTGACCTGAGGTCCCCAGTCCTGCCTCCTTGCTTGCCATAGAAGTCCACTTCCAGGCCTTTCGTCCCAGGCATCCCTGGGCCTGGACCGGGTCCAGGCTGACTCAGCGGGTGGGGTAGGGCCAGGTCTTCCGCCCTGGTATTTAGGACCTGATGAGGTCAGACCCCAGAGTGGTATGACAACAGGTCTTAAAATAAACTGAAAGCAATCTGTGATTTTAATGCAGTCAGTGAGTTCACTTTTTTTGGAACAATAAGAACAGGTATCCTTTTGTTGAAGAGAAGTCTGTTTTTCATACCTAGGGACCATTTGAGAGCAGTGTCCTTGGGATTCCTCAACTAGGAGGAGAGGGAGGTGCTCCCAAGATTCCTTTCCTACATTAGGAACAGATGGGTTAAAACCTGCAGCCTGGTGAAGCAAAGGAAAGAAATCCACTCTTCATCCCTTAAAAGGACCTAATGTCCTAGGTGGCCCTGAGGGACCAGCTCCCACCTCTGAACATGGGCATCAAGATGGACAGGCTCTGCAACCCAGTCTGTACCTGGGAGCCTCTAAAAGCCACAGACCAGTCACCTGGCACTAATAAACTCTCAGAAGCTAAATTCCAGACCCTAGGTAGCAAAGCCAGTGAGAGGCCTCTTAGGACTATCTTGTATCTGCTGCAGTCACTCTTCTTCATAATGTTATCACCTATGGCAGTAGAAATTATTCTGAATAATAGGGTATGTGCAACATTAAAAAATCAAGCAGTGCAAAAAATACACTCAGAAATCAGAGATCCCTCCCAGCAGGGAGCCTAGGCTTTGCTTTTCCCTCTGCAAAGGCATGGTTGTTAACTAATTTTTATATATCCTAGAGATATTAGGTGCACCTACAAACATACTTGTATAGTTGATCCTCTTTTAAAAACACAAGTAAAGCTTAGCCTATAAAATACCTTGCCCTGCACCTTGTATTTTACTTCTAACATTGGCTTCTAGAGGTCCTTTGTCATCAGCAGGGCACATGTGAAAGTGCCACAGTCTTAACTGCAGTATTCCATCATATATCTAGAGAGAGTCAGCCATTTATTTCACCATTCCTCCTGGGCCTTCAGTTCACTTCTGGCCTTTCATATAAAATAAGAGCTTAGGGTTTTCCTTATCAGGGTGACTGATAGACAGACTTGAACTCTTCAGTCACTGATGTGTTTCTCATCAAAGGATTGATGAGGTTTTTTTAAAGATGAGCAATGTTTCCCAGCAGCTTGGGAGGCTGAGGCAGGAAGATCTTGAGTTTGAGGCCGGCCTGGACAACTTAGCCAGACCCTCAGCAACTAAGCAAGACCCTTCTTAAAATAATAAGGGCCAGGGATGTAGTTCAGTGGTAGAGCACTTGCCTAGCACACATGAGATCCTGGGGTTGATCATTAACCTTGCAAAGATAAATCAATAAATAAAATCAGTTCAATGCCCCCAAGACAACCATGGCCCCCAGCAAGCACCTTGCAGAAAAGCCTGCTGTGGCTGAGGGTTGTCCCATACAGGGCTGCCTACTGTTGTCCTAACCCCTGGGGAACTGCTTGCTGGCTTTTACTACTCATCTCTCTTCTAGTAATATCTCATATAAAGAAGAGTCTAAGCTGGGCGTAGTGGCTGTGATCCCAGTGGCTGGGGAGGCTGAGGCAGGAGGATTATGAGTTCAAAGCCAGCCTCAGCCAATTTGAGGCACTAAGCAACTCAGTGAGACCATGTCTCTAAATAAAAATACAAAATTGGGCTGGGGATATGACTCAGTGGGCAAGTGCCCCTGAGTTCAATCTCCAGTACCGAAAAAACAGAAGAGCATAAGGCATGATCCCTATGTTACTGGAAGGTGACTTTGGGAATAGCTTACCAGACCACCCTTCCAACAGAACCACCTACTGGAGAAATGGCTTAAGGCCTACAGCTGTCAGAAGCACTGCCCAGAGCCCCATGTATACCTGGGAATCAACTCAGCCCTGAGCCAAAGCACCTGGGCCTCAAAGTTAAGGTGAAAAGCTGAGTGCTGGTGAAATTCCTGGCTTGGGCTCTCTGCTCTGCAGCTGGTGTGCTGAGTCCCTCCACCTCCATCAGCAGCGCATCCCGCCATCTTTGCAATTAGCTCCATGAGTCTTTGCTTCTGGGAAAGGGCTGAAGCTTCTATAGTCGGGGGCGGGCTGTGGTCTCATGTTATGAAAGTGATGAAGAATCATGGTTGTTCCCTAGCTAAGAAGCACGTGGGTCTCCTTTTACCCCCACACCACCCTGTAAAGTAGGTGGTTTTATTCTTGTGAGCTACTTTGCCACAGTTGACATGCAGGATTTGCATTCAGGTCTGCTGGGCTCCAGGGTCAGCTCTCCATCAGCCACGCTGTACTTGCTCCTCCCTGCTCAGTGCTACACACACCCAGTAGGTGTTCAGTTCTGTGCATGCCTGAAACTGGAGAGCATTAAACCAATTGGGAGGATTAAGGAGTAGATGCAGCCACTAGAGGTCGCAATTTAGTACATCTTTGTTAGCCCAGGACCAGCCTCTGAACCTTGGGACTGGTAAGAACTTCAGAGGTGAAGTCCCTTGTCCCCCAGCCCTAGGTGAGAAAACTGAAGCTTGGGGTGCTATGGCTTGCCTCAGGGTGCAAGGGTGCACCAAATGTCAAGCCATACTTTCCCAAAACCACAATACCTTTGAGCACCTTCCAGCCTACAGCATTTTGTCATATGAAAACCACATAGAGTGGTAGAGCAGTGGAGTATGCCTGGTCCTGGGTGTGTGTGGCCCTGCCGGGGTCTTCAAAGTATGAAAACTGGGGTGGGTTTACTTTTAGTGATGAAGTTTGACTTTGTCTCAGAAATACATTTTATGTCATGATCCAATACTTATATAATTCTAATGCATAAGATATTACAGATAGGACAGAGGAGATATTACAGATAGGACAGAGGAGGGCCTGACGGTCATAGTGAAGCTTAGCCACCTGCCTTTTGCCTGCAGACATGGAGAAGGGCTGCCACTTCCAGCATATCTTGGCCTGTGTGCACCTGAGCCTTCACCCGGGCCTGAGTGAGGCCGTGCTGCGGCAAGTGCTGGAGCTGCTGGAGGACCAGAGTGACATCATCAGCACAATGGACCACTACTACATGGCGTTCTGAGCAGAGGCCCTTGGAGTGACTGAGGAGCAGAAGGACAAGGTGACATTCGCCCCAGGTTCTAATTGTAAACATCATGCAGGGCTTATGTCTGGAAGAAGTTACCTCATAATAAACCTAACCCTACTTTAGTATGGTCACTTGGGGAATGAGATGTAGCTGCCTCCTATGTGCTGTGATTTTGGGGTACAGTGACTTTGATCTCAGCCCCTCACATAAGAAATTCCTCCCTGTTGACTTCCTGTCTGGATGGGGCATGAGTCAAGGAGCAGAATGGGGAGGAAACAGTATTGTCACCTTAATTGGTGTGTTTGTGGCTTGAGGCCCTATCCTGGTGAAGGGACATCACAGGGTCAAAGGCACTGCACTGCACTGCAAGAACTCAGGAACCTATGGCCAGATCACCAGGTCTAAGCTTGGCAAGCCTTCAGGCTGTTACCTATGTCCCTGTGGCCACTCCCAGTGGGTAGGAACCAGGCAAGGGAGGGGTTCTTCCTGGATGACAGCCCTTCACCTCTGCTTTCTGAGGCTCCAGCACCAGTGGCGGGGCCTGAGTTTTGCTGCTGTTTACCGACTCCCCCAGAGATGGAAGTAGGCAGGGGTTCGAGGTGTGGCTCTGTATTCAGCACTTATTTCCCTTCTAAATAAAAGGTGTCACAGAACAATTCCCTGCACTCCCAGTGTTGCAAGACTAAACACATGGTCCCTCAGTGCCTCTGCAAGGGACAGAGGTGTCAGTAGCCTGGCAGGGGTAGATGTGATCTTCAACGTTGCTGTTGAGTGTGCCAGAGGTGCTGACGCCATCAAGATAGAGACTCCTGGTGTGTGCCCAGACAGGTGATGGAGTCATGCTTTTGCTCAGAATGACAAGGTAAAGAAAAACCATCTGAGGCATGTAGTAAGCTTGTTCTAACAGAAAATGACAAATCCAGCCAGCAAAAATAAAGCATGGAGAAACAGATTTGGAGTTAATTACAGTCATTTTGCAGAAGGCACATCTGCCTTCATCTGCTGTGTTGGCTCTTGACGTAATAGAGTCTCAGTGGCTTAGCTGGAGATACTGCAGGCCTGGAGAGCTGTTCTGCCCTCTGTGGACACGGAGTGGTCTCTACCCTCACAAGTCCGCCTCAGCTGCATTTGTCAGGCAGAGAGCTAGTACCTGCAGCTTGACCCACACTTCTGCCGACTTCTAACATTGCTGTACAGACAACTGTCTTGTTTCGACTATGCTCAGAAGGGTCTCTGAATAGGCCCTTCCTGGAATGAACTCCCAGCAGTTCTTCAGTCAGTGGAATTTCCATATTGAATATATCTTCGATTAGTGGAGCCTCCCAGGAGAGTCTGGAATCAGAACAGAAAAAGGGCATGTCCTGGCACAGAGCAGCCGAGGGGTTCATCTCCAGGAGATAACTACACAGTGTGAGAGGATGAATCCACAGGCGCATGTCACAGGGTAATCTAGAGTTCTATGATTAGGGGAAAGCTTTATAGAATAAAAGTTAATTACAATCCATGTATACAATGAAATATTATGCAGCTGCTAAAATGAGATGGATACAATTGCTACAGGGTACTACTGACAGATTAGTGAGAAGGAAATCGAGTTAAAGATGTGTTTGTATAATATAGTACCCTGGATCTAAAGCTCCCTGTGTGCGTGTCCTACATCGATGGTGTGTTTCTGCATATGTGTCATTTGTACCTATAGCACATGTATACAAAGACATAGAGTTGATCATTCCCTCCTCCTAGAAGTACCTGCTGCACTTGGCTTTCAGGACACCGCACTCCCTGGCTGCACCTTCTCAGTGGTCAGCCTCTATCTCCCTGAAGACTCAGGGCCAGTCCCAGACCTCATCTCAGTTTGGCTTATAGCACTGGGGATCTCAGCCAGCTTCATGGGTCACACTATCTCAGTGCTATGCATCTCCTCATGCTCAGACCTCTGTATCCAGCCTCCTACTGACAGAGTGGAGATGACACCACAAGCTTAATCCACGCACATCCAGGCTCCCAGCTGCCCACTTCCCCTCTGACCCTTGTGCAGTTTTCCTGGTTGCTCAGGCTGTCTGTTGGCTTCTTTCTTTCTCACACCCCACATTCAATCTGCTGCAGATCATCTTGGCTCCACCTTCAAAATGTTTGTGGACTCCAACGGCTTCTCTCCCACCTCTACCTCCTGGGAGTGTTGCAGTTGCCCCTCTCTGTCCTCCCTGCTTCTGCCCTTGTCCCTCTTTATGGCCTCCTCAGTGTAGCAACCTTGGTCCTGTGACACTCCCACTCCCCGTGACTTTTGGTCTCCCACCAGGTAGGAGCCTGAGGCGTGCCAGTGACCGGAAGCCTCTTTCCCCTGGCCTCTCCTGCTGAGCCCCTGCCACTCTGCTCAGCTGTTAGGTGTGGCTGCTTTCACACCCCAGGTGTGCTCTTGCCTTAGGGCCTTGGCATTTGACATTCTGTCTGCCTAGAATGTTCTTTGCCCAGATAATCATGTGATGTGCTGCCCTCTCCCCTCTTTCAGGTCTTTGCTGGAGTGTCACCTTCACAGTGAGGCCTACCCGCAGCCTTCTTTGCTGATTGTAGCCAACTTGTTCTCCCTCCTCCTCAGCTTGTGGATGCCTCACACACTCCAGATGTTTCTTACCTGCCCAGTTTATGGTCTGCCCCTCTGATAGAAGGAATGTTGCATGAGGGCAAGGTTCTCTTTTTGTTTCCAACTGTCCCTAGCACTGAAAGCATTACCTGGCACATCTTTGAGAACTTCCAGCTGCCAGGGTCTGCCTTCCTAGGGGCTTTCTCCAGAGCTTAGAAGGCTGTTTCTACTAAAGAGTGCAGAACCAACATCCCCTGGGAGCAGCCTCCTGTGTAGATGTCCCAGCTCCCTTGCCTTCAGGTGAGAGGTTGTCACAGCACATGTTCTATAGTATCTTCCAGAGCTCTGCAGGATGAAGCAACGTGCACCCACAGTAGCTGCCAATTTGATACCCACTAGTCTGATCCTGCCTGTCTCTCTTCCTTCTCCCAATTCCTGTTCAGTAGACCTCTCAGATGAATTTCTTGCTCTATAGAAGCCTTTGCCTCAGGATCAGCTTTTGTATGAGCACACCATGTTCACTGATACATTTGGGAAATGCATGAATAATTATATACACCCAAAGAAAGATTACTAGAAATGTTTATTGAAGTAATACACCTATGACTTTTGAAAAGTAAGATGTCAGGTCTACAGCCAGGTGTGGTGGCTCATGGAAGACCCCATCTCAAATAATAGTAAAAATAAAATAGTATTGACCAAATTATATTGTTATATCATGTACCTATATGAACATGTAACAAGAAATCACATTAATGTGTATAATTATAATGCACCAATAAAAAATATGGAAAAAATAATAATCAACTACTAGCCTATATGTGGTATTATTACAATTAGCAAACATCGTCTGCACAAAAGTGATACAGCTATTTCCACTCCCCAACCCACTCATATAACCTGAGTTATGAGTAAGCCAAGAATGAGATGAGCCTCTCCCACAGCAATAGAAAAGCTGAGAAGATGCGGGAAGATGGGGCCAACTATGGGGGCCACTGCCTGTGTGGTGAGGCCAGCAGAGGGTCTCCCTGAAAAGGAGAGGTACTGAGTGAACCTCTAGATCTTTATGTTCACGTGTTTCGGGAGGCGTGGACTCACATATAGTCTGTAGACAAGAAGACAAATAATACTACTGTCTGGTCAAGGATTTGTTTGAAGATCCATGATTATCCCCATCTGGTAAGCCACCAGGACTCCTCATCCCTATAAGACACTTCTTTGTAATTATTTTCCTCTCTGATGGTGTGCCAGGACACTGGCCCAGAGAAAGCCAAGTGGAAAGAGGTCCATTCAGTGATGAGGAACTTAAGACTCGGGGCCAAGGATTGAAACCAAGCAAACTGGTAATTTTTTGTTGGCGAAAACATCTACACTTTCTTACTAATGTGGTTTCTTTTCCACAAGTGGCTTCTACAGAAGCTTTCCCAAAGAAAAGTCTCATTGTTTCTGTACTAAATTTACGTGACTCCCATAGCAAACTCAAGATTGAAGCAGCTCACTGGAGCCGCCAATGGTAGGCACTGGGGGGAGAATGGGGCCATCTTGAGGCGTGAGGGTGCCTTTGAACAAAGCTTTGTGGCTGAGCTCTTGTTTGCATGGTGTTCCACTGGTAGAGGGGCTCAGTGTGAGCCCCTACTCCTACGCCAGTGGGCTTCCATATAATTCAGAATTGTTTTTTAGATTCAGCCCATTTTTATTGAATTTGAGCAATGCATTACCAGTTAACCTCTGCTGTATTTATTAGTAAACACAAACAGTAAGACAGCACAGCACAAGATTCCATTTCACAGGAAGTCGAAATCAAACCCCAAATTCCTGAAGAGGCTCAGGGCCCTCCCTGTATTTCAAAGTAAAATGATAGGTTCTCATTTTGGAATATAAAGAGAGACATTTTGAAGACCACATAATAGCTTTAGGGGTTTTTTTTATTTTTGTTTTCGGTTTTGGGTGTTTTTTTATTTTGTTTTAGATAGAGACAGTAAAATGATGTCTCATTAATTCAGACTGATTTGGTAAGAAGTCTGAACTGGAAAGTCTGGGTTGGAAGTAGTGCTATTTTATTACTGTAGGTCTCCCCAGTGGTCCTTATTAAATTTGAATTGTAAAGGAGGACTGCTCTTAGGGAGCCTATTTTAATGAAAGAATTATTTTAAGTATGTATCATTATCATTTGAGAATACATTATTTATTATCTGATACTTAGGTGATTTAAAAGTACTTAAAAGGGGCTGGGGTTGTAGCTCAGTGGTAGATTGTCTTGCATGCATGAGGCCCTGGGTTTGATCCTGAGCACCACATAAAAATAAATAAAAATAAAGATATTATGTCCATCTACAACTAAAAAATAAATCAAAGTACTTAAAAGAGGCTGGGTGTGGTGACACATGCCTGTAATCCCAGCAGTTCAGGAGGCTGAGGCAGGAGGATCACACGTTCAAAGCCAACCTCAGTGACTTAGGCCCTGAGCAACTTAATGAGACTCTGTCTCAAAATAAAAAGGTCTGGGGATGTGGCTCAGTGGCTATGCACCCCCTGGGTTCAATCCCCGGTGCCAAAAACAAAAGAAGAGGTGGGATATCCACACTGTGGTATATTATTCAACCATGGAAAGGAACGAAATTCTGATACAGACAGCACGAGCAGATGGACGCTGTGTGGTCATTTTGTGCATGAAGAACCTTGAAGGCATGCTAATTGCAAAAAGCCAGACACAAAAGGCCATATATTGTATGATCCCATTTATATGAAAAGTCCAGGAAATGGGAAAATCCTTAAGATAAAAAATAGATGAGTGGTTTCCAGGCATAGGGAAGAAGGGAATTCAGTGGTGGAGTTGCTTTTTGGTTAATGGAAATGTCCTGGAATCAGTGGTAATGTTTGAACCAACTAAATATACTCAAATTACTGAACCATGGGCTAGCTTGGGATTCCTCACATCATCGTGGCTGGGTTTCCAGGACAGGCATCCCAAGAGAGCATGAGGGTGGAGACTGGCCCAGCATGTGCAAGGCCCTGGGTTCAATCCCCAGCACCACAAAAAGAAAAAGACAAGGGCTGCCTATGTGAAATAATCACCCAAGCATTCACTAGCACCTAACGCTATGCCAGGTGCTATTCTAAGTCATATGTACATTACCCACTTAAGTGTCACTCAACGCATGAGAAAGCATGAGCCAGATGGAAGGTGCATGGCCATTCTGTGCATAGCCCAAAGCCATGCGGTGTCACTTCACAGCATTCTAATTGTCAAGGCTGTCACAAAGTCCCAACCAGGTCAAGAGGATGGGAGTAAATTCTACCTACTGATGCAAAGTAACAAGGTTCTTGAAGGACATACAGGATAGGGAATATTGCTCTGGCTATTTTTGGAAAATAGAGTCATTCAACTTTTATGCATAGTCAGCTTCATTCTATAAAGAAATAACACATTTTTTCATCCAAGAAAGGGAGAAATGATCAACTACTTCCCAGGTACTAGATATTTTTCAAAGATTGTGAGTGTGTGTGTATTTGCATATATATGTATATATAATTAGAAAAATAAACCATATTATTTTGTGTATCCTAGGGGAAAAAGTGTCAGCATTTTACATGCACCTTGCTTTTTAAATACTACATCTTGGAAATTTTCCCCATTTTATGTGCAAGAATAACCACATTCTTTTAAATGGTGACATAATTCAAATGTATGGCTGTCCCAAAGTATATTTAACTAGGCTCCTGTTGAGAAACATTAATTGTTTCTAGTTTATTGCTATTGCAACCTGTTCAGCAGGAAACATCCTTGTATATTTTTCTTTTCTTGACATACGTTTGTGAGTATAATTTGCTATTTTGTGGGGGGTACTGAGGATTGAACTCAGGGGCACTTGACCACTGAGCCACATTTCCAGCCTTATTTTGTATTTTATTTAAAGACAAGGTCTGAGTTGCTTAGTGCCTCACTAAGTTGCTGAGACTGGCTTTGAACTCGCTATCCTCCTGCCTCAGCCTCCCGAGCTGCTGGGATTACAGGCCTGTGCCACCACACCTGAGTGTGAGTATATTTTCTATGGTAAATTTCTAGCAATGGAACTGAAGGGAAAGCACGGAACAAGAGATAGGTAAGTGAAAACTGAAAGACAGAGACCAGGCAGAGATACACATGAGAGTTTATTTGTCAGAGCTGACAAATAAAGGCCATCTCTCTCTAGGAGAGAGGCAAAACAGGCTTGGGTTCTGGGACTTTTATAGGGCAGGCTCAGGAATCAGAGCTGGGCAGGTCCTAATGTGGGTGGTTAAGGATTGGATTGGTATGAGGGAGTGGAGAGCCTTTCTCAGAAATGCCGTCCAGATGCTAAGCAAGGACTTTATAGGAACTGCCTGAGGAAAGGATGTGAATTTTAAAATTTTGAATAGCTGGACACAGTGGTGCACACCTGTAATCCCAGCTGCTTGGGAGGCGGAGGCAAAGGATCACAAGTTCTAGACCATCTTAGGCAACATAGCAAGACCATATCTCAAAAATTAAAAGGGCTGGGGATGTGACTCAGGGATAGAGCTCAATCTCCAGTAACTAAAATAATAATAATAATAATAATATAAAACTTTGAATAGATGTTGAAAATTACCTATTGAAAAGACCGATCCAATGACCATGCGTGTCGATGACTGATGAGTTTACTGTTTGCCCACAAGCTCACCCACACTGTATTATCAATACGTTTCATCACTTTCCAACCAGGTAAAGAACAACTTCTGGTTTTGCTTGTCCCCGTTTTTCTTTAGTGTGAGTGCTATGAGCCTGCATTCATCTTGAGAACCTTTACACGGAAAACGTTCTACCCTGGAGAGTAGCCCCTGCCTCTAAGAGGGACAGAAGATGGCCAGTCATGTCCTGGTAGTGGCATCAGCCCTAGAACCAACCTGCCTGGCTGCTATGAGTTAACGAACAGCCAGAATAAACATCCCAAAGAGCTTAACCCTCAGAGTTCCCTACTTGCTACCACAAGCGCCTGATCATAAACCCCCCAGAATATTAATAGTTCTGACCATAAGGTCCTTGCTTAGCATCTGGATGGCCATCTTAAGTGACAGCCACCATTTTAAGGAAACAGTTTTGCTTTCCCTCCCAAGGGCCTTCTGAGAAAGGCTCACCACTCTCTCATACCAACCCAAACCTTAACTGCTCTCATGAGGACCTGCTCCGCTCTGATTCCTGAGCCTGCCCTATAAAAATCCCAGACCCCAAGCCTGTGTTGCCTCTCTCTCCTACAGAGAGATGGCCTTTATTTGTCAGCTCTGACAAATAAACTCTTGTGTGTATCTTTACCTGGTCTCTGCCTTTCACTTCTCGCTTACCCGTCTCTCGTTCCTCAATTTCCCTCCATTGACCGTGATCTGTTTAGAAACAATCACCATATTATCCACTCAGACTTCTCAGATCAGACACTATTCAGTGCTGGTTCAGTGATACTGTCCCCTGTCATTTAACTGTGAAAACCCAAGAACGTTTTTAAGAGAGTGCTAATTAAGGCGAAAAGAGAGCTTTCCTTATAGAAATGGTTTTGCTACCTCCTCCATATGAATCAGGATAGCCTAATTATCCCAGCAGGCCCTTGCTTTCATTTCCATTTATGACAGGGTTTGGTGCAGTTAATTGGACCATTGGGCAGCACCCATTTTGATAATCTTGGCTAGAAATTGCTCCCTTGGGTTGGAGGGTCTTCATTTTTCATTCTGAGGACAGGGAACGGAGGAAATGAGGCCGGGTGAGGACAGAATGTCCTCCATGTTTTAGCTCCACTTTCCTGCCGCAACATGGCAGGTGTTACATAAGCTCTCCTGAACAGCACAAGCAATTTGTGACAAGCGCTGCTTTTGTGTTGCACTGAAATTTCTAGATAATTAGTTTATTCTAATACAAATGAGGTGGCAGGATAATGTATTGAGCTTAGGTCTGTCTGTCCTGTATTTTATTTCTTCTTTCTCAGTAGGAAGCCAGCCTTGCCTCAGGGAGGTTTGGTTTGAATTGGGAAGTTTTTGTGTAGACTGCCAGGCACATGTTTGCTGAAAGCCAGGAGCCTGGGGAGGGATTGGTTGGAGATTAGTGGACCCCAGGTCCTGCAGACTGGAATGTATTCCCTGACAGTCTGTGGCAGGTGGCAGGATGGCAGGACTTCTGTGGAGAGGCTTTGTGGTATCTTCAGAGGGACAGAGTCTCAGCCTAGGATTCCTAACTTCAGCCTAGAGCCCCAGACCGAAGCTTGGGAAGGAAACAGCCACAAGCCTCTTTCCTTGAAGGGATGCAGATGTGTAAGCTGGAACCCTGGGATGTCTGCAGAGGCCTTGGTCTCTGGAGAAGAGTGGCCCTGCCCATATTTAGTGGGTTGCACTAACCTGGGTTTTCACAGATTCCCAGAGGGAGAACCTGCCTCATCCTGCTACTACCAACATAATTTTCCTGCCAGCCCAGAAGATAAGAACTCACACTATGGGTAACTTGAAGTGAAGAAAAGAAGGAATATAACAGAAGTTTTAGAAGAAAGATTATCTACAGCACAATAATTAGAATGAATTGAAGGTGAATCTTAGAGCAAGGTCATTCCCACCCACTTGCATTCCAGGATACTCTATTGAGTGGGAGAAGAAGGGGTGATGTCACAGTGTGGTTCCAGGAACATTGCTTATGACCCTCCCACGGGATGGTGATTGGTGACCAAGAAAAAAAAAAAAAAACACTTGTCACGTATCCTGTGTTGCTGCAGAAATCACTGCCTCAGAGCATGGGGGTGGTGTCCTCAGTGGTGTCCACCTTTTCTTGATTGGAAAAATCTCACCATGGTGTTTGGCCATCAGCAGGGAAGGTATCCAGTGCACACGGGCCTGTTCTCATCTGACTGCGGAGCAGTGAATGCAGGCAAGTGAGCAAATAGACCGAACTCAGGAGATTCCAAAATGCCTGAGCAATGAATCTTCTCCCAACGTGAAGAAGCTTGAAGTCTCTACTCAGTGGAGCAACCAGCCCAGCCCAGCCCAGCCCAGCCCAGCCCTGCCCTGCGCCTCGGGTAGAGTCAGCAGGCTCTGCCTATGCCTGTGGTTCTGTCACGTCCGGGCTTGTCTTGTCCTGGTAGAGGGCAAGAAATAGAAACTGTGGCCCTGGAATGACAGCTGGCTTAGGAATGTTGGTCTCAGCACTTTGTTGGAGGTTGGGCTATCAGCATGAGCAGACTATGAGATGAAGGTGATCTGCTGTTTCTGTCCATTTTCTGTGGACTTGATGGCCATGGAAAATGAGAGGTGGGCAGGCACCATACCTGCAGACGGATGATGAGTCTGGTGTAAGGCTTGAGGCCAAACTGTTTCCTTGTTCCCCCTGAGGCTGCCTACATCCCACCTGGTTCACCTGAAAGTCTGTGACAGACTCAGCATTAGGCACAGCATTGGTACTTAATAAATATTTCCTGTGTGGGCAGTGTGCTTATGGAGTGACAACTGTATGCAAGGCATCAGGCCAAGTACGGAAAGAGATGCTGGACAAAGCTCCTTGTCTTCCGGAACTTTCAATCAAGTGGGCCATAAGGCATATGCCTATGTGGTTTATCACTCGGGTACAAAATGACTTTTTTTTTTTTACATCAGGGTTTTAAAATTTTATAGCAACTTTGAAAAATTGACTACCATCCATGTCCTTTAAAAAGGTAGCATGTGTGCATCAAAGCCTGCAAGAGACGTGGGTAATTGCAGTGGCCTCTTATAGGGAATTGGGGGCCAGGAGTCAACGAGAGACATTGTAATGTTTTATAATTTTTTAATGTGTAAAATGTAATAACTAAGAAACAAAAAAATCCAAATTTCTGGCTTTTCTTAATAATGCAGAAGTCCTGGGAACATTTACTCTGGTAACAGAGGGAGGAGGGTCAGCATTTGACTCTAAGCTGAGAGCTGGCATTGATTTACATTTGTCGCATTTATGTTTGGAGCATTACAGAAGAACAAGTTCTGGGGCGAGTAGATCAGAGAGCCTGTGTCTGCTGCAACAATCCAGGGAGGGCCTGAGCTGTAACGGGGATGGAAACAGGCCGAGGCACTGATGCAATAGAACTGGGAGGTGGGTCACCATGTGGAGAATAGAAAAGACCAGGTTACCTCTAGATTCTGCTCAGCAGACCACAGAAAGTGCACAGGACTTTTACGCCAAGGGAAGGGAAAGGGGATTCAGGAGATCTCTGGTGATGGCAAAAATGCTGGAAGAATAAACCCCTGAAATGCAAGGAAAGGCCCACATAGAAAATGGGCTCTGGGGTGACTGGCTCCTCTCCCCCATTCCAGGCACCCAGAGTCCCAGTGATTTACCAGAGAAAATGGCATCTTTAGAGAACACAAATGGGAGAACTGGAATTTCAGAGGGAGAAACTTAATGCTTGTGACTTAAAAGACAAAGAATTGCCAACTGAAAAGTAGCTGATATCCTATTCCTCTAGGGAACAAATTTTCCTGGATCTGTGATCATCCTTTACAGCTTTATTAGCCACGTCTAAAGCCCTTTTTTGGGTGGTGAGGCCACTGGCAGGGTGCTGCTCTGGGTGATTACCTTGAGCAACAAGCTCTACATAGCAACCCCAGGGGATCAACAAGCCAGACTGCCAGGCAACACTGCCCAGAGGCTTGAGGCAGAGAAGTAAACCGACCTCAGCTTCTTTTCCATTGAGTTTGCTGTAGCAACTTGGGGCCTTTCACTGATGTTAGAAACAGGTAGGTTCCTTGGAGGCAGGAAGCAAGTTTTGACTTTCTCTGTTCTTGCAAAGAGGCCTTGACAATGTTTGATTGCATGGGCTACTTGAATCAGAGTTGCAGATGTTTTCCCTTTGGTGGCTAGGTATTGATTTAGTAACCCCATGGCTTCAGACTTAATCCATGATGTGAGCAAGATACTCAAGTAAAAGTGTTAATTACTTAACAATAGCTAGTGATTATTGAATAGTTATGCAGAATCATTTAAGAAAATTTAAATCTTCATGTTAAAACCCTAATAGGCAGAGACACTTTTCAGTCTCATTTTACAGATGAGAAAAGTGAGATGAGAGACCAACTTGCCTAAGGACATGCAGTTAGTAAGTGGAAAACCAGGCTCCTACCAGGTGAGTTTGACCACCAGGAATTATTGTTTTCTGGGTCTGAGAAGCCATTCTCTGGTGGGTGTCGACTGTGAAGCTGACACAGAGTGTCTTCAAACTTGGGTTGATACATAAGCTTTTCTTGACCATAGCTGAGCTGCACTGAGAGCGCTGCTTCTGGTGGTGAATGTCCTATGGAACACTGGTTGAGTGGGTGGGGTGACATCACAACACACCAGGGCACAGAGGGAATACGTGTTTACTGAAGATGGAGGAGACCTGGGCAAGGGCAGCCCACGTTCCTCCCTGAACAGCGTCATAGTCCAGGGGGAGCCAAGAGAATGATTCCCAGGGGTTCGGTTGGGCTCATGCCTTCACAGGCATTATTTCTTTTACTAATGCAAACGTTTGATTATGAGTTATCTCAAATGTACAAAAAAAAATGATAAAGCAGAACCTAGAAACCCCAGGGATGGACCAGCTGTTAATACCTCCCCTGTGGGGTCCACCGTGCTCTCCCTCTCTAAAGAAACATATGCTAAAGGGGGCTGGGGTTGTGGCTCAGTGGTAGAGCGCTCGCCTAGTATGCTTGAGGCACTGGGTTCCATCCTCAGCACCACATAAATATAAAATAAAAGATATTGTATCCACCTAAAACTAAAAAAATAAATATTAAAAAAAAAAAAGAAACATGAGCTAGACATACTTGTAAGGCCAACCTATTCCTTCCCTGCCTTTGGCCCCACAGGTAACAACTATGATTCATATCATTGCTATGCAAATTTTTAAAAACTTTTAAAAATTGTGGCATAATTTGTAAGTAGTAAATTGTATGACTCTTAATTGTACTGTGTGATAGGTTTTTATAAAGGTGTACACCCAAGATGTAGAACACGTCCAGCATCTCAGAGGGCTCCTTTGTCTCACAACATTGTGAAATTAAGTGAATGGAGTTGCCAATATTTAACAGTTTAAAAATCCAGAGACTTAATGTAAAAAAACAAATTTCTGGCTTCTCTTGAATTTTGGAGATATCTGGCCACATGAAGCTCACTTTCTAAGAACATGGGGACAGGGTAGCAGTCACCCACTGTAGACACCTGTCATTCCCTCTTGTTATTGCCCATGTACTCATTTACAGAACTGGGAAGGTGCTACCATGTTTGTAATCTTCAAAAAGTGAAGAAAAGCTGGCTTTGTGGTGCACGCCAGTAATCCCAGCAGCTCAGGAGGCTGAGGCAAGGAGGATCTCGAGTTCAAAGCCAGTATCAGCAAAAGTGAGGTGCTAAGTAACTCAGTGAGACCCTGTCTCTAAATAAAATACATAATAGGACTGGGGATGTGGCTCAGTGGTCAAGTGCCTCTGAGTTCAACCCCAGTACCAAAACTAAAATGAAGAAAAACTGCCCTGGGTATATTAAGGAAGGCAGAGTTTGAAAGAAAAATGTCCTTCTCCTCACCTGCTTGGTGACTTACAATGCTGCTGACCGTACCATAAAATGAAAAGGAACCAGATTCTGTGTGTCTTTGCTACTCAAACTGTGGTCCTTGGACCAGCAGCATCAGCAGCACCCAGGATTTGTTAGAAATACAAAATCTCAGTTCCCTCCCCAGACATGTATTTGCTAGGGCTGCCATAACAAGCTACCTCATACTGGGTGGTTTAAAGAGCAGAAATTTTCTCAAATTCTAGAAGCTAAATTCCAGATCAGGGTGGCAGCAGGGTTAGTTTCTTTGAAGGGTCTCTCATTGGCTTCTAATTGGCTGTCTTCTCCCTGTGACTTCACATGGTCCTTCACGTGGTCTTTCTTCTGTGTTTACCTGTGTTCTCATCTCTCCTCTTCCATATCCTTCTTTTTTTTTTTTTCTGAGATAGAGTCTCACTCTGTTGCCCAAGCTGGTCTACGGGGCTGTACCACTGTGCCCAGCTTCCATTTCCTCTTCTTATAAGGACATCAGTCATATTGAATTAAGGCCACATCCTTATGATCTCATTTAATTTTAATGACCACTTTCAAGATCCTCTCTCCAAATACAGTCACATTCTGAGGTACAGGGCTATAATTTCAATATGAATCTTGAGAGGTCCCCTTAGGCCCATAACACCTACTAAATCAGGATTAACACTCTAAGAAAATCTCTAGGGAACTTGTGTAGACCTTAATATTGGAGAAGGGATGCCCAGTTCTGCTCCCTGGTGGATTGAGCACCAGTGGGTGTGAATAGGGTCTGTAGGGAAGGAGAAGCCCACGTGTTTTCCATGAATTTTGTTTTCATTCCATAGGGTGGAAATACAGTGCAACTCGAGTTCAATTCCCTCTTGGAGTTCCTGCTTCTCATGGAGGAGTGGGACCCTCTGCACCTGGGGGAATGTGAACAGGTGAGGATGAGAGTAAGGAGTGATAAAGCAAACTGGTAGCATGAATCTGGTCCCAGGAGAGCCTCCTGAGTACAAATTGGAATGCTGGAAATGTGGCTGCTCTTTGCAAAGAGGTCATTTGTACCTGTCACCACTTGCAGGCATCCTCTCTCAAGGTACAGAGAAAATCTCTGGGATTTCCTGGAAAGAGAACTAAGAAGACAACATGCTGCATCCCTCCCCACTCTGCACAAGCTCATTTACCACTCTTGTCATGGCCTGATGCTATGGTGACAGTTACCATAGAAATACTCCTATGCATGGTTGAAGCTAACCCCTGCCCATGCTGTCCATCATGTGGCTTGAACTAAAGATTTTCAAGCTGTGTCCCATAAAACTACAAGGCTTGGTTTCACAAACATTTGATTCAAATATCAGTCTAAAATGTTTTTTAATTTATCTTTTAAATGACAAAGAATGCATATGATCATTATTTAAAAAAAAAAAATCAAATGGGCCTGGCATGATGGTACATACCTGAAATCCCAGCAAAAGTATCCAAATTCTGGTCTGAGAGTAGAATGATTGGCAGAAGGCTAGCCCCTCCTACAAACAGTAATTACGAACTTTGGGTAAAACAAAAACAAACACCTTTTTGATGCTCCTGGAGAGCAACAAACAATAAAGAAAGGGCAATGATCCTAAGAAGGAGGGACCACTCTGGACGGGATTCATACTTGTATGGTTTTTCCCCGAAGGAATCATTCTGGAACCTATGTATGTTAGAATCTTTGGAGCTTGTTAAAAGACAGATTTTGGATTCCATCTGAGTTTCTGATTCGCTGGATCTGAGATGGGGCCTGGAACTTTGCATTTCTAACATGTTCACAGGTGATGCTGATGATGCTGGCCCAAGTATCACACTTTGAAAACCACAGCTCGAGCAGAGCAGGAGTCCTTGAAGAACTAGAACTGAAGCAGAAAGCCACAGCATATTGGCCTGACAATTCAGAGGAATTTGCATCTGAAGTCGAGGGAAGTTGAGCAGAAACTTGGGGAAGGAGAGTCCCAGGGCCAGAAGCTACCAAATATGTGTATACGTTCTCCTCAAATTATTGGTGGACCCCAGAAATGTACATGTGCATGTGAGACTACCAGGAGTTGAGGGGACATATGACAGTTGATAGTTGGAAGAGGTGAACAGAGGCCAAGTGTGGTGGTGCACACTAGTAATCTCAGCAGCCTGGAAGGCTGAGGCAGGAGGACCTCAAGTTCAAAGCCAGCTTTAGCAATTTAGTGAGGCCCTAAGCAACTGAGACCCTGTCTCAAAAGTAAAATGTAAAAAGGGCTGGGGATATGACTCAGTGGTTAAGCACCCCTGGGTTTAGTCCCTAGNCACCAACCCAAGCAGGTTGAAGTTGCCTTGCAGTATTGGAGTTATATTGTATTTGCAACTTAAAGTGTTGGTTAAAAATTAAAATGAAGTCTGGACTCTAAATTTAAAAATAAAGAAAAGTAGGATTGCTGGGGTGTAACTCAATTGCAGACAGCTTGTTTAGTATATGTAAGTGTCCCTGGGTTCAATCCCTGATACCTCTAAAAAAAAAAAAAATGCTCACTAGAAGAAGACAAGAATCCAGTGTCTATAACAACATATCATTCACCCTGTTCATTATACAAAAATTAGTAGATACATGAAGAAAAAGAAATATGTGACCCATAATCAAGAGATAGGAAATGCTAGCCAAAGACAACCCAGGTGTCAAAATTGGTAGATAAGGACTCTATAATAAACTTCAATAAATACATTAAATAGTCTTTGGAAAAGATACGTACATTGGGTGAAGAGACATTTTAAGAGAGACTTACAAATTACAAGAACAAACTAAATGGAAATTCAAGAACTGAAAAACACAGTATCTGAAAGGTAAATCTCTGCTTCCCATCCTCCCTCTCAACCCCCCCTTTCCACCCCAGAGCTAAACATCCGTAGTAGGAGTCGCTGGTTGTAATGACAAAGTTTTACTCTAATTAGCTTATGCTAAGATGCTAAGGTGTAGGGAAGACTCCATAACCAAACTGTCGGGAGAGACAGAGTGGAAGGGGTTTAGGATCAACTGGCCTAGGGATTCAAATGCCACAAAGATGTTCTTGTCATTCATCTCTCTGCCTTCCCCTGGGAATTGGTGGCATACTCTCACTGGGAACAGGATCCTCTGTATGGTAAGTCATGGTTGGGATCAGCTTTGGGCAAATGGACCAACCACATTTGCCAGGGTTGGGATATTATTAATGACTTGAATAAGACACCCAGCCCCAACCAATCACTATGGCCAGGGAAGCAGTTCCCACTGGGTAAGGGGACAATTCTTCAAAAGGAGAGAGGTACCATATATGTGCCAAATGGGAGAAATATCATGAGCTGAACAGCCACTTTCTTTCTTTTTTTTTTTTTTTGTACTAGGGACTAAACCCAGGGGTGCTTAACCACTGAGTCATATCCCCAGCCCTTTTTACATTTTACTTTTGAGACAGGGTCTCATGAAATTGCTTAGGGCCTCACTAAGTTGATGAGGTTGGCCTTGAACTTGTGATCCTCCTGGGGAGCCACTTTAATTTGTGCTCACCACACCCTCCATGTCCTTTGTGTATGTGTTATATGGTGTCTGTTATGGTTTGAATATGATGTGGCCCTTCCAAAAGCTCATGATTAGATTGTGAGAGTTGTAACCTAATCAGTGGATTAAACCATTTGATGGATTAATAATTTGAATGGATTACTGGGTGGTAACTGTGGGGCACGGCTGAAGGAATAGGTCCCGAGGGGCATGCCTTGTAGACTACATATTTTGTCACTGACTCCTCCCTCTCTGTTTCTCACTCTGCTTCCTGGCTGTCATGAGCTGAGCAGCTTTCTCCCACCATGCCCTTCTGCCATGATGTTCTGTCTTATCTTGGGGCCAGAGCAATGGAGAAGTGAGACAGAAAAGGGGGGGGCAATGGGGGGATGCTCAGGTACAGGGTAGCACTTGGGCAACCCATTGGGACCTTCTGAGAGACCCTTTAGAACAAACCTCAGAAGTGTCCTACCAAGGGACAAGGAAGTCAGAAAATGTACCCACCAATTCCAGCCCCTCAGTAGTTGTGGGTTGCCCCTAGGGACAGTAGCTTTTCAAGCCGACTCCTACAGCCAGAGAGAGAGAGAGAGAGAGAGAGAGAGAGAGAGAGAGAGAGAGAGCGCACCCACGTTCCTGAGAACCGAGGCCGCCATTATGCAGGGAAGCTAACTCCGCTGAATCTGCAGGTCTCTGAGGTGGGCAGATGGGGAGGGGACAGGGCGCTGATTATATCCGATACACATCTGTCAATCTCCTCATATACACGGACAGGGCCCTGCTGTGCAATATTCTATAAAAAATAATTTTTTCAAAACCAAATAGACTTGAACTATGTTAAAACTCAAGCAATAAGTAAGCTGGGGTTGTGGCTCAGTGGTAGAGTGCTCGCCTACCATGTGTGAGGCACTGGGTTCGACCCTCAGCACCACGTAAAAATAAACAAACAAATAAATAAAACTCAAGCAACAATCCCCACATGCAAATGTGTGATCATTCCAAATGGGAGTCCATTAGTGACCACAGTCAATTCACTCCTCATCCTTCCTTAATCCTGCAAGAAACTAGTTTACGGTCCTGTTCCTTCTCAAGGCAGTATCCTGCCACAGCTCTTAGATTTGAGTGCCTGAAGAGCCACTGTATATTAATGTAATATTTTCTACAAGTGGACTTAAGCACAAAATAACCGAACCACCACACCGCCTTGTAGATTCAAACAGCAAGTCTTTATTCCCAACCTCTCACCGGCACTCTACACGCACGTTCTGAGGAAAATCCACACCTCCACTAGGCTCTGCATCCCCAAATACTCTCTGAATCCCACGAGAACTCAACGGGAACTCAAGGAGCGGGCGGGCACCTGAGGCAGCAGGATACTCCCTATTCCCAGCAGGATACACCCTAAACCTGGACCCACCCTAATCCAGCAGGATCCTCCCTAAACCCGGATCCACCCTGGTCCTTGAGCAGGGTCACCTTTCTCAAACATTCATGCAATGTCACTGCAAATGACCTGGGTCCAAGGCAAGCCCATTTCCACAATGGAGAGTCCTCCCTCTAAGCAACATGGGGTAGGCTGACAAAGAAATTGCCATGCGTCATTCCTACTTGGCTATGGCTCTCAGCAAAAAATGGCTTCCACTGATGAAAAAATGGGACACTTAAGGAGAAACGTTGCTGGTGTGGTTGTGCATGCCTATAATCTTAGTAACTTGGGAGGCTGAGATGGGAGAATGGCAGGTTCAAGGCCAGCCTAGGCAATTTAGTGTCTCAAATTTAAAAATAAAGAAAAGTAGGATTGCTGGGGTGTAACTCAATTGCAGACAGCTTGTTTAGTATATGTAAGGCCCTGGGTTCAGTCTCAGTATTGCAAAACAATAAAAGAAGAAGAAAATTTAATTATATATGTGAGTTTGATCAAGTCAAAGATATCGAATATCCTACCTCTGACCAAATCTTCAAAGTATCAGCCTCACTGGCAGTAGATTATGAAGCAGTGTGCCAAAAATATGCCTGCAAAGACAAGAGAGAAAGATATTTAATTGTTTTTTGGGGGGTCACCTTTTATAGCAATTAAAATTACCCAAGTCCTCAATATGTTTTGTGTAGCAAACTTTGCAAATTAGTTTTGTAGAACCTGCCAAGTTGCAATGCCATTTTGAAACTAAATACGATGGAGTATGAAAACAAGGCTTTCCATTCCCATCCAGGGAAGAACAACTTAATGTTTTGAAAAGACATATCCAGGGGCTGGGGTTATAGCTCAGCGGTAGAGTGCTTGCCTTGCACATGTGAGGCACTGGGTTCCATCCTCAGCACTGCATAAAAATAAATAAATAAAGATATTGAGTCCATCTTTTAAAAAATCTTTTTTTTTTTAAAAAAGGCATATGCAAAGAAACCTGGCAATGAAAATGCACTGTCAGTGCTACACATAAATAACACATTGCCCAGGAGGGAGAACCCACTGTTAAGGAAATGCTTAGGAGGCCTTAAGCTATTATTAATAGGACCTATTAGTCATGGGACAACAAGAACATTGACTGAGCAGGCTGCTGCGAAAAGAGCCACAAGAACCACAGTCTGCTAACTCAGCCAAGAGAGGAATTTGCAAACACACAAATCTTACTAGAAATGCAGGTCTCCTGAGGGCAGGGTTCTAGTCTACCTTAGTCACTGCAATAAGCTGCTCAGTAAATGGACACAACTTACTTAACATTTGAACCCAGCTTGCTTGATGTTTGAAGAGCAAAGTTATTTCGATCTTTGCCATTTGACAGGACCAGAGAATAGGTGGTGCGTATTTTAGTAAATAATAATAATGATGATGACTACTATTTCCTGGGGATTTATCATGTGTCTCAACTGTGTTGACCATTTTACATAATTAGCTCATATTCACGTGTCAATGACACCATAAGATAGTCATTATTATCTCAATTTTATAGGCAAAATACTGAAGTTTCTTGTGTTTATGCCAAGGTGACACAAAGAATAATAGTAGGGCAGAAATCCAAACCAGACATGGGTACCCAGAGCCCACACCTCTCCCCACCACTCTCTTCTACCACATAGATGTTCAGAAAAGCTATTAGGAAGACATGGTTTTTAGACAACTTGAAACCTTGGCAAAAATGTAGTGGTGATTTTCAAATGGTGAGAAAACAATGGCAAGGGGTAAAAGGGAACAATGACCATTTCAAGTAAGAAAAGAAATTACTACAAGTTACAAATTACTACTAAGTTGTACCTGCTCCAGGCAAGGTCAAGCAGCATCATAGGGCACATATCAAGAATTAGTCATAAAACTGAAATCCCAGCAGCTCAGGAGGCTGAGGCTGGAGGATTGCAAGTTTGAGGCCAGCCTCAGCAACGTAGCAAGGTTCTAAGCAATTTAGCAAGACTCAGTATCAAAATAAAAAATAAAAAGGTTGGGGACTTAGCTCGGTGGTTAAGCACCCCTGGGTTCAATCCCCAGTACCCCCAGACACAAAGAATTAGCCATACAAGTGGGGCTCAGTAGCACACACCTGTAATCCCATCGAATTGGGAGGCTGAGGCAGGAGAATTGCAAATTCAAGGCCAGCATCAGCAATTTAGTGAGACCCTCAGCAATTTAATAAGAACTTGTTTCAAAATAAAAATAAAAAGAACTGGGTTTCAGTTCAGTGGTAAAGCATCCCTGAATTCAATCCCCAGTATTCAAAAGAAAAATAAAATTGACCATATGAAGAAGATAGCAACTTAAATGTGATGGCTCTTTCAATGATGTTGAGGTACTGTCTTTGCAATGCAGATTTTTTAGTGTTTTAGAGCTTTTGTTATAATAGGGACTAAGAAATCCAGAATTAACTTCTAACTTTTCAGGCCAACCAAAATATTAGCAAGACCATTTCAAGTGAGAAAAGAAATAACTACAAGAAGTTACTCTCTTTCAAAAAATTTTCCAAAACACACTTTGTTTGGCTAAGTACTTCTTTTATTTAAATGAACTCAATTTAAATTGAATGCACTAGCTGCAATTTTCACCAACCCAAGCAGGTTGAAGTTGCCTTGCAGTATTGGAGTTATATTGTATTTGCAACTTAAAGTGTTGGTTAAAAATTAAAATGAAGTCTGGACTCTAAATTTAAAAAATAATTATTTGGATTAGAAATTTTACAAGAAATCTGATACACCAAGGCTCTAAGATACCTGATTTTTTTAAAAAAATGGCTTCTTTGAACATCTCATAAAGTTATAAAGTATATCTGAAAGGTTTACTCAACAATAAGGATTAAAAACTAGCAGAGGGGGCCGGGGATATAGCTCAGTAGGTAGAGTGCTTGCCTCGAATGCACAAGGCAATGGGTTCAATCCCCAGCACCACAAAAAAAAAAAGAGAGAGAAAAAAACTAGCAGAGGAACCTTTTGATGACTTGAAATCGATTCAAGAATGTGAGCAGTTATGAGATATTATTAGTAATGGAACTTTGAAAGAGATAATTCTTATTGCCACTCTTTCAAGTTCATGGAACAGTTTCATTGAAGAATGTCAGAAGTCTGCAAAACGAATTGCTTATAGACATTATTTGCAAAGGCTTCTTCACGGGAATTGAGTTACTCTGCTGTGCATCTATTACAAAACATGAAAATAGATAGCTGGCACTAATATAACACTGAAACTGAAGTCCATAACCACCAACTTCTGATTCCTACGCTTTCTAAGCACATTCATTGTCCTCACTGACTGATTTTATATTTTCATTTATAATGAAGTATTTAAATCATGAATATTTTAAACACTTCACAGTACAGGAAGCAATATAGAAAGACAAGTTCTTACCAACCACCACTTAGAACAAATATTAACAGTTTCCTGCATTGAATTGCTTTTTTTTCCTTTTCTTTCTTTCTTTTTTGGCTACCAGGGATTGAACCCAGAGGAGCTTAACCACTGAGCAACATTCTCAGCCCTTTTATTTTTTATCTGGAGACAGGTTTTTGCTAAGTTGCTTGCAGCCTTGCTAAGTTGTTGAGGCTGGTTTTGAACTCCAGGTCCTCCTGCCTCAGCCTTCCAAGTCACTGGGATTACAGGCATGGTCCATCACACCTGGCTTTTAATTCCTTTTAAAAAGGCACATAAATAACTACAACTGCAGAATTCTCCACTTCCTCTCTCTCATCAGGGTAATCTCCTTAAAATTGGTGAGTATTCTTCCTGTCCAGCTTTATTGCAGATATATGTGTGCGTGTGTGTGTGTGTGTGTGTGTGTGTGTATGTACATATATATAGTATCTACAATATTTTTTTGTTTGACCTTTGTAACTATACATATCTTTCTGCACCTGCTTTGACTCGATAGTTAGAGAGATGTATCCAGGCTGATTCATTTTGCTTAATTTCAGTCCCTCTCCTCTTTTTTATTAAGGTGAAGCATCCACACAGTGAATGCATGATTCCAGCGCACACCTCAAAACCTTCACTTAGATTGAGAGGGGGACATTTCCAGTGTCCCAGTTTTTGTGTCCTCTCCCAGTTCATACCTCTCAGAGGCAACCATTCTTCTGACCTCTATCACTATAAATTAATTTTGCCTGTTTCAAACTTTATGTAAAAGGAATTATCCAGCATGTCCTCTTTGCGTCTGTATTATCATTGTCATTATTGCTTAATATCATATTTGTGAGCTTCATCCACGTCATTGTCTGTAGTAATAGGTTTTCTCCTTATCATTAGCATACAGTATTCTGTTGTATGAACAGAACATTATTTATGGATGCGTTCAGCATTGATGGATATTAGGGTGGTTTTTGGTCTGAGACTATTATGATAATACTCCTATAAATACTTCTGCTTATTTTTGTGGATATGTACTAACTTCTCTTGGATCTGTTCTGAGGAGTGAGCTTGCTGGGTTGTAGCATAGCCATCCTACAGAGGAGTGAGTAGTCTCAGCAGAGATCACATGGCCCTCAAAATAAAAAATATTTACAGTCCTCCTCTGACACATGTGCTATTGCTATGGGTATTTCATCTACTTAGGTTATTAACCACATAGTTCAATGTTATAATTTTTGCTTTAAGTGGTCCTGTATCTTTTAAAGAAATGAAAAGAATAAAAGAAAAATTGCACAGTGTCTTTTATACTCATGTCTTAATGCAGGGACCCTGAACCTAGTTATATCCCCAGGGAGGTCAGACTTCCCTGGCCTCCTAATCAGGTTCTGGAGCACAGGTGACCAGCTGAGTTGGCTCTCTGCTACTCATGGGTTTGGCGTCCACAAATTCAACCAAGCACAGATGGGAAATATCCAGAAAAAAAACAATTGTGTCTGCATTTAACATGTACACACTTATTTTCTGGTCACCATTCCCTCAATAGTACAGTGTAACAACTATTTAATAACATTTATATTGTATTAGGTATTATAAGTAATCTACAGATGATTTAAATTTTAAGGGAGGATTGTATAGTTTATATGCAAACATGAAGCCATTTTATGTAAGGGCTTAAGCATCTGAGTGGGGTCCTGGAACCAGGGCCTTGCAGACAGCAAGAGACAACCACAGTCCTTTGAACTGTGCAAATGTGTGTGGGTAGTGGGTGGGTTGGGCTCAGCTTTTCCTGCTAACACAGGTTAGCGTTTCAAGATTTTAGAGATCATCTCCTTAAGGCCTCTCAGTGCCTCTCTGGACCACTCCATATTTCTTTTTAATTAATTAATTAATTTGTTCTAATTTGTTATAGAACGCATTTCCAGTTCATAGTACAACAAACGGAGCACAATTTTTCATGTCTCTGGTTGTACACAAAGTAGAGTCACACCATTTGTGTCTTCATATATGTACCTAGGGTAATGATGTCCATCTCATTCCACCACCTTTCCTAACCCCATACTTCCTCCCTTTACCTCCCTCCCCTTTACCCTATCCAAAGTTCCTCCCTTCTTCCAATGCTCTCTCTCACCCCATGGTGGATAAGCATCCACTTACCAGAGAAAACAATTGGCCTTTAGTTTTTGGGGACTGGCTTACTTCACTTAGCAGGATATTCTCCAACTCCATCCATTTACCTGCAAATGCCATGATTTTATTCTTTTAATGCTGAGTAATATTCCATTGTGTATATATATACCACAGTTTCTTTATCCATTCATCTATTGAAGGGCATCTAGTTTGGTTCCACAATTTAGCTATTGTGAATTGTGCTGCAATAAATATTGATGTGGCTGTGTCCCTGTAGTATACTGTTTTTAAGTCCTTTGGGTATAGACTGAGGAGTGGGATAGCTGGGTCAAATGGTGGTTCCATTCCAAGTTTTCTAAGGAATATCCATATTGCTTTCCAGATTGATTGCACCAATTTGCATTCCCACTAGCAATGTAAGAGTGTGCTTTCCCCCCCACATCCTTGCCAACACTTATTTTTGCTTGCATTCTTAATAACTGCCATTCTGACTGGAGTGAGATGAAATCTTAGAGTAGTTTTGGTTCACATTTATCTAATTGCTAGAGAAGTTGAGCCTTTTTTTCATATATTTTGTAAGGGTCCGGCGAACGTCGGAGGAAGAGACCACCAAGAGACCGGCTCATGCAAAAGCAAGTGGGGTTTATTGAGGATCCAATCCAGCGCGCTGAGGCTCCGTGCTCACTCAAGAAGGGAGAGCAGCCCAGAGCCCCGAGCAGGGGCTGAGCACTGCTTAAGTATACTTTTTGGGGAGGGTGGGGACTTTACATACATCACAGTCTCCTTTAACAAATCATCATACACCGCGGGAAAATCAAACAACAACTCCTACACATGATTAGTTCGTTCATTGGCGGGAACAGGTCGGGCAGGAGTGATAGGTCAATTCTAAGCGGGGAGGTACATTCAAACTGATTGGTTTAGGCCCTGCGATGTCTACGTGCAAAGTCACACAGGGTCCTAGGTTATCAAACAACCAGGCGATCAGGGGAAATATTTACTGGGCGGTTCCAAGTGTTGTCTTAACAGCTACAGGAATTTCAGGTTTTGCGTGTAGCATAGGAACTTAACAATACCTGGTCCTTTACATTTTAACTCAGGCCTTGCAGCTTAGAAACTTTACAATGCCTGGTCTTTTACACTTTAACTTCAATTTCTTTTACCCTTACAATTTGATTGATTGTATATTATCTGAGAAGTGTCTGTTCAGTTCCTCAGCCCAGTTTACTCATACTAGACAAAGGTGCCAAAAACATATATTGGAGAAAAGTAGCCTCTTCAAAAAATGGTGCTGGGAAAACTGGAAATCTATATGTAGCAAAATGAAATTAAATCCCTTCTCTCACCATGCACAAAACTCAACTCAAAGTGGATCAAGAACCTAGGAATTAGACCAGAGACCCTGCACCTAACAGAAGAAAAAATGGGCCCTAATCTTCATCATGTTGGATTAGACCTTGACTTCCTTAACAAGACTCCTAAAGTGCAAGAAATAAAATCAAGAATCAATAAATGGGATGGTTTCAAACTGAAAAGCTTCTTCTCAGCAAGAGAAATAATCAGTGAGGTGAAGAGAGAGCCTACAGAAAGGGAGCAAATTTTTACCATATGCACATCAGATAGAGCACTAATCTCCCGGATATATAAAGAACTCAAAAAACGTAACACACACACACACACACACACACACACACACACACGGCAAGTCCATATTTCTCATCATGGCTCTTTCTCATGTCTCCAGCTTCTCTGTTACTCCTCCCAGCCCCGCAGAGGTTCTGCTGAACTGCTCTCAACATCCACAGACCTAGGCTCTCTTTCTTCACACATTTTTCTTCCTCTGCCTGAAACTTACTTACTCTAGCTTCTTTCAAAGGGGTGAACTGCTGCTCATCCCCCATGCTTAACTGAACATCTCCTGGGTGGTTTTCCTGTTCTTGGATGGAGATGGGGACTCTTGTATTTCCTCTGGAGCAGTGATCACCAGAGCTGGATTAATGTAGGTCAGCCACCTGGAGTACTAATCCACAGGCATGTGAAAACATCACTGCAATAAATAAACGAAATATGCTAGGAGGTGGCTGCATCCACCCATGTGCCTTTATGTAACTGCTGAAAAATACAGGGGTGCTTCAGAGATTTGGGAAAAGATTAGGAGAAATTCTTCTTACAGAAGCTAAAAGTAATTAATTAGCCCTTTAGCTAAGGCTGGGGGTGTGGCTCAATAGTAGAGTGCTTACCTAGCCTGCACAGGCTCTGAGTTTGATCCCCAGTACCTCAATAAGTAAATAAATATTTTTTAAAAAATTTAATGGGCAATGAGAGAAAAAATTGGAATTCTAAGAGTTAGGCTTCATGAATTAATAATCAGATATCGTCTACATGGTCTCTTGGCTTTCCATCGGTGAGGCCTTTCTATCTTGTTTTTTAAGGTCTGATCAGTGGTCACCCTCCTACTGTTGGGCAATGTAGACAAATGGCCAAGAGTCTTGGCCTGAAAGAGTGGGATTTTCCAAGGGTCAACTGGCACAAGTGGTCCAGTTCCTACCAGAGTAGAACACATCCTTGAGTGGAGACAGATAAAGAGGTATGTCCTTAACAGGAAATTTATTTCTTCCTGCCTTAATTAAGTAAATGCTGAACAAATATTTAGAGAATAGTGATTTGAAGGGGCACAAATGTCTTGGTTTTCCTTTGCTTCATCCATTGTCACTTAAACTGTGATTTCCACAATGGAGTGATATTCTGGTTTGTGACTCAATTCCTGTTGGTAGAACAAATGAGCATAGTGCTTACTCAGCACAATTCCCGGCACAGAACACAGGAGGCTTAAGAAGCAACAAAATCCCCTCTGGCAAGCCCCTCACATCTCCAGGGAACACTTGTACAGTGTGTGAGTGTGTGAGAGATGCTTTCCACTTTTAGAGTGAGCTGGCTCATCAGCTCTGACCCCAGCCAGCAGATGGCCCTTCAAGTCAGTAGGGCAAGGCTGCAGTATGCGGGATCGCATGGCCTATTGCTGTTTCCTTGGAAACAATTATTTGCCGGAACATTCAAATGGATTAATATGCCTCCAAAGAAATTAACTTTCCAAAACAGTGATCTCCCCCCAAAAAAATAAAGAATAAACAAGAAAGAACTCCAGAAAACTTGCAAACATCTGATTTCCACGAAAGTACAAAGAAAAAACTATAGCAGAATCCTTTAAGACTTTGAAGCTACATTCTTTTTTATTATTATTAGTTGTTCAAAACATTACAAAGCTCTTGATATATCATATTTCATACATTTGATTCAAGTGGGTTATGAACTCCCATTTTTCCCCCATATATAGATTGCAGAATCACATCGGTTACACATCCACGTTTATACATACTAGTGTCTGTTGTATTCTGCTGTCTTTCCTATCCTCTTCTATCCCCCCTCCCCTCCCCGCCCCTCCCATCTTCTCTCTATCCCATCTACTGTACTTCATTTCTCTCCTTTGTTTTTTTTCCCCCTTTCCCTTCAGCTCCTCTTATATGTAATTTTGTATAACAATGAGGGTCTCCTTCCATTTCCATGCAATTTCCCTTCTCTCTCCCTTTCCCTCCCACCTCTCGTCCCTGTTTAATGATAATCTTCTTCTCATGCTCTTCCTCCCTGCTCTGTTCTTAGATGCTCTCCTTATATCAAAGAAGACATTTGGCATTTGTTTTTTAGGGATTGGCTAGCTTCACTTAGCATAATCTGCTCTAGTGCCATCCATTTCCCTGCAAATGCCATGATTTTGTCATTTTTTAGTGCTGAGTAGTACTCCATTGTGTATAAATGCCACATTTTTTAATCCGTTCATCTATTGAAGGGCATCTAGGTTGGTTCCACAGTCTAGCTATTGTGAATTGTTCTGCTATGAACATCGATGTAGCAGTATCCCTGTAGTATGCTCTTTTAAGGTCTTTAGGGAATAGTCCAAGAAGGGGAATAGCTGGGTCAAATGGTGGTTCCATTCCCAGCTTTCCCAGGAATCTCCATACTGCTTTCCAAATTGCCCGCACCAATTTGCAGTCCCACCAGCAATGTACAAGTGTACCCTTTTCCCCACTGAAGTTACATTCTTATAAGCTATTTTTACCTGTGGCAAGCATGTAACATTATTCAGGTATGAAAAACCATGAAATAAAAGACGATTCAGAAAACATTGTGATCAGTTCATACTATAAATGCCTCACTTTACATGTAGAAAAAGAGGTGTAGTCTTAGAAAATTTTTTTCTTCTATATTAAATAAATGCTGAATGGGCTGGGGCTGTAGCTTAGTGGTAGAGCCCTTGCCTTGCTTGTGGGAGGCCCTGGGTTTCATCCTCAGCGCTGCAAGGGCGTGGAGAAATTGGAACCCTTGTGGATGGTTGGAAAAAATAAATTAATTAATGCTGAACAAATATTTAAAGCATAGAGATTTGAAGGGGCCCCAATGTTTTGCTTTTCCCATGTGTAATTCGTTGTCACCAAGACAGTGATTTCCACAAGGGATTGATGTTATTGTTTGTGGCTAAATTCCCATTTGTGTTAGAGATGTACAAGTGTAGTGCTTATTCAGCACAATTCCTGGTACATCACGTAATAGGGGCTTAATAAACAATTGCTGATATTACATTGTTGTTACTGTTATTATTATTATTATTATTATTATTATTATTATTATATTTAGAGAGAACTTTTGACATGGGTTAGATCAGTCACCTTATTTTACAGATTAAAGAAAAAGTTAGAAAATGCAATAGCAGCACATCCCTCCATTTACATAGGGCAGGAACTACAATTGTCCTTAGCACCTCTATTTCCCTCATCTCTGGCAAACAATATCACCAAACAAGCTGTCACCAGACAGAGGTCCAAGGAGGTCCCTCCATGGGGCAGTGGGACCTCAACTCAGCCAGGAGAGGTTCTTCACTTAAGCTGCTGAAAAGAATTTCATGATGCATTAAAAGCAAGGCACAAGTGAAGATTTATTTAAGGACAGTGAAGGCATTCACACACCAAAAGTAGGGGGTGGGCACCCCTGGCCTCTCAAAGAAGATGGGTGATGCACTAGGTTGGGCTCTCTGATCATATATATGATTTTCCTGGGAAGAAATGTGTGGGCTCTCAGGAAAGCTTCTTTGAAAATCAAATTCC
Organism: Marmota marmota marmota; assembly: GCF_001458135.2. Taxonomy (NCBI): domain Eukaryota; kingdom Metazoa; phylum Chordata; class Mammalia; order Rodentia; family Sciuridae; genus Marmota; species Marmota marmota. Next base: position 8,970,192 of record NW_025999999.1, on the reverse strand, counting down.
ATGACAATCATTTGATATTTGGGGTTTGGTATGTTTCTTTTTGGTTAAGCAGTTTAGCCTTAAATCAGCTATGGGCACATTATATAATTCTTTGAATCCGGTGACATTTAAATTGATTATGGTTTTGTTCTAGTTGATCTGGTACAAGCCTATGCAGGAGGTTTTGTTCATTTAACTAAAGGGACAGTGGCTGGTCATGCCTGTACATCCGGTCTCCATCTCCTAAGGGTCTCTTTCTCTCTCCCTGAGAGCCCACTTATCTCAAAACCACTCTACCTCTAAAGCTTACCTGTATCCCATCCCAACACCACTATCCTAGTCCAAGCTGTCTTCATCTCTCAGATGTTATTTTAAAACTTCTGTTCCCCTCCCCTGGTAGGCCCCTCCACTGACTATAGTGAACCTTCCCAAATTCAATTTAAAAAACCAAAACCCTCTCTCTCTCTCTCTTTTTTTTCTTTTTTGGTGACCCAGGAGGCTAAGGCAGGGGATCTCAAGTTCAAGGCCAGCCTGGGCAGCTTAATGAGACCCTGTCTCAAAATAAAAATGAAAAGATCTAGGTATGCAGCTCAGTGGCCCAGTACCCCTGGGTTCACTCCCCAATGCCATAGAAAAACAAACAAACAAAAGTATGTTTATCTTCTCCAAAGACTATGTAAACCTCCATAAGGACAAAGGCCTTGTCTGGTTTGCCTCCAACTGAAGCCGATACTCCTAGCATAGCAGGTGAGACATGTTGGGAACTTAACAAATACTTATTTAGTAGATAAATAAATTAATGAAGTCCTTGAAAAAGAAAACAATAATTTAGTAGCTATATACATTTTGTTTATTTGCTTGCTAGTTTTGGATACCAAGGATTGAACTCCTTGGTGCTTAACTACTGAGTCACATCCCCAGCCCTTTTTTTGGGGGGGATACTAGAGATTGAAATCAGGGGCACTCAACCACTGAGCCACATCCCCAGCCCTATATTGTATTTCATTCAGAAACAGGGTCTGCTGAGTTGCTTAATGCCTCACCATTGCTGAGGCTGGCTTTGAATTTGTGATCCTCCTCTCTCAGGCTCCTGAGCCGCTGGGATTACAGGCATGTGCCACCACACCCCGGCTTAGTAGCTATATTTTGATGTATGCAACCTGCCTATAACAGTCCTCTCTCTTAGAACTAATCCCCTAACCAAACAAGTTAGCTTATGATTAAGTTTGTACTACATGACTCTACCCCATAATAATTGATTCGATTGAGACAGACACTTGAGCCAACCTGGGCCAATCTTTTTCAATCCCTGGTACCCCCCCCCCCCAAAAAAAAACCCACCAAACAAACAAAAAAAGGGCTGGAGATGACTCAGTGGTTAAATCAATCTTCTTTCCACACCAAACCAGGGACTAGGCTCCAGAGGCAGCCAGTGAGTCTTAGTGTCTGGACTGAGGCTCTTGCTATGTTCATAGAGAAGGAGAAAAAAGTCTGAAATCAGAAGAATAAAACACACAATACTAAGCAGAGATAAGAGATGAAGAAACCTATTGCTCATATTCTCAAAGTTTGCTACTACTAGGTTCTACTGAAGTCCAAATGTCTGTAGATTCTACAAGGAACTACGTATTTTGAAAATAAAGGCCAGCCTTTATTTCCTTTTTCTTTTTAGCTAGCTCAGCTCACTGTCTAGTACTTATAAACTAAATATACATGTCTAAATAAGACATGTATACTCTGCATATATTAGGAAAGAAAATGAACCAAGTTGATAACAACCCAGCCAGATACACCTTTATGGGAACCAGCTTTCTGACGGCTGCCTTTTCTCACCTATTGAGTAGAAATAAACCATCTATTGGTTGTTTCTGCTTTATACAGAAAGGGCAAGGCTGGAGCTGGAGCTGGAGCCAGACATGACCTTGAGAGTCTTGCATCTTTCACCTGAAAGAGACATGGATTCAAATAGGAAAACACACACACACACAGAGTAATTTCTATGACATTTCTGAATACAGAACTGGAAAAAAAGAGGCAGTGGGGGGGGGGGGGTCAGGGAGCACGGCAGG
>NW_025999999.1:8962538-8968088 GCF_001458135.2 Marmota marmota marmota | reverse complement strand
GGACACGCAGGTCAAACCAAAACCAGACTTACATTTTTGGTTATTTAAGCCTCTGGCTATTTTAAAATAAACCGCCTTTGAATTTCCCCAAGGGATTTTCTTTTTCCCTTGTTCTTTTTGTCATCCAATGGCCAACCCAGGGTTTGCTGGCTTCTGGAAAATCCATGGGATTTTGAAAAAGAAAATATGTGTTGGTTTATGGTTAAAATGGAACTATACAGACTGATATTTTATACCAAGCCCCTACCAGATAGAAATACCCTCCAGGTGTGTTCAGTAGCTGAGATCAGATGATATGAAACTATCCATGCTAGTTTCTGAAGGTCTTAAGACACGGTATACAGTATACTAGTCTGGGGACCAGATGTCTGGGCAGGATTATGGGTGAAGCCTGGAGTTATAGAGGCATATTTTTTTCATCTGTGAATCCAATTGTGTCCTTGGCCTCTGGCTGTGTGAGTTACCAGATTTCCTTCCAGAGGCATGGTCATTTGCTAAGGCTGGAATCTCAAGTGGGTCTATCACAAAAGTCTGTCACATAAGGTCCCTCACCAGAGTGAAGGCTAAGATGGGAGGCTGAGACCCTTAATAGCATTTTGTAAAGAAGTACATGGAGATTTTGCTGTGTTGGGCATCAGAGAAAAATTGGCAGGGTCTTATTATGGCTGGAATTAGTGAATCGTGGGCAATTCTAGGGCCCAAACCTGGACCTATTGTCCAGCAAGAAAAACCTGACCAGCAATTTCCTTCCTGGGAAGTTGGCATCACAGAGGACCATCTTCAAAGCATGCCCCAAACATAAGTCATATGTTACTGCCAAATTTGAGAAAGAGAGAAGGGGAAGAAGAAAGAGGGGAGAAAGGAGAGGAAACAGAGAGAGATGCGTGAGCCCAGGAGTATGTACGCTCTCTGTAGAATGTCAGTCTTTTCATGCCAGGCCCTCCAGTTTGTCCCCACCAGAGTGTAGCCAGAGGGATGCTGCCTGGGCCAGCTGCTGGAGTTAACCACTTTGGCCAGGAGGGGGCCCCAAATTTCACTCCAATTTGAACATCTCTAGGTAACAATCTAGTGAGACTTCACTTTACAGAATAGTTTATCCACCACAGAAGAGCATGGAAGGAAGGGCCCAGAAAGATTACCAGAGACCCAGAGAAGGGAATTCACTTCAAGGTCACAAGGCTGGACTGTGGTTGAGCTAGGACTAGAACCCAGGTTAGATAAGCCCTGCTCTGAGATTCTATCTTCCAACTCTTCTTAGGCATCCCTTAGAATAAGCCACCTCTACAAATATCTGCTTAGGTCCCAGTAATTTAAAAATGCAATCATTTGTTGAACACCTGCCTCATAGAAAGCCCTGTGATGAGTGGGGTGTGTATGGCAAGCGGCAGATGGCAAGTGGCAGAAGTGGTTTATGGGATGGGGGTGGGGAGGAAGAGGGTTGTGTCAAAGTCTAAGTTCATGGTCCTTAAGGCCCTCACAGACTTCTTATTGGCTTAGAAGTTACAACCTAAGCTCATGAAAGTTAAATAAAATAAAAAGTGTAAATATGGTTCAATACAGTAGAGTCTGAGCAGTCCCAGTTCTAATATTGACTAATAACCAAGTGAATGGTTAGCAATTGCCATAAAATTTCTTTCTTTTCTTTTTTTTTGGCAGTGCTGGGGATTGAGCCCAGGGGAACTTTACCACCGAGCCACATCCCCAGTCCTTTATTATTTTTTTGTTTTGAGATAGGATCTCACTAAGTTGCTTAGAGCCTTGACAGGTTGTTGAGGCTGGCCTCGAACTTGTGATCTTCCTACCTCAGCCTCCCTAGTTGCTGGGATCACAGGTGTGCACCTCCACTCCTGGAAATTGCCATAAAAGGAGGAAGAAAGGATTAGACTGTGCCTTTGCTTAGTGCTCAATAGTTTTCAGTGCTTTCCTGTATGTTGTCTTTGGAGTGGCCACAAAGACCGTCCATGGAAGAGGAGGTGGTGTAGGCTGTGCATACAGGGAGCAGGTGGGATTTGCACATGCACAGAGGACCCTAACCTGGAGGACTATCCAGTCTTCCTTGGGGACAGGGATCCAGGCATCATGTGTGAGGAACAATTCTTGGTTGCATGCCAGGGTTCAAGAGCATGCAGCATTCTGAATCTACAGGTGGTAATACATGTGCTAAGTGTGCTCTTTTTAAAAAAATATTTATAATTTTTTAGTTGTTGGACATAATACCTTTATTTTATTTTTATATGGTGCTGAGGATCGAACCCAGTGCCTCACGCATGTTAGGCAAGTGCTCTACCACTGAGCCACAACCCCAGCCCGCTAAGTGTGCTTTTTTTTATATATATATTTATTTTTTAGGTGTAGATGGACACAACACAATGCCTTTATTTTTTTTTTTTTTACTTTTTTTTGTTGCACATGGACACAATGCCTTTATTTTGTTTATTTATTTTTATGTGGTGCTGAGGTTTGAACCCAGTGCCTCACACATGCTAGACAAGCGCTCTGCCACTGAGCCATAACCCCAGCCCAATGCCTTCATTTTTATGTGGTGCTGAGGATTGAACCCGGGTCCCACCTGTGCTAGGCGAGCGCTCTACCGCTGAGCCACAATCCCAGCCCCTAAGTATGCTTTTTAGATAAACTTTTCTTTTTTAAAAAATTTTTTAATTTTTATTATTTTTTTAAAATGAACTTTTCTTGCCTGTGAATAGGCACATAGCATGATGGAGGGAAAATATGGTGGATCTGGACCTAACTAGCTATGTCGCATCCAGTAACTTGCTTAGATTCTTTTGGTCTCAGTTTTCTCTCCGTAAAATTAAAGGAATGAATAACCTCTCTGGTTCCTTCCAGCTGGAAAATTCTTAGATTCTAAACATTCTATAATTGCTTGTTTATGAAAAATCTGATTTTCAGTTATTGGTTTGCATCTTTATCTTGGGTTCTTTTTCCTTAATTTATCCCAAACTTTTTTTTTTTTTCAGTTTGTGTTTTGTCACTTGAACTCACATAGTATCCTTGAATTGGAGTTATCCCAGCTTATTCATAGATGGAGGTGGCAAAATAGGAGTTTATCTGATCCCCTCCAGCACTGGCTCTTCAAGCCATTGTCTCCAACAGAGGCCGTCCTGAGGCACTAAGCACATAGTAGGTACCTAATTATGCACAGGCCCCATCTCCAACCTGACTTTTGCTAATTTCCATCATTTAGGGAAGAACTAGTAAACAAGTGTTGAATGGAAAGGAATTCCTAAGGCAATGGTGGAAAAGAAGTTTGCATGAGGTTGACATGTCCCTTGGGAAGGGCACCTGCCTGCACCATTTCATACATAAATACCTTTATATTTATGTATATTTATAAATAACCTCTTGGTACAATGGGGTTGGGATTAAGTGGTGGCACTCAGTTACTCCCTCCAATGGAGATTGTCCAGGAGCATGGGAGAAGTTGGAAGTATGTTGAGGTTGTGCTTAAAGAATTGAATTTGGGGCTGGGGATATAGCTCTGTTGATAGAGTGCTTGCCTAGCATGCACAGGCCCTGGGTTCAATCCCGGGTTCCACCCCAAAAAAAAAAAAAAAAAGAATTTAAGCTGGGAGCAGTGGCATACTCCTGCAACCTCAGAGCTTGAGAGGCTTGAAGCAGCAAGTTCAAGGCCAGCCTCAGCAACTTAGCGAAGCTCTAAGCAACTTGGCAAGAGCCTGTCTCAAAAAAAAAAAAAAAAAAAGGGTAGGGGGGTGCTGGGTATGTGTCTTAGTGGCTAAGCACCCCTGGGTTCAATTCTTGGTACGAAAAGCACCACAAACAAACAAACTGAATTTAAGAGATGTCAGATTTTCGGGAATTTCTTAAGTGGGAAAAGGATCAATACCAGTTAGGTGAACACCATATTGCCAGGGCAGCAGGGAAGCATGGGACCCCTTTCTCCACAGGCTTCTTGTGTTTGGTGTCATATTCAGTGTGGATTAGGGCTCAGGAGTAGGAGAGTGAGCAGGAGAGCCGTGGTGCCCTCTTGCCTGAGCCCACTGCTCTGATTCCCAAGGGGACCCATGGTGAACGGGGGCCCCCTCCTCTTTTTTCCCTGCAACAGACAAACATGAGCTCCCCTCCCCAGGGGATTGTTAGAGTATTAGAATGCTTTCCCTTCCATAGAGGAAGGGCTGTTAGTGCTATTATGAATCCTTTTAACTGAACTCACAGACTTCCTTGACTCATCACCAGAGAAGACTGGGAGCTGGATTGGAAGTTCAATACTGACAGCCGTTTCTCCCCCCCCCCTTCAAGGAACAAACTTTGCTTGAGAGAGGGGCCCTACTCTCCCTGTTTCCCCATCAATTAAACTTCACTGCCAGATCACCTTCTCCTAGTATTCTTGCTGCAATACCCAAAAGCATTTTTTTAGCATCTCAGACAAGATGCTTAGTCTTTCTCTCTCTCTTTGTCTCTCTCTCCTTTCTTTCTTTTTGACATTGGAATTGGCAAGTAGCTGCCCTTGTCTGATACAACTGTGAAGTCTTCAGTGCATCAAGTCTGAACCCCTATGCTCTTCTGTATTTCCTTCTCATGTGCCATCATTTGGTGTCCTTGCACCCTTCCCCAAAATGGTTGGAACAGAGTGGGGTACTCTGCCCCAAGCAAATGTGGGAATGCAGTCCTCGATTGGTACAAGGGTTCCGATAGTGCAAAGAAGAAAAAAAGATCACAAAATTCTTCGCCCCCATTTCAGATGTTTCAATTGGTCAAAAGTCACAAAACTTCATTGTGAATGTGAAACAGTTGGATTAGTTGTGAAAGCTCTCCCCCTTTAAATGTTTGAAAGTAGAATGGGAAAAAATGTTGAAATAGTTGGGGGAAAAGCTAAATCAAATTAAGTAAAATTGTGCTCCAAGTCCAGAGATGGACAAGTGGCTTGGATAGTTGATTTTCCAGAACAGAGGGAGGGTGGTGAGAAAGTCAGAGCCTGGAGCTAATGAAGAGCTGGCCCCCGACCCAGTGGATTTTCCCACCATTGTGTGTTCCCCTCCCTGGTAGCTAGCCCCGGGAGGGTCCCAGGGGAGCCCCGGGCTTAAGGCAGCCTTGTTATGTAGTATGTAACCTTGTCTTTGGTAAATGATGTCACAGGATAGTTACACAAGCCCAGATCGATGAACGACTCATGCAGCGAATCCATCGATCCCATTTCCGGGGAGAATTCACCCTTTGTGACCCGATGGGGGCGGGGGCAGGTGTTTCATCCGAAGAGGCTCTGATTGAAGGATTTAATGCAGGCCCTTTCCGTTCCTTTCTCTTTCTGAGTCCCTGGGCAGTAACAGCCGGGTAATAAACTACTTTTCATTAAAGAGCTATGTGGGACAGGAGAGGTAGGGGGACATAAAGGTGGCGACAAGAAGGCACAAATCCTTTCCGAGACAGAAAGCCAGGATGGGGGAGCGCCGCGTTCACTTTCCCCAAGCCTCCGCCCTCCAAAGCCACCCCGAGTTTTTGTGCCCAGCGGGCTAGCCCAGTGCCGCGCCAGGCCTCTGGCTGCGCTCTCGGCTCTGGTGGGGGCGCGCCGAC
>NW_025999999.1:8879336-8961836 GCF_001458135.2 Marmota marmota marmota | reverse complement strand
TGCCCCTTGGGCCGCCTGCAGCCCCCTCCCCGTCTTCCCGAGCCCCTCCTCCGTCCCGGAGCCCCTCCCCGCGCGCTTCCCCTCTCCCCTCCCCTCCCCTCCCTTCCCTTCCCTTCGCTGCCTGCCGGGCCCTGCCTCCGCCTCCTGCGCCCACAACCTCCGCCTGCGCCGAGCCCCCCGGAGCCGGAGCGCCGCGAAGGGCCGCCGCCGGCCCCTCCCCGGCGCGCTGACAGCAGGATCTGGCTCCCCGGCCCCGTGCCCTCGCTAGCGGGACACACCCCGGCCCTCCTCTGCTCCGCCAGTTCCCGCCGGACCCACCGGGCGGCGGAGAGAGCAGGCGGGCGGGCGAGCAGGAGCCGGGCGGCTGCAGCGGCGACGCGGGAGGGAAGGGGCGCAAGGCAGGCCCACGGGAGCCTCCCGAGACGCACGGAGCCCTCGTACCCTCCGGGATCGTCGTCGCCTGACCCGGGCCGTGCCCGTGGGCGCAGGAAGCCCGGGCAGCGATCGGCGCGCCGGGCCGGTGTGGCGGGTGGCGGCGGGGACCCGGGCTGCAGGAGCCGGAGCAGGGCCGGGATGAGAAGGTGACGCCGCCGGGGGGCGCCACTCGCTTTGTGGGGGAAGATGCTCGCCTACTGCGTGCAAGATGCCACCGTGGTGGACGTGGAGAAGCGGAGGAACCCCTCCAAGCATTATGTGAGTACTGTCCGCTCCCCCCACACCCAGATACCCCAGCGGGGGGCTGGCCAAGGCGCGGGGTGGCCCCTCGCTCCTCCTTGCTAGTAAGTCCCGGAGCTGCGTGCCCTCAGGGCAGCCTGTGGCTCTAGAGTTTCTTTGCAGGGCTGTGATCTTCAGGGAAACCTTTTCTGTCCTTTCTCCACTCCCCTCTCTCTGGTTTCTTTTTTTGGCATTGGAATTGGCAAGTGGCTGCCCTTGTCTGTTACAACGGTGAAGTCATCTGTCCGCCTGAGCTTTGATGGATTGGGGCGGGGAGGGGGGCGCTTTCGTCAGCCCCTAGTTGAGCGACTCCACTGGGAAAGAACATCTTCCCGGCGCTCCCCGGGGGCTCGGGTCGCTCGCGCTCGCTCTGCCCGGGATGCTTTCAGAGGCTTGCCCGGAGACCCACGCCTCCCACGTTTGCTGTCTGCCTGCCTAGGCCTGAGTCTGGGGGCAGAAGGAAGCGCGGTGTCCCCTGCCCCCTCCACTCTCAGCGCCCAGCTTTGATTTCCTTCTTAAAGCCATTGTGTCCCGTGGTGTGAGGAGAATTGTGGCTTTTCCTTTTATCCCTCCTCTGGACGTGACCCTTAACCGGGGTCATTTCCTCTTAAGTGATGCTCCATCTCCAGACACGAGAAGGCAAATGTTGGCTGTGGTCTCCAAGGAACGGCCAACCGCCCCTCCCCCTACCTTCCCCAAACTTAATGAGAAGGGCGTGAGGTTGACCGAGGGCCGGGCTCCAGGATCTGTGTGACAGTCCCCTTTTCATCTAAGCCAGTTCTGCCTTCCCATCCTTCACACCTTAGGAAGTAAACAGTGTCTTTGACATCTGAAGATGCCTATCTTAGCACCATGCTCCTGTCCTAGAGAGAAAGGAGACCCACAACCCAGTTTCCAAAGTACAGAGGACATGGTGACAGCAGGGCTGCATCTTATTTGCAAATTAAGCATTTAAAGGAGCATTTAGAATGCTCAAAGCATTAATTTTAACAATTAAAACAGGCTGTTGGTTGCTGCCCTAGATTGCACATTGATCTCTGGAGTGCCTGTTATTTCCCTGCTGGAGGGGAACTGGGGTTTGTGGTACTGTCAGCCTCAGGCTACTTTTTCTCTGGAATCACCAGAAGCTCTGAAGAGGGAGTTCTTTACAGTTGAGAAAGTGTGACTGGGCTCAGGTTGGAGAGAAGGTTAAAGTGATCAGGCAGGGAGGTAGGTGCCTGTGGGGGATATTTCCTGACACACGATCAGGGAGTCAATCCATTTGTGTCATCTGGCTTTGCAAGCTTCTTCTACTGCCATTACAAGAAAACTTTTGGAGCGCTTGGATCACCAGTTGATCCATTTTCACATACCAGGATTTAGAATCAAACCAGTTTTCCTAACCTCTTTTCTCAAGTTTTGCAGGCTAAGTTTAAGGGTTCTGTTTTCTAGTCCTTGGCAGAGATGGGCACTGCTTTCAACAGATGGCACTCTGCTCCAAGACCCAGGCAGGTGCTTTTTTAGCTCTGGATTTTAGACATTTTAAACCTTGCCTTTTAGCTTTGACCAACAATGCCTAAGATTACAAATGCAAAATCTCTTGGCAACAAACCAGGAGTGTTTCCACCAGGACCAGGGAGGGTCTTTCTGGGGGCTCTGAAGTTAGGAGGTCTTATTCAATGCTGAGGTTGGCCACTAACTAGCTGTACAACCTTAGGCAAGTTCTTTAACCTCCGTGGGCCTCAGTTTCCTCGTTTTAAAAGTGCGAATAATAATAGTATGTACTTCAGAGGGCTGTGGGGAAGATTAAATGAGATCATCCATGTAAAGCACTTAGCCCAGTTCCTGGCACATAACAAGCACTCATTAAATGCTAACTGACTGTTGGTGAGATTCTGACTAAGAAAGTATTTCTGAAAAGCAGCTATTAATGGTCTGGCAAAAAGGAAGAAAGTCTTTGGGTCGTAAGATTGATAATAACGTGTGCTGTATGGTTAACACAAAAGAAGTCCTGTCCAGTTCTCTTGAAATGATCATTTCCTCCCTCTTTACAGACAAAGTGTTTCCTGGGACAGCTCCGCTTCCCATGTAAGAAGCAATGACATAGTGTTTGGGACAGGGAGTGATGTCACTGAGCCATACAGATTTCTGAACTGAGGTCCTGGAAAACAATAAGAGGAGAAAGTGTTGTATGTGGTGGGATTGTGGAGCTGGCAGGGATCAAGGACTCATCTGGTAGATGAGGAAACTGAGAACCGGATGGAGTAATATGCATCACAGCTGTCTCAGTCTCTGAGTTGAACTGGCCTTTTGCCTGTGGTATGGGTTTTGTTCATCAATGGTACCTTAAGTCTGGCTGAGGTTGACTAGAAAGACAAATATCTGTTGGTGGAGAGATTCCTCTACATTTGGGGCATAAGGCATAAAATAGGGTGTCCAATAATAGGAGGCAGGGGCAACAGGGACAGGAGGAGCCAGTTGAGGAGGCTGTGACCCCTGAGGCTTGGAATCCCCTCCTCTCTTGGCCCTTGGGGTGTGGACCTCATGTACAAGGTTAAGTGTTCTGGGTAAAGTACTCTGGTGTGGTTAGCTGGCAGAATGTGCTGTGTCCAAGTTGTGTGTGTTCTAGAAACCTCTACACTGGAGAAGCATGCCTCCTTCTAGTCTGCCCTCCACCTATGGTGAATGCTGAGTCTGTGGTTTGGTAAATTGCAGAGGAAAGAGGTTTTATGGGATGTGCACATTAGCCAGAACTCGCTGATGAGAGGGGCCTGGGGCCCAAGCAGGAGGAGCTCCCCTGGCTCCCAAACTCCAGGAACACATGCAAAGGTTCTCTCAGGACATCCAGCCAGGGGCGTGCTCATCTCCATGAGGAGGGAGAGCTGCCTGGGGTCCTGTGCTTTGGGTCTGTTTATGTAAGACAGGCCAGTAGCCTCCTTCAGTTTGCATGGTGCCGCCAACCCTTGGCTTCCTTCCTCTCTGCCAGCCCCTGCTAGGGGTGGGGCTGGGAAGGGCGAGCAGCTGCTGCTTAGGTCCGGCTCCTGGCCGGGAGCTGGGCCCCTTTCCTAGTTTTCATGAGCTGCCCACAGGAGACTGTAGGAAAACTGGCCACCACTTGTCCTTAAAAGGGTCCTGCTAATGCTGGATGCAAACTGCAAATTAATCCCATTTGGAAGTTTTCTGATAGGGATTGAGTTCAGATTCACATAATTCTTTGTGTTCACATGAGTATAGGTGTATGTCGAGCTGTGTGAGAAGCTCGTTTATCTAAAGCAAACGATAGATTATGTCTGTTTGGATGTGGACCATCATTTTCTTTCCTGAGTGTTTATTTCAGACAAATACCAATCATGTACATTCTGATATCCACAGGACTCCTTAAGGAAAACAAGTAGTAGCCATTGTTAACAGCTACCATCCATGGTGCCTAACACTCAACATGCATGTTCTCATGGGATTGCTACAGTTCATCCAATGTACTCCTGTGTGGGGGAGGTTCTTTGATTTCTTTTTACAGATGGGTTAACAGGCTAAGAGAGGTTAACCAGATTGCATGGGGTCTCTCAGGCAGATCTTGGGAAATGCATATCAGTTTACGTCCAAAGGAGGAGAGATTCTAAGGTGGGCCCTCTCTTCAGTTGGAACATGAGTGGGAAGGCCAGGCTCAGGCCTGTACAATGGAGGGTGGTATCAGAGGGCTGCCTCACTGTATGGGCCGTCCACCAGGAGGCAGGTAGGTGAGTTTGATGGGCAATGATGGGAGGTCCCTGGGGACTGGGAGGAGTGGAGCAAATTCAGAATGGTTTCTGTACTCAGTGATGCGCAGAGTGAGGAATGAAGGGTGGACCCTGTGGAAATAATACATTCTCCCTGTGTTTAGATCATCACAGATTTTGGTGTTGGTCCTTGGAACCACATTTTTAGGAATTGACCCCAAACTCATTCATTTCTGAGCCCTTAGACTGTGGCTCCAGCCCACAAGGAGTGAGGATGTACAGCTGCCGTCTGAAAAGGCCTTCTCCAGGGCCAGTTCTGTGTTATGGAAGGAATGGCATTGGGCCGACTGGGTTGGCCTCTGGTTCTTCCTAGCTGTGCAACCTTGAACCAGTCACTCTGGGGCTCTGTTTCCTCCTGTAACCTCACAGGGCTTTGACCTGTCATAATTCAGGGGAAAGCTTCTACCCAGAACCTGGCGCCCATCATGGGTGCTCGCGCATACTGGTTTCCATGTGGTGTTCCTCCTCACCAAAGCACTGAAGCACATCTGGGACCTTATAGGTGAAACGGAGAGCAAAGGAAAGACTGGGCAGAAAGGAAGGCCCAGCTGTTCATAGTCTGATGTGAAATTGGGCTACTTGCCCCATGGAAAACACCCAGTACTGGAGAAACAGATAAACATGGGACAGCTGTTGAGACCTGGAGGGGATCCTGAGCTGAGCCTGGAACCTACTGATGGCTTCCTGATAAGCTGAGAAGGGAAGGAATATGGGTTGGGAGAGAGGAAGAAGGTGCTCCAGACAAAAGCAAGGTCAGTAGTCAGTGCCATAGAGGGGTGAGCACTCTTGCCTGCTCCCCATCTCTCTCTTTCTCTCTTTCTCTCTCTCTCTCTCTCTCTCTCTCTCTCTCTCTCTCTCTCTGTATATTCTCATGCACAGGAACAGGAATTGTTTCTTCTCTGGAGAGGGAAGTGATTGAGGGGTGATTCACAGGGCTGACGAGGCTCCTTGCTCATGGAACAACCAACCACATCCTTCAAGACCGTTGGAACAGGGATCACAGCCAGCCATTTATCCTGGCCTTGCTCAGAGCTCAGAGAGGGTTTTCTGGGGGGCAAACTGGGGTTGGGATTACCATGTGTGGTGGCAGGCAGAGGGGAAGGGAAGGGAAAAATAAACCTTTTTGATGTCAGAGGAGACTTTTTCCAGCTCCAGAAATATAAGCACCAGCTGCTGCATTTTCCGGAGAGATATTCTGGGGCCATCGGAGTTAACGGGCAGTGGAGGCCAAATTAGGGAGCGTTTGGGGGGACTTCTGACTTGGGGTTTGCAAAGCAGTTCCCTGGAAATTACCTTCTAATTTCCTCAGCTTGAGTCACTGACCAGACTATTTCTTGGCCAGAAGAAGTCTAACAGGCAACTCTGTTCTCTTTTGCCTCCAAAATAAAACAAATGATAGTTATACATACAGTAGTCACACTTACTCCTCTTGAGTTCTGAGAATCCAGGAAAGGGATAATGGATTGGGACCAAGACCCCAAATGACAGGAAGGACAAGGGGTGTGTGTGTGGGAAATGAGGTGGAGATTCTGGCTTTGGAAATGGGTCCTGAGCGAGGGCCAGAGGTGTCCTCTGCCATGACAATTGCCAAAAATAATGGACGCTCCCACCAGGGTGGTCAGCGTTCAATAGGCCAATTCCCAGAGTTGCTTCCTGCCTGGCGGGGCTGCTGCTGCCTGCTGGGAATCAGTTGCAGGCAGGCAGGTGAATGGGATGTGAAGCTGACCCCTCTCCTGGCCCAGATAACCTCCAGGCAAATCACTACATCAGCCAGGGGACTGAGCCCCTGCTGCAGGCACAGAACTGACCAGAGTCCTGTCAGGATGGGAAGAACTAACATGAGACCTTCTGGGATGCCAGGCACTGTGGAAGATGCCATTAGAGGGCATTTTGTGTGAACTCTGTTTTACGTGACTCTGGTTAACTCTCCTGGACTCGGCTCTCAGGGGGAAGACAGTGGCAGCTCACCGGTTTGGGAATCAGAGATGGGGAATCACCACATCCTGAGGGCAGGAGAGGTGCCTCTGGGGATGCTGTGTGTCCTTGAGTACTGACTCTGGTATCCCTGGCTGGAATTCCATCTCCTCCTTATACTGCCTCAGTTTCCTCATCTGGAAAAAAATGTGGGAGATCGGACCTGGTTCACAGGCTCGAGTCCTCCACGTGAAGAGCTTAGAACGACACCTGGACACATCCAAGATGCAGCATACATATTTGCCATGTGAATCATTAAGTCTCTAAGATGCTCAGAGGAGGGAGTGCTCCCGGTGACCCAGAGTTTTCAGGGAAGGAGGATGGCTCAAGACAGGCTTCGTGGTGGGCCTTGGGGAGTAATTAGGATTGGCTAGGAAACAGTAGGATTGAGATGGGAAAATCAGGAAAAGGGATTCCCAAAAAGGGAAAAGCAAAAGTGCGGAGGTGGAACGGGTCAGGAAAATCCAGGCAGAACCTAAATGTGGGGAAGAAGGATGAGGAGAAGGTCACAGCCAGATCCTGAGGGCCTGGGGTGGCAGCTCAGGGAATTCAAAGTTTATTGAATAGATCCCTAGGAATCTCTGTTTTCTCACCAAGGCTGGGGGGCAGTGGCAATGGCTTCTTTTTTTTTATTATTTTTAATTTTTTATTGTGGGTTGTGGCAATGGCTTCTTGGTACCAGACCTTGGGTGGGCTCCAGAACGGACTCTAGGGTTGCTCTTGCTGCCGTGGCTGGAACAGGGCTAGGTAAGGACTGGAACCTTTTTCTAGTTCTGCTTTGGGGACGCTTGACTTGGCCAGATCCCAGTCCCTCCTGTTTATAGCCCTTATTTCTAGGGGTCAGGCTGCCCCATAAAAGTTGATTGCACCCAGGCTCTTGGGAGGGTGGGCTGTGGAGGAAGAGAAGGGGGAGCAGCCAGGAGTGAGGTGTTAGCTGCTGTGGGTCTGGACTGCAGAGGGCCCTGGCTGGCAGGCCTATCCTTAGATGGCCTAGGGGCTAATACCAAACAGCTCCACGGGACCCAGGATAGCTTCCAAGTCTCTCTCAGTGTCATCTGAAACGTTCACACTAAGGTTGCCTTCAACTCCAAGAGCTTTCTGAACTCATTTTGAGTATTTTAAATACAACTACTTCTTCATTTATTTGACCCCCACCACTCCTAGATGTTCTAGCAAGTCTTATTCTTCAGGTGAAATGTCATAATAAAAATAACAGCGCACGTTCTGAAATGCTTTCTATGTGCTAAGAGTTGTCTGTGGATATTCTCAAACAGCCCCTCCAACCTGCTGGCGTCCACACCACCCAGGGGAGGGCCTCCAGGCTCAGGAGCCCAAGTGAACGGCCAGCCCATGAGTTGCACTTGTCGTGGAGCTGTGGGCTCCAAAGCCTGCTGTGTCCCCTCAGAGACCCTGCAGTCCCTTAATGACATGGTATGAACCTAGGGGACTGGGCCCCCAGGGGGTTCAACCTGAGACCTTACTGGTTAGTCTCTCCAGCCATGAGCTCTTCCACACCTCACTTTCCCCTTTCTGGAGCTCCATTTGCCCATGTGGAAAAGGAGGTGACTGCTTCCTCTCCAGCCTGCCTTGCAGAAGCCATGATGACTGCTTTGCAAAGCACTGAGCCCAGAGAAAATCACTGTAGGAGGCTCCAGAGCCCTTAGGCTGGTTTCTTAATCCCGTGCGGCAGAGGATACTTTAGGAAAAGAGCTCTTCTGGACTCCCAGAGAATCTCAGCAAGGCTTACCTGCCCAGCCTCCTCTTGAGAAGGTATGGCCAGGCTGACTCAGGACACCTCAGACCTTTCTAGAATACCACCTCTGGTAATGACACTTTGCTTCTTTCCAAACCTGTCATTTTGGGGAATGGGAAGAGATATGCCCATCTCTCCTCCTCCTTACCTGAGGGGAGGAAGCAACTCCCAGGCGGCTGAGTTAACAAAGAGGAAACAGCTGTGCTTTCTGCCCAGCCACCCTGAGGCATTCTCTGACCCTTTGCTGTCATTTCCCTCTGGCTGGTGAGGAAGCCACCCTCCCAAGCCTGGGTGGAGGCACAAGCAAAGCAGAAGGGGGCAGAAGCCCTTCGGCCTGAGTGTGTCAACACAGCATAAATTATGTAGTAGGGGCCAGTGTGAGGGGCCTAATCTGTCTCTGGGATCCCAGGAGTGTGAGGGCTGTTGATCACTCTTATCAGATCTGACCGAAATTCCTAGGAACAGGGGATGGGGTTGCTGCCCCATGCTGATGGTGAACCTGCTGGGGGCACCAGGTGGGGTATGGGCTCAAGAGACTGTGGGCTGGTTTGCTTTGCCCATCACAGCACCCTCCCTGGTAGAGGCCCCTGCATTTTCTTTTCTCAAGGAACATTCTTACTTGGTAATAGTTGAAGCAGAACTTGACCTGTTTTACGTCACCACCATTGTCACGCAGCCACCACACATTTTGTGCCAGGCACTGCCAGCCCTCTGATTTATAATCTCCGGCCCCAACACAGACCTGAAGGGGCTGCATTTTTAACCCCAATTGACTTGAGCCTGCAGTTCAGAAAGGCAAGGTTGCTTGTCAGTCAAGCGCACAATCAGGAGTGTTTGCCCCTCCCCCAGCTGCTGTCCCTGTTCCTTACACACTCCAGGGTTGCCCAAGGTCTCATGCCCAACATGCTGTTCTCCTGTGGAATGGCACCCACATTCTTGTTTGGGAAGCCTGCCTTGCCACTTTTGCCCACCCTGAGTGTATAGGGGCTGTTCCTGTCATTTGAAGTGGCTGCTTTATAAACTTTCATGGTAGGCCCGATTCTGATCCAGCTTTATTCTGTTTCCTGATGGCCCAGACCCAAAAAGCTATTTTAAGGGACTTGCCTGTGTGGGAGAATTTCTCTTTGTGACAACAGAGGAGGAGGCCCAACTGCCTGGCATGGTGCTAGCAGGGCAGCTCTCAGAGGGAAACTCCTGAATTCTGCCTTCTGGGCCGGAAGGGATTAATTGAGCTCTCAGCACAGTGCCTGGCACCCAGGAGGGACATAAGTACTTGTTGATGAGGACCAGGTTCCTGGAGGTGGCTGCCAGGATTTCTGCTGGCCTAAGCCCCAGGGGGTTGGCAAACTGATCCTTCTCTTACAGAGTTGAGGTCTGTCCTAGAACGATGTCTGAGCTTTGGTTTCAAGCGGGATTCGTTATTTAGTCATCGCTCATTGGCAACTTGAGAAGAGCAGTCTCATTTCCCCCATGATTTCAGAGCTGATCAAGGCACCCTTCCAGGTGGGGAAGTGGAGAGTTGAGTCATTGGAACCCCTTTTAGGTGCAGGCACTGGGCTGGGGCTCCTTGTTTGTTGTCTCATTTGACCCAAGGCAGGCCCTGGTCATCGTCTGTGTCGTATAGATGAGAAAATGGACTCAGAGAGGCACCACATCTTGCATCTGGTATTTACTGGCGGTAAATGGCGGGAGGCAGGGTTTGAGCCCAGATCTCTGCAGCAACAAAACCTGTGATGTTTCTACTGGGTTCCCAGAGGTTGGGTTGCAGGGTGGGTGTCCTTTTTTCCCCCTGCCCAGGCCGGAGACATCCACTTATGTCAAAAGTAGCTGCACGTGCGTGGCCTTTCTCACCCTCTCTACTCTCCCTCAGACTTTGGGCTCTGTAGCTGTTCCATGCTCTCAGGGGGGTTCTCAGCCTGCTTTGTGGCTTTGAAGGTGGGGGACCGGAACACTTAGCACTGCCCTGGGTTCAGAAGAAAGGGAGTTCGCCAAAGGGGAGTGTGTTGCAGTGGGTTTCCCTTAGAAGGCTGGACATCCAGGGTTGTCCAGATGCCTTTTCTGACAGCTCCCTCAGAGGCCAGGGACTTGGGAGCTCCTGGGTCCCAGATAAAGCATCAAGGATCTGGATTAAACCCCAGGTCACCTGCACCTATCTTATGGGTCTGCAGCTGCTGGTTGAGATAAGATAACAACTTGCTGGGCTGGGGATGTGGCTCAAGCGGTAGAGCGCTCGCCTGGCATACGTGCGGCCCAGGTTCGATCCTCAGCACCACATACAAACAAAGATGTTGTGTCCGCCAAGAACTGAAAAATAAATATTAAAAAATTCTCTCTCTCTCTCTCTTAAAAAAAAAAAAAAAAAAAAGATAACAACTTGCTACCGAGAACAAGCCTATGGGGAGGTATGGTCTCTATTTTGGGTTCGAATTTTTCTTCCCCTTCAACTCTTGTCCAGGGTCACTTTTGAAGGCCTGGCCCTTCAGAGGTCCCAGCTGCAGGGTTCTGTCCTCACCTTGAGGATGGTGGATAGCACAGCTCAGTGGTTGGGAGCAGGGGGCAGTTTAATCTCCTGTCGCTTCTAGCTGATGCGTAAAACTCCAGCGTCAGGCAAAAACCAGTCTCTGGAAACTGGAATAAATCCCTGGGGAGAGACTGGGGTGCCAGCGGTTGGAAGTTGAGGGCAAGAGGATAGGGATAGGGCATTGAGGGCCTCTGCCCATTGTCCCAGGTGGGTTATGAATCTCAGCCCTGCCTCTTAACCTGTTTCACTTGGTCAAGACCTCCATGGGTCTCTGTTTCCTAATCTGTAAAATGGGAATAATAATAATACCTACCCCATATGGTTGTGACTCTGTGTAGTGCTCGGCATATAATAGCTGTTCAGTAAATGGCAGCTGTTGTCATTAACATCATTATCATCCATGATTTTGATCCATTTCTTCCACCTTCCGGAAGCTTCCCTGACCTCTCATCCTAAAATATTTCCTGTCTGTGCATTTTAAAAATGATTACCGTTTTACTTCTCATTTAACATCAAGAATGGCCTTGGGTTTCCAGCTTTTGGCAAGCTGTTACTTACTCATATTCATTCTTCACTGCTCGATGTTCCCGAGCACTGAGAACACAGCAGGGCGGATGAAAACCCCTGCCCTTTTGGAGTTTACATTCTGATGGGAGAAGGGGAATAATAAACAAACACATGGGTAAACCATCCTGTGTTAGATGGGGGACAAATGCTGTGGAGAGAACTAAGGGACGGTGAGGGACCCAGGGAGGGCTGGTGATGTGGGGGTTGCTGTGCTTTTTGTAGAGGGTATTCAAGGACAGCCCCACTCTGTGGGTGACTTTAAATAAGACTTGAGGAAGGCAAGGAAGTGAGGCTTGTGTCTATTTGGGGAAAGTAGTTGAGGGAGGAGGGAACAGCAAGTGCTAAGGGCCTGAGGTAGGGCCATGCCTGACCTCTCTAGGCAAGAGCAAGGAGGCCACTGTGGACTGATGAGGGAAGAGCAGCAGGTGGTGGGGGCAGGGAAGGGGGCTCAACCTGAGCCTCATATCCCTCCCCGACCTGGGTGGCATGCTCTGCTCAGGGATGGGCCTCGAAGATGGAAACTGGCCAAAAATGCTGCTGGAAAAGTGACTGAGGACTCTTTGGGGTTTGACCCTGACCCCCTAGGTGGGGCCCTCTGGGGAGATGCCATTGTGGTCAGCAGTGATGGGGACAGGGACTCCAGGGTCCTGCACAGTGTGCACATTAGGGAGTTTTGGAGGCTGAACATAGTCTTGTACCTACCATGTGTGAGGCTCTGTGCAGAAAGCCGGAAGTGGGGAGCCCTGTGAGGGCAGCGTCCTGCCTCTTCCACACCCTCCTCAGGCCATCATGGTAGGTCCCTGATCAGTGTGATAAACCCGGACTGAGGCTTTGTTCTAGCAAAGCCCCTTCCTCCCCCCCCCCACTCCTATTTTTACCACAGCTTCTAACTTACAGTTGAAGGAATTGGTTGGTGGAAACTCAAAACACATGTTCTATCAACATAATCTTGTAAATGGTGCTAAGAGTCTCAGGTCAGCCCACCAAAACTCTTCTCTTTCTCCGAGTCGACAGAATTACATCTCAAGAACCAGAGGTCTTCAATTCACCTCCATTATGGGCTAACCTGGGAACCTAAATGCTCGGTGTATTGATCCAGGAAAACTATCTTCCGTATTCACAGCGAGAAGGAAACCCCAAGGCCAAGGCACACAGCAGTGGCAGCACTGTTGATATGCCAGGCACGCTTCTAAGCACCTTTAATCCTCAGAACAACCCTGTGAGGAGAGCACTAGGGTGCTCCTTTCTTTGCTGATGAGAAAACAGGGGCACAGAGAGATTCATTTACCAGCTGGGGCTCGGAGCCAGGCAGGGGGACTCAAAGTCCTTTGGGAAAACTTGCTCCATAGCCTCTCAGGGAATCCAACCAGCCAGTCTCACTGCAGCCCAGGTTGGCCCCCTGTGGGCCTTGCCTGTGACACTCATATCATTAGGTGTCCTGGACTCGGAGGAGAGGAGTTAACCCGTGTCAGAGTGAGGGGATCCAAAGCCATGGGAGGCCGGCAGAAGCAGTGTCTCCTCCCCAGACAGGAAAAACCATTTGCTCCTGGAACTCGACACTGCAGGGGGTGGGTTTGCTCTGGGAAGTTGTCTTCCTGGGCCATTTGCAAGTCCAGCCCAGGGGGCTGGGGGTGTTTGTTGGTGAAGGCCAGATTAGGGTGTCTGGCAAGAGAGTTTTTGACACCTAGACCATTCAGCTCTCAGCAAAGCCCAGCAGGTGGTGGGGCATTGATCTGCCTGGGGTCTGGCAGCCTCCCCGCCGGGCCCTGCTCAGCTTATTGTTGGATGGAGGCGGGTCCTACCCAGACCTTCCCTTTTTCCCCAGCCCCCAAAATAAACAGCAGCTGTCCTTGGCTCCACTGTCTGCTGGCCCCAGGCTCTTGTTGGCCCTGCACCCTTGGGTTCCATGGCATCAGGCATTGGGGCCCTTTGGCTCTATGCTATGGAGCCAGCTAGTGTGCCCTCTCCCAGGCCTGTTGCCTCCCCCCTGGCACTGTCCTCTCCTGTCCCGGGAGGCAAGTGTGAATGGTACCCCTGAATTCGACCTCAGCTGGGCTCCCTGGCTCTGCCCCTTACTTAGCTCATGGCCTTGGGCAGGTAGCTCAGCACCAGTCCTTAGTATCCTTGTCTGTAAAAGCAGCTCATAGTAACTCTGCAGGGTGTTGTGAGAACTAAGTGCGGTGCTGTTGAGGTAGCTGGGCAGTCGTTGAGGGCAGGCCACCTGACTTGAGATCCAGCTTTGCCACTCGAGAACTGCAGGGCCTTCAGGGAGGAGGAAGTTCTCTGCACCTCAGTTTTCTCATCCGAAAAATGGGATGATCAAAGCATCTCCATGCTGGTGGTGAGGATTAAATGGGCTAACGTATGTAAAACATTCAAACCTGTGCCAGGCCCACATAGGAGCCCAGGGAATGGGACTTTGTGTGCTCCTCCCAGGAACTTGGTCCTTTAAGACAGGTGGCTGGGGGTGCTGTTTTACCACCCCAAAGAACCGAGAGCCCGCAGAGTTACTGCCCCCTAACCTGACTTTGGACCTGGGCTGCTCAGCTCTTTTGCTTGGCTTTGTTTTGCCTCTGTGGTCAGAAATCCCACCTTGGGACTGACAGGTGGTGGCAGAAGTGCTTATGAGTCAGGGTGGAGGCACGAGAAAGGAGGCCGGGGTCATTCTTCCACTTGGTTCTGCTGATGATAGAATGTGAGAAGTGGGAAGAAGATGGCAGGCGTGCCTGAGGTCTTCAGCTGCTGAGCCGATGCCCCCACAGTGCAAGCCATCATCTGGGTGAGGTCACACAGGGGTGTTCTTCTGCAGGGTCTCTGGTCTTTCCAGAGCTGCAGCCAGGAGCCAGCTCATCAGGCTTCCCCCTGGCTCCGTCCTGTGGTAGGTTCTTGTTCTCTTTGGCCTTCCCTTGCGTTTGCCCCTCTTTTGGAAAACTTGTACTGGGAACCCCCCTTAGAGCATCCAAAAGGAAAAGTCGTCACTCTCAAAAGGAAAAACAAAATGGCATTTGGCTCTAATTGTGTTGGGCCGTGGTACCTGGTGCCACCATGGGCACACCAGTTCCCACAGTTCCCAGTAAGAAGATCTCACTCAGGATGGAGGATTTGCACTCTTTAGGAGCCTGAGCCTTTACGAGAGGTGGCTGGGCATGCTGTTTTCGCCTCCCTGGCCTTCGTCAGTTCTCACTCAAGGAGAGAAGGCAAGGGCGGCTCCATTCCCATCATTTGGGGATGTGGCCTGCTTGTGGATAGGGGAGGAAAATGTGGCTGCACCCCAGAGAGGAAGGGACTCAGCAGATCAGAGCCCCTGCCTGAGTTCATATGTCAGCTCTGCCTTTTCTTGCTGTGTGGCCTTGGGCAAGTGACTCACCCACTCGGTGCTTCAGTGCTTCTTCTGTAAAATGGGGCTATCCAATTCCGTCCCCATGGCATCATGGGGAGGTTTACCTGGGCTGAGGAAGAGGAGAGCACTCGGAGGCGGGTGCCCAGCTAGTGCTGTTAGTGGAGCCCACATGGCAGGAGAGTCGCTTCCCAGAACTTTAGAGGGCTGCATGGCACCTGTGACAGAGGCATCGTGGATGGAGCCTGTGGCATCTTCTAGAGAGAGGCTCTATGAGGGTCATACCAGCAGGCGAGTGAAGGTGACCCTGCCATTTCCTAGCCGTGTGCCATGAGCCAGTCACTTAACCCTGCCAGGTGTTTCCTCAGCTGGCCGTGGCCATGGCCATGCCTCCTGGGGGGTTGCTGTGAGAGCTGGGGACAGCATGGAACTGCCAGTGGGCTTTTCCCTTCATGTGACCAGACCGCCACAGGGCTTGGCAAGGGGAGCTGGAGGATGGTCGGGGGCTGCCGCCTAGAATTGCCTTCTTTGGACATCTCTGCTCTCAGAAGCGTCCCCGATGTTCACTGCTGCAGGTCCACAGGTGCCGAGGGCGATGGCGCCTGCTGATACCCACAGCACCCCAGTTTGCTTGCATAAGCCACACTTCCTCCGAGGGACCCTGCCAGGAAGCAGAACAGGTCTCCTGTCCGTCTCACAGACGAGGAAAGGTTCTGAGAAGGCCCTGACTTCTGGAAGTGTGCTGGACTCTGCTGACGCCCTCCCCCTCATGCCCTGGGCCCCCCTGAGTCTACCTGCCATGCTGCCGTGTGTCCAGCACCCTGGCGGTGCCCATCCTCAGGCTTTTGACCCTTCCCCTTTCCCCTCCTCACCTCTCTGTATTAGGGCCTTTCCAATTTTGTGGCATAAATGAGGCTTGCTGTGCTCAAGCAGGTGAACCTGAGGAAGGTCAGGGGAAGGTGCGGTAATCGTCATCCCTGCAGGGGCCACCCACGGGCAGCTCAGGTTGGGGTCAGCAGCCTGAACCCAAGGCTGTCTTCAGGGCTGCTTCAGGAAGAACCCGACTAGGAGCACATTTCTGCTAGCAATGATGGAGAGAGGACTAATATCACTGTGGCCCCCCGGGTCCCCAGGCCATGCTGTCTTTCTGAGGTTCTCCTACAGGAAGCAAAATTTTTTGATGCAGGTCTTTTTGTTGCAATAGGAGGGCAGTTTCTGGAGTCAGAGTGTACGGGGTGGAGGATGCTTGATAAACACAACAGCTTCTAGGGGCTCATGGGGGAAGAGGTTTAGCCAATGCAGACATGATGGAGGGATGCTGGGCCTTGGGAATGTGGACTCTGACCTTATAGAGACTTGCCCCAGAGAGAAAGAAATGAACAAGGGACTCAGGGACACTAGAAATCTGATGTCTTTATCCATCACAGGTCAGGCTGGGAGGAGCAGTGTTAGTTAATAAGGGCCTGGAGGTCAGGGTTGCTGGCCCGTGGGCTCAGGTGCATGGAGACATAGATGAGGAGACACTGTATGTGTTTGTCATGAAATTCCTGTCGGTAAAATCTGGCTAGTTGGCAGGGAGTTGGACATTATAAACATTAAAGCTTCTTGTGACAGTGTTTGAAGTTGTGGAGAAACTGGGTGTTTTACCACCCCAAAGAACCAACCTGCCCATGCATAGCCCTGAAAGGATAGGACTCACTCAGGCAGCACAATTATTCAAAAACCATCCTCTAATAAGGTCCCAGCCCCAGTACTATTAATGTAAGAGCTCAATCCATACAGTATTGACCTTATGTTGGCTCTTGATACTGACCTCCTATTACAACAAAAAGACCTGCGTCAAAAAAGGTTTGCTTCCTGTAGAAGAACTTCCAGAAAAATAGCATGGCCTGTGGGGCCGGGGGCCACAGTGATTTTAGTCCTCTCTCCATCATAAGGTAGTGAAAGCATCTTTGAGAAAATAAAGAAAAGAGGGTGTGTGTGTGTGTGTGTGTGTGTGTGAGTGTGTGTGTGAGAGAGAGAAAGAGAGAGAGAGTAATTAAAGCAGTTACGTCAATGTCTACCAGTTCTATTCGGCAACCATCCTTATAGTCAGGCTACAGGGTTCAAGGATGCTCCGATTGTGTATAAAAGGATCTCATGGATCTCACGTGTCTGCATATAACTGCCATTATTCTTCCTCTTCTGTGCCAGGCAGGTTTAGTTAGACCTCACATTGCTCCCCTTGTACGGATCAGGAAACAGGATTGAAGGGCTCAGTCAGAAAACTCAAGGTGACACAGCTAGTAGGTGATAGGACAGGGATTGGACCAGCCCTCACTCCTGCCCTGTTCTGCCCCTCGTCTTTGGAGGGTGGGCCTGTGGATGAGAGGGTGCCATGTCACTGCCCTGTGGAAAGGGCTCCCTCTGCATCCAGGACACTCACTCTGGAAACATGATTTCTAGCTGAATCTTAGGAAAGGTGTGACCAGGGGGTGGGCAGAGATGCAGACTGTGGGAAAGCAAGGGAAGCCTTGGGGAGGGGCAGGGGAAGCTTGGGAAGACCTTGACTTTACCTCCTGGGTCTCAAGGAGAGGATTGTATAGAAAATTCTAGTTGGTAAGGAACTTTGTGCCTCACTTTTGTGCCCTGAGAGCAAATGTCAGCTCCCCTCCTGTTGGCTTGTGGGACCTGAGTTCTTTGAGTGTGACAGTTCCACATCCAGGTGCAGGGCTAGGTGGTGAAGATCTGTCACGTCATCTGCTAAGTGATTTAGCCTCAACTAAGGGCTCAGGCAGAGAAGCATACCTCCTGAGCCGGGATTGAGCCGGTGCTGAGAGCCATAGCTAAGTAGGTATGACGCATGGCAATTTCTTTGTCAGCCTACCCCATGTTGCTTAGAGGGAGGACTCTCCATTGTGGAAATGGGCTTGCCTTGGACCCAGGTCATTTGCAGTGACATTGCATGAATGTTTGAGAAGGGTGACCCTGCTCAAGGACCAGGGTGGATCCGGGTTTAGGGAGGATCCTGCTGGATTAGGGCGGTTCCAGGTTTAAGGTGGACCCTGCTGGGAATAGGGCGTATCCTGCTGCCTCAGGTGCCCGCCCGCTCCTTGAGTTCCCGTTGAGTTCTTGTGAGATTGAGAGGGTATTTGGGGATGCAGAGCCGAGTGGAGGTAGATTTTCCCCAGAACGTGCATGTAGAGTGCCGGTGAGAGTTTCGGGAATAAAGAATTGCTGTTTGAATCTACAAGGCTGTGAGTGGCTCGTGATTTTGTGCCCAGCCAGACTGCGGCAAGCCGGGAGTCCTGGAAGTCGTGGAGAGGGTGGACGGCTCCTCAGCCTGAGTTCTTGGCAGACCAGACAGTGGGACCACAAGGTTGCCTGGCTGCTCCCGCCCAGGAGAGCTCACATCAGAGCAGAGGGAAAGCCCATGGAAGCTGCGACTCCAGATGCGACTTGGGCTGGGGCACTTGGGATTTGCTCCTGTCCTAGGGCTCACATATACTTTGGTTCCCAGAGCTGCTGGGAGAGGGCCTCTCTGTACCCAGCCAGCTGGGTGACTACAGACAACTCCACAGAAGCAGATAGTTCCTGCCAGTGTCCCCAAGAACCTTAAAGGGCCACCTATGCCCCCCCCCGCCCCCCGTGGAGGGGGCAGTGATGGCCCTTAAAGGGCTACCTTAACATCAGCCAAGACCAGCTTTGGAAAGCATAGAACTCACTCAGGCAGCACAATTATTCAAAAAACCATCCTCTGATAAGGTCCCAGGCCCAGTACTATTAATGTTAGTGCTCAATCCATACAGTATTGACCTTATGTTGGCTTTTCTGATACTGACTTGGGTTAGGATGTGGTGATATAGCGCTGTGGTTACAAGTGGCAGGGCTTCTGAAGCGAGGGTCTCCACCAGTCATGAGACTTGGGGCACATTACTTAATCTCCCTGAGTCTCAGTATGCCCTCTGTATAATGGGGCTAACAAAGTGGCACAAACTCGTAGAGTTGGTGGCTGCACAGAAACAATATGTTTCCTGGTGAAAACACAGGAAACAGTGGACACTGGCACCCTCACTGAGCTGCCCCAGGGATGACAGCTGCTAGCCCCTGCCTTTGGGAACAGCTTTATTGGAATACAATTCCCATACTGCACAATTGACGCATGTGAAGTACCTAATCCAGTCGCTTTTATTATACAGGGTAGTCACAGAGTTGGGCATCTACGACTGTAATAGTCAATTTTAGAATAGTTTCATTACACCAAAAAAACCTGTACCCTTTAGCCATCACCCCATGAGTCCCTCAAGAGTCCCCACTCCCTGGCCACCATTCTCTGTCTGTGGATTGGCCTGCCCTGGACATTTCATGTAAAGGGAGTCTTGCACACTATGTAGTCTTTGTGATTGGCTTCTTTCACTAGCATAACATGTTTATATAGCTCATAAACCTTTCTATGGCTTTTAGGGTGAGCTAGGTGGGTTCTCTGGGCACAGACCCTCATCATGGCTCTGGCAGGGCGGGGGCCAGCGGTCCTGGGCGCAGGTTCCACAGAGCACACCCCTCCTTAATCATATCAGCGCATGGACTTCCCCCACCCCAGACCTTGAAGCTGGCCAAGGCTGGGTCTTTCAGGAAGCCCTGATCTGGCCTGTACTTTATTCCCAATACTTCCTCTGGCCTGGTCAGAGACCTGGGGGAGGGGTGGAAACTGCACAAAGCCTTTACTGATCTGTCCCCCAGGGACTCTCTTTCCGGGATGGGGTGGGGAGAGAGACAGAAAAGCATCTTTATTTGTTTTTAATGTTGATGAACTCCCCAGCCCCGCTACCAAGTTCTGGTGAAAGTTTCTGCTCTCTTCCCTGGAGACACAGGGTCATGGGACTTCTCTCTTGGGGGCAGCTGATGGGGAAGTCGCCAAGTGTTTTGGAGTCCTCCAAGTGTGGAGTTGGGTTGAGTTTGTTTTTCCTCTAGCTAGAGCCAGGCCAGTGCAAAACTGGTGCAGCCGTGAGGAGGCATTCGGCTGCAAGTAACAAAATCCCAGCAGACCTGACTTCAGCATGTGGCAATGATCATCTCACTTTTGAGGCTATTCCTAAGTACATAGCAAGGAATATAACCTAAAAACAAACCAACAAACAAAAACTATCCCTCTATTAATGAAAATTTGGATATTGTTTCCAACTTCCCTCCCCCACACTGCAAACCACACAGCCCTAAACATTTATCCATATATATCTTTGGGAACTTAGGTCCTGTTTTTGTAGGATAAATTAATGAGTGACATTGATGGATAAGAGAGTTTGGAATCTGTGTCAGGTAGGTCAGGTCACATTCAAGCAATTCTGCTTTACCATCTTTATCTAGACCTATAAAATAGGAAGTGAGATTTGCGCTGAAGTGCTGGATCCTTGAAATCTGTGGAAGCAATTCAGGAATATTGTGTTATTTTGCATTTTCTTCCCATTTGTGACTGGGCAGCAGGCTAAAATAATGTTCAGAGACAAAAGATGCAACACAAAGGAATTCATGGTTAACTCTAGATATTTGGAATTTTCTATACTCCTGATTGCCCTAGTTAGTAGCTTTGTTTAAGAGATTGTGGGATTCCTTGTTGGAAAGCAAAGGAAAAAAAAGTTTAGTATATTTAGTCTTGGTGAGAATATGGGGAGGAATGGTTCAACCACTTTGGGAAATAGTTTGGCAATATCTACCTTTGAATGCATGTGAAGTGTGTCTGTCTTGTGGCCTTGTGGTTTCCCTTCTAGAGAAACTCCCCTGTGTGCACATGAGAAGACACCTGCAAGGATGTTTATTACTGTATTTTCTTTCTCTTTTTTTAAATTATTTATTTTTTAGTTGTACACAATACCTTTATTTTGTTTATTTATTTTTATGTGGTACTGAGGATCGAAACCAGGGCCTCGCATGTGCTAGGCATACGTTCTACCACTGAGCCACAACCCCAGCCCCTATCACTGCAGTTTCATAAAAAGCTAAGAAATTGGTCTGTCAGTCAGAATGAGATGAATTATAGCACAAGTCCTAACAGCCCCCAAATTTTATTTCTTGCTCACACTCCATGTCTATTGGAGTCAACAGAGACCTCTGCTCTTGTAGGCATTAAAGGATGGAGACTGGTAAAGGCACCAGAGGACAGACAGCAGCAGTGTCTGGCAGTGGTAATTTTGCTTCTGTTCCTGGAATATTATTTGGTCATACAAAGGAAGGAAGACTGGTTCATGTTACAACATGGATGAACTTTGAAAACATGCTAAGTGAAAGAAGCCAGTCACATAAAGCCACATATTGTATGATTCCATTGACATGAAATGTCCAGAACAAGTAAATCCTTAGAAACAGAAAGTAGATTAGTAGTTTCTATGGGCTGGAGGTACAGAATGATGAGGGCAATTGCTCACTGGTAGGTAGTTTGTTTTTGTGGGTGATGGAAATGTTCTAGAATTAGTTCTAGCATTGCTGTAGTAGTTGTGTAACTCTAGAAATGTACTGAAAATACTGAATTGTATATTTTAAAATAGTGAAATTAAGGGTGTATGAGTTATACATTAGATTTTTAAAATAATGCTTTTGTCTGCGATGGACACATGTCACTGGTCAAAGAAATCATGCAGACCCCACATCAAGTTGCTGTGGAAGCACAGTCCTGTCATGTACCTGGCAGGACATGGAGAGCTGAAACAGTCACTGACCAGCCCTATTGACTGTCACTTGGGACAGGGCAAATGCTCATGAGAACAAGGATAGGTAAATAAGATATGGCATAGTCACGTGGTAGAATTGCTGTACAGCTGACATGAATAAGATTTACACCTGTCCACATGGAAAGTCCCCACAAAAATAGGGTAAAAAAGCAGGAAGTAGAATATTATCTGTTATCTTAGATAAATTTTATTTATGCAAATATCATACCATTTATGTAAATTTTAAATATTCACAAAGCGTTAGTGTGTTATTTATAGTTTCATGTGTTTTTAGTGGAAGCATGAAAACAGAGCAGAAGAATATAACCAAAAAAACTATGGCTGCTCTGGGTGGGAAGGGAGAGATAGGACTGGGGAGGGCAGAGGGGATCTGAACCTTTGTTCAAAGGTTCCAGGAGACCATGTGCTAGAGCTACTCTCCAGGACCTGCTTCTGCCCCATCTCACATGCTCCTTAGCTCTCAGTTTCCATTTTGCACCTTTCTCCTTGTTGTTCCAATTCTGGACCACCTGGCAGCCTGGTGAGGCTGACAAGAACCGTCACCTTGCTGCCACCCTGCATCTCTGCATCTTTGCCCAAGCTGTTTCCACTGCCTGGAGTGTGCCCTTCACCTGTTGGAATCTTTTAAGGCACCGCTCAGATGCCTCCTTAACAGGGTCTTCCAGATTTCCCCGAGGCACAGGGGCTTCCTCCATGCCTGTCTTGTAGTCTAACTTAGTTACTTAAGGAAAAGGGTGTGAGGAGGGGCAGCCCAAGTCCTGCCCTGGAGCTCCTTACTAAGGCATGAAGCTCCCCTAGGACAAGGGCTTTCCTGGACCTTGAGTGGAATGCTTGTCAATATTTGCTGATCCTGCCTTGTTTGGGACCTTTCACACCTAAAGCACAGGTTACGTGTGACTTCAGGTGCAGCTAGCTAAATTAATCCTATTTTTCAGTTCACTGCATATTATCGCTCTTGCAAAGCCTTTGTACTGTTTTTTTCCCCCTTTAGCCCTAATCTTTATTCCTGTCCCCTTCTCCCTTAGGTATCCACTCCCTTTTTTTTTCTATTTTTTAAAAAATTTTAATTAATTTTTAAATTTATATATGACAGTGGAATGCACTAAAATTCTTATTACATATAGAACACAATTTTTCCTATCTCTGGTTATATACAAAGTATTTTCATACCAATTCATGTCTTCATACATGTATCTTGGAAAATAATGTCCATCACATTCCACCATCATTTCTAACCCTATGCCCCCTCTCTGCCCCTTCAACCCCTCTGCCCTATGTAGAGTTCCTCTATTCCTCCCTTGTTCCCTCTCCCTACCCCACTATGAATCAGCCTCTTTATATCAGAGAAAATATTTGGCATTTGGTTTTTTGGGATTAGCTAACTTCACTTGGAGTTATCTTCTCTAACTCCATCCATTTACCTGCAAATGCCATGGTTTTATTTTCTTTTATTGCTGATTAATATTCCATTGTGTATCTATGCCACATTTTTTTATCCATTCATCTATTGAAGGGCATCTAGGTTGGTTCCACAACCTAGCTATTATTTAGCTATTATTTTTAGTTATTATTTAATCCAAGCCAGTGTATCCTCAGAAAAGAGGTTGTGCTGTTCACATGTGTCTGGTTTGTAATCTACATAGGTGGTATTATGCTATCAGTTTTGTTTGGCAAACCCCTTTTTCTCAATATGATGTCTAGAAGCCCTGTTTGCATTGTGAGTGTCTAGGTTATTGGTTCCACTGCTGCGTAGCTTTCCAGACCCATGACTGCTGCATGTCATTGATCCACTTCCCTCTTGATGGAAACTGAAGGTTGTCTCTACTGCAAACACTACCCCCACATACTGCAGCCCTTACAAACTGCACAGGTACTTCTCCCACTTGTGTACCTAGCAGTGGGATTGCTGCAGCGCCGGGCGTACACAGACTTAGTTTAGTAAACCCCGCCATATTGCTTTTCAGAATGGCAGCACCAGTGTATATACCTCCTGCAGCAGACCTAGGATCCCACCTTCCTACGCCCTCGCCAGCACTTGGCACTACCTGAAGACCATCCAGGCTGTTGGCACCCCTCCCACGGACCAAACCAACCTTCACCGGAAGATAGAGTGAATTTTAATCTCTTTATATCATTCCTTCCTTGCCTGTCCCCCTGGCCTGGAGTGAAAATTCTTTTTATAATTTTCTACCCGGTTCTTACTAATGCAACCAGAAACCTAAAACCTTCCTCCATTATCTTAAGAACTCAGCCAGCTTTTCAAAACTAAACCTCCTTTGTTTTTCCACTCCTCTGAAACAAACTCCTCTTATCTTGTGTTCTCCCCCTTGCTCAATGGGTGAACCCTTGCTGTCCATTTTTGTGGATTGCCCCCTTAGGAGCCCCCCACCCAGAGGTGCTTCTTCACCTGCATTTGCCCATGGTGGGTGGGGCTCCAGGCCTCCCTGGGATGTCACTCCAATCCCAGAAGACTGGTTTGGGATTTAGCTCTGTTTAAATTGCGGGCCTGTTTGCAAACGGAAGTAAATTGAGCTTATTTGTTGGGGATAATTAGAGGAAAAAGAATCCTACCTAATCCTACTCAACTATTGGCTTGAGCCATTCTCCTGATAATTAGTCATAACTGTTCTGTGACATCCTACACTGCTGGAATGGACAATTGTTGAAGTCTTATCTTTTTTGTCTTTGTTTTTACTTTGCCCCGTTCCAGTGAGGCTTAAACATGGCTTATGTCCTGTGTTATGTACATAGTATGTGTTTGTCTGATTTCTCCCATTATGTTCTGAGCTGTGGGTAGGGAGCATTAGGGTCTCTCTTCTCCTGGGACCTGCCCCCCTCTGCCCCCATCTGCCTTGCTCCACAGATCTTTTCACTTAGCAGGTGCTCAGTAAATACTTGGTGGGCGGTTGACACAGGATTACATGTTAATCCATCATCTTCAAAGGCTAGAACCAGACCATTAAAAAAACAAACAAACAAAATCCTTCCTTTTAAAAATGGCATTACCTCCTCAACCTCACAAATGTTCATTTTAGTCTCATTTATTGCTTTTTGGGGGTAGGGGGTCTTTGGGAGTGACTCGGAGAGTCCCCTTAACTTACAGAGGCATCATAAATTATACTCTTCAGAGAGGAGTGGATGCCTGCATGTGTCCCAGAAGTGGGTCAGGAACACACACACTGGATGGCTCATGGGCCCGCCCACCCCCCATCTGCAGGGCTGGCCTCCCCCTAGCAGTGTGTGGTATCCTACTGACCGCTCTTAAATAAACAGTCCCTTGAAAACACAACAGGAAAAAAAGTGCTGTCTATGTATTGTATCAGGAGAGCTAAATATTGTGTAAAAGGCAAAATATTTCCACTGTGTTAAGAAAATAAGAACCCGGCAGCATGGAACTTCCCACTCAGTGGGCAAAAGATGTGGTGGAGACTTCAAAAGGCAGAAGGGCTACAAAGCAGCATGAGCGGCAACGGGTGACTGGTCCATTAAAAGAATAAAGTGTGTGTGTGTGTGTGTGTGTGTGTGTGTGTGTATGTGTGTGTTCATTCCATATGCAAAAGTTGCGACTTGGCCTCTCACCTGGGAAGTGAATCAAGGCACCCATGTATGTATCTCAGCTTCCCCAAGCCATCGTCCACCTGTGAGTCAAGCTGGGGTGAGGTTAGGAGGAGGGGACAGGAAGTGCAGATCAGAAGTGCTCTTTGTTCTCCCAAGACTCAAAGCAGAGTCACAGGGAAATACTCTCATCCTGGTCTAAAACGAAGATGGACACAGCTACAGAGCTGCTGGCTCTAGCAGAGGCCCTACCCTTGGGATCCAGGCAGCATCTGAGCCAGGAGAGTCCCTGACTCTGCAAATGGAAGATCTGAGCAATGAGGCTCTTCTGGTTTCTGCTGCCCACCGTCCACTGCCAGGGTGAGTTTGTGAGGGCAGCCTGACTTTAATTGGAAAGAGACCCAGGACTCATCTTGCTTTTATTAAAAGTTAGGCCAGGTTATCTCAGGGTCGCCCCCAGGGAGGGCGATGCTTCAAAGCTGACCAGGTTCTGAGCTGCTGGCCTTCTGCTTTAATGGGCTGGGGGAAGCTTGTTTGAGGAGTGGCTATAAAATCACTCACTAGACTTGAAACATGAGAAGGTTGCCCATGAATCATCGGGAAGAACTACCAGGTGTGGAGAATGGACTCTTGTTCTGATTTGTGACCTGGCACCAGCTTGCTAACTCCAGCTCCTTAGCCCCCAGATCCCTCTCGTGTCAGCTCTTGTGGGGTGTGTATCAGCTCTGTTATCTGAGACACAGAAGCGGAGAACCATAGCCTCTCATTGCAAAGACTTCCTCTCGTTCCCAAAAAATGTTCCATTGCCCCTGCATACTGTGCCAGCCCTGCAGGGATAATGGTTATGTCTCCAGCATGGACTGAGCTGCAGTTCTACACCAGGAACTCTGCAAACTGTACACCTGTGACTTCACAAAGCCTCCCATCAGCCTCTGGCAGGGCAGGACTGTTACCATGCACTCTCCTTATTCCCATTTTATAGATGGGGAAGCAGAGACTCTGGCCCATGCTCATACATGTGCTATGTAGCTGGAATGCAAACCTAGGCCTTGTGAATTTTCAGCACTGTGCTTGCTCTGGACTGGGTAAGATGGCCAGAATACAGCCCCGCCCTCCAAAACCTCCCTTTCTGGTTATGGAGAGAGCACCTCCTTTCAGTAACAAAAAGTTCTCTGCACCTAGTAGAATTATCTGGAACCACAAAGTCCAAGGGAATTCTAGGGAGGAGTTGGCAGGAACTCATGGTGCATTGAGCATACCATCTATCAGTCTGAGCTATTTCCCTTGTATCCATGACCTCTTAATTCTCACAGCACCCTATGAAATTCATTTTATAAATACAGGACAAAGTCTCAGAGAGGTTATATAGTTACCATGCACTGCATAGCTCATGGGTGGTAGACCAGGTCCTGGACTCACATGCTTTCTAACTCCAAAACACATTCTCTTGGTCTGAGACTTTTATAGAATTGTCAGGGAGGGAAGGCCTTGAAGGGTGGATAGAGGAGAGAAGGGAGCTAGGAAGGAGGGTGAGCATTTCAGGCCAAGGGAAGAGAAAGAGGAGGGGGCTGGGAAAGGCAGGATTTCTACCAGACCCTCCCATGATGGCCCAGTCCTCATAGCCATCACAAATACATCAGCTCAGGGTTACAGCTGATGACACGTATTGGCTGCTGAATGCCAACTTTCCTTGGCTCCCTGGAGGTGACATCTCTGTCCCACCCTTCTTCCACCCCAGCTCCCTGGGTAACTGATTAGACATGGTTATGTGCAATGGGTGTGGCCACGTCAAGATGACAGATTAGCCAGGAGACATCCTTGTGTGGAAGGAACTGGATTCATTCCTTGACTACTGCCCTCTGCTTCTCTACCTTGTGCCCACTCTGAAAAAGGCTCTTTGTGGGTCCTAGAGTCCTCTCCAAGCAGTATTTCCTAATTACCTCATGGCAACCTCGCCAGCCTTTGCCAACCTTGTGAAAAGCATGCCCATGTCCAGTATCTTATTTGATGTTCATCCAAGAAGCATTTATGAAGTGCCTGCGGTGTACCAGGCACTGTATCAGACACTGTGGATCTCCAGATGAACTGATAGAGGGAGTTTACAGACTGGCTGGGCCAACAAGCACTAACCAAAGTGTCACAGGAGTGCATGTGCCATGGTGAACCGAGATCTGGAATTAACTGGAAAAAGGACAGGATGCTCTGAATATGAACAGAGGCAGCTCTGCAAACTTGGAAGGAAGGGTATGAGCATTCTGAGCCGAAGGAATGACATTTGGCAGGGGCCCTGTGGGGGGAGGGGGAAGGTGTTTTGGGATCTGTGAAGTCAGTTTCCTATCACTGTTGTAATACCCTTTTAATGGGTAATTAAGGCAGAGCCCAGCCATTTCCCTTTCTCTTGAACTTCGGTAGGACTTGCTTTTTTGGTAGAACCTGAGCAGAAGAGGGTCAAAGTTGTTGCTAAGATCTGAAGTGTGCTCAGAGTAACATAAGGAATCATGTTCACTAGGGAACAAAAATTCTAGCGTCAGGAGCCAGTTACACTCTAATCCTGGGCTCCCCGTGTTTCCTAGGGCCTACCATAGTCCTAGCCAGTCTGAAGCTGTCTGATTGCAGGCAGGAGTTGCAAAGCATGCTGGGGGTCTGCAATGGGTTCTGGGCTAAGACCAGGGAGTGGATGTAAGAAGATGGGACCTTCTTTAAACAAAGAAGAAAGAACAGGTATGGAGTCCAACAGACCTGGATGTGTGTTCTTTACATATCTGTGACCTTAGGTAAGTCACGGAATTTCTTGAGTCCAAGTGTCCTTGCTTGCAAAATGGAGGTGACAATATTAATGATGTGCCTTCATGCCTGAAGCACTCAGCTAAAGCCTAACACATGGGCATTTTTTTTTTCTGTTTTGTACTGAGGATTGAACCCTTGACCACTTTACTACTGTTCTACATTCCCTAAACCCAGCCCTTTTTAAAAAAAAAAAAATATTTTGAGAAAGGTTCTTGCTAGGCTGCCCAACCTGACCTTGAACTTGTGATTCTCCTGCCTCAGTCTGACAGGTAGATGGGGTTATAAGTGTGCACCCCTACACTCAGCCTGACAATTCTTTTATAAAGAGAATTTCCTTTATGGTTTGAAAAACTATTTGTTATATAAGACCATGTTTTACTCAGCAGCAACCCTGTTCTTAGTTTCGTACAGAACTAAACTATGTCAATGGTGACCCGAGGGACAGTCTCTAGGATTCTGTTCTTTGTCTGTGACCCAGAATGTTTGAAAATGACTGGGATGGGATTTTCATGTCATCCTACTTACATTTATTGGTTACACGGGGGGCGGGGAGAGAGAGAGAGAGAGAGAGAGAGAGAGAGAGAGAGAGAACACTAAATAATAGGCCAGCTTCAAAACTACTTTGAAGAAGGAAGCTTGGAATTAAATAGGCATAAATGCAATGTTTATTTTTTTTGTGTGGGGTGGAGGGGTACCAGGGATTAAACTCAGGGGCACCCACCCAGCCACATCCCCAGCCCTATTTTGTATTTTATTTAGAGTCAGGATCTCACTAAGTTGCTTAGAGCCATGCTGTTGCTGAGGCTGGCTTTGAACTCGAGATCCTCTTGCCTCAGCCTCCAGAGCAGCTGGGATTACAGGGATATGCCACCACACCTGGCTTTAAATGGGTTTTGAATGAATAAATTGAAGAGGAAATTTTTAAAAATCCCTTTATCTTAGCATCACAGGAAAAAAAAAATCCATGTCTTTCCTGTGTTTTGCAAAATTGAAGCTCTCTATCCATGAACAGTAACTCTCCATTTTCTTACCTTCAACCCAGCGTCTGCCCTTGAGTAGCTTCTCAATAAATAGCACTGTCCTGAAAATATATGCCACAGGTCCTGATCTATGAAATCAGTGGCCCAAGTGCAGGTAGCAGGAGGTTTGGAAGCAGGTGTGTGTGGAGCCAGGGTTTGGTTTGCCCAGGAGCTCAGCAGATGCCAGAAGCAAGTGAAGTTCTCCAGGTCCTGGGAGTACAGTTACAGATGCACAGATCTTAGAATGCATTTAAAGTTTAGGGTTTAGAGAGGTGAGGGGGAGCAGGGAGGAGGACAGCACTATCAGGCAGCCCTGATAGTGGAGGACACAGCACTGGCCACAAGAAGCAACAGGAGGAAGTGGGAAGTGAGCCCCAGACAGAGGAGATGCTAGAGAGGGCCTGCAAGATGCTCTTTTGGGATAGGAGGCTGATTCGTTGCCTGTGGCCACGGGGCAGAGCATGGGGGTCCAGGCAGGAGCTAGCAGGAGGAGATTCCCATCAATATAAGGGGGAACGACCTGATAGTCTCATGCCCAGAGATGGAATGGGCCACCTTCCCTGTGACTTCCCCATCAACACTAGACACAAACACTGAGCCAGGATCAGGGACTTTTCAGGTTCCTTTCCGGTTGTGAGAGCCTGGTTCTCTTTTCGACTCTTGGTCAATTCTGACTCTTTCTGTCATTAGAAACTCAGGGGACCTGGCTCTTGCTTCCTGGATTCCTCACTTGAGACTCCTATTTGTGTCAGTGAGGGGAATGATGTCAGGGCCTGGAGGTGGGGACAAGTGGGCAGTTGTCCCCCACACGGGCTCGCTGAGTGTTTAATTGATACCCACAGCCTCCTTTTGGACTCCTAGTCTCAGAGCTTGTGGTGATGGAGCTGCACTCAAACCCCAGGCTCTGACCCCAAATCCCCTTTTTCTCCACTTGCCCCAGCCTGGCCCCTGCTGTAGCATTCCTTCAAATAACCTCCCCACCCAGCCACAGAAAAGCCCAGAGAAGAAAGTGTTAAAAGCAGAAGGGACACTGGCAGTCATTTCCCGACTCTGCCTTTTCCCTGTCTTCCCATGTTAAAGATAGAGACTCTGCGGCCAAAGGATGAAGTGATGGCTAAAGTCACTGGGGAAATGAATGCTGTCGGTGGCCTGTCTCCTCTCGAGTCCACAGGCCTCTACCCTGTCCCCTGGAGATCTCTGCAGAGGGAAGGACATCTGGTCCTGGAGAGCCAGTGCATATGAAGTCACTGGGGAAATGCCATATAGGGCACATGCCACTTCCAGTTTTTAAAATAGCCCTGCCGACCCAGGAACTTCCTCTTGGGGGCCAGGGAGTGGCTTCCAGTTGGCAGGCACAGCCTGAGGGAGCACCTGGTAGATGTAGGGGCGGATGCTGAGATGTCTCTATTCATCACTCTGCAGGAATGAGTGAGGCAAGTCCACTGGCCTGGGCTGGCTGTCCCTGCTGAGACCAGCCCCTGCCCACTCCCCCTCCTTCCCTTAGCCACCTCTGAGGGTTCCTCCATGCCTCTCCTTCCCTGGGCTCACCAAGCCCTCTCAGCTTTCTAAGAGTCATTGAGTCATAGCATGAGAATTTTCCAGAAGGTGGGAAAGAACACAGCATTTGGAATCAGGCTCACTGGGATTAGAATCTAAGCACTGCTACGATCTGGCCCTGTGACTGTGGGTAAGTCACATACCCACTTGGAACTTCAGCATCATCTTCTGTTAGATGGAGATACTACTTATAAGCATTAACAGCATTTGTGTGTGGATCACGTGAGCTGGGTTATGTAGGCCTGTTTCCAGAAGAGAGCCTAGCTTTGTTCCTTCCTTAAGTCCCATGAAATTGTAGTGCTTTTTGACTTGGCTGATCAGGACGATGCTCCCAACTCCAAAAGGGCAGA
The DNA here is from genome assembly GCF_001458135.2 of Marmota marmota marmota. Lineage (NCBI taxonomy): Eukaryota > Metazoa > Chordata > Mammalia > Rodentia > Sciuridae > Marmota > Marmota marmota. The sequence goes on along the minus strand of NW_025999999.1, from coordinate 8,931,246 downwards.
TCTGACACTGGTGACATTATGGGTTGAAGCTCTGTGCTGAGTCAAGAACGTCACTTTCTTAGTAAAAGCCAGAACAGCCTTGAAGTGTATAGTATGCCCAAGGGATTGATCCTGCACCTGGTTCTTCTCCCGTGGAGTACTGTCCCTATCAGCCAGCCTGGACTATCTGGTTTTGGGGATATGGCAAGTATTTATTTTGAGGATTCCCAGAGCAACTTGATGGAGGCTGCCCACAATGCCTTTAAACCTAATCAGGCACACTTTTGTGAGTTTATTCCCCAAGAGAGATTTCTGGCCAGGGAATTGCTGGGCCAAAGAGTCTGCATTTTTCATTTTGATGTATGTTGGCAAATGGCCTTCCTAAAAGAATCCACCACCTTCCCACAAAGCATGAGACGCATCTATTTCCTCGTAACTTCATCAGGACTGGGTTTTACTGAACTTGAACATCTTTGCCGTTCCGATAGAAGCACTATTTTGCAGTTCTGGTTTGGCCTTCTTCAGTCATGAGGTTGAGCATCTTTTTGTGAATAGATTTTACATGGAATGCCTATTTACATCATTGGCTTATTAAAAAAAAATTAGGTGGTTTAGGTCATTATCTTACTCTTAGAGGACTGTTCCCTGGGAAGAGTTGGTGTTGGTGTTCTTCAGGGGTGCTTGGTGTTGTTGACATCAGTTTCCTTGGGGGCTGTGAACTGGAAGTGTCTTTGCCCTCCCTGGGCTTTCTGAGCTTCCTGGGCCTGTCCTTGTTAACAGGCATCAGAGAATTACTTCCGTTGTATTTGGAGCCAACTGATAGAGATTGTGAAGGTACAGACTAAGCCTTCCCTGGCACTGCTATCAGTGTAGGAATTCCCAGGAAAACCAGGAAATAAAAAGAAGGAATTGCCACTTTGATTATTTGTTTATGTATTTTTTTTTAACTTGTAGTACTTGGGATTGAACCCAGGGCCTCGCATGTGCTAGGAAAGTGTCCCACCAGCGAGCCATGTCTCCAACCCCACTGAGTGTTTTTGGTAGGCACTCTGTAGACACTTTGCATGCATATCCCCTCTACTCCCCGACTCAAACCATCCAAAGCATGTCTTCGTTACTCTCGTTTCATAGATGGATAGAAATGAAGGTGCAAAAAATCAGGTCGTCTTTCCAAGATCCTACACTAAATAAGAGGCAAAGCTGGGATTTAATATGGGAATCTGACGCCACACATTGGGCTTCCCTGTCTTTTCTCCCCAGCCCTGACCCCTTGGTTAAAGCTGCGGAGAGACTCCACTTAGCGGTGTTCTGGGGTTCTGGCCGAGTGCCCCAGCCCCCAGTGCCCCCCTGCAGCCCAGCTGGCATCTCTGCAGCCAGGGCTGGGAGGGGCAGGCCCTTATTTGGGGCTCGGTGTGCGGCCTGGGAGGGCTGGAATCTATAACTCAGGCCTTCGCCTGCATGGGCCCGGGCGTGAGCGAGTGTGGGGAAGGGGCTGGCTCCCTAGGGGTGAGCTGTGGCCAAGTGAAACAGGCTGAAGTCAGAGGGAGGGGGCCGCATCCCCTGGGGAAGCTTGGATGACGTGACTTTGAGGGGGCGCCGGCGGGAGGAGGGCTGGCTGCTTCCCTGCTCACCTCTGCGCCTTGGCCTGATGATGAGGAATCAGAGAGAGGGAGGCCCGCCAGATGCAGCTCCTGGCAGGCTTCCCTGGCCGACCGTGCAGGGCTCTCCTCCAGCTGGCTTGGCAGGTCCCTCCTCCCCCTCCCTGAAGGGACCTAGGAGCAAATGACGTCCTGGAGTTGGCTGTGGCAGAGAGGAGGGTCCCCTTTAGCCCCATGGAAGGAGCAGGGAGAAGCAGGTCGGGGGGCTGGAAAGACGTGACCTGGTGTTCCCTATCCTCGGTCCCCTGCTCTGTTTTGAGCCAAGTTTGGGGCAGGGAGTGGGGATTTAAAGGTTTACCTCAGAGCCAGCCAGTGCCTGAGAGGGAACGGAGCATAACTCAGAGCTCTGACTTTCAGCACGGTGTTCCTGTCTTTTTCCAAAGTTGCTGATGCTCTGCATTGACTGCCTCGAGGTCCTAGTCATTGACTGCCCCAAAATAGCAGGTGAAATGCCTTGTGCTCTGCCGGGCACTGGGGTCCCCCAGCCCCACTCTGCTCCTACCATTCAATTGCCTCCTGACCCATCTATCTGGTGTCCCAGAAGCCTTTGGAGTGGGATTTCTCCATCTCCAAACATCCTATCACGGGCTCCGATCTCCCCTCCCTTCCTCAGGGACCCCATCCGTTCTGCTGCCCAGATTCTCCCATTACTAAACCTGACCTCACCAACGTGCCAGGGGCTCCCTGGGCTCCTTCAGGGCTCCTTCCCCTCATTTCTTCCCCCCCGTGGTCCTTAGATGTCCCCATACCTGTTCTTCTCTCCACTCCCAACCTTGCCAGATTTTCCACCCAAGAAGCACCATGGCTGCCTTTGAGCCTCTGCTTCTTTGTCATCCTTCCCTGCCTTTCTCTTCTGTCCCCAAGGTTCCCTCAAGCCTCAGAGCCAGGATAGATCACCTTCTGCCAGGGTCATCTCCTGCCACTGGCTGCCTTGGGTTCCAGGCTGCAGCTCCCCCAGGTGCCCCTGGCTGTCACACCTTCGGGTCCCTTTCATGGCGTCCCCCACCCCAGCCCACAGCTGCCTTTGCACCCTCTTCCTCGTGGGGCACCTGCTGCCACTGCTGCTTGCCTCACTTTTGGCCCCACCCGCTCTGGGAGTCCTCTGCTATGGTTTGATCATGGCTTGACTCCTCTGAAACTCGTGTTGAAATTTGATTGCCACTGACTGCTGATAAAGTGAGGCTGCCCCTCCAGTACCTGCTTGCCTTCCGCTTTCCCACCATGTTATGAGGATTCCAGAAGCTGCTGCCATGCTCTTGGACTTCCCAGCCTCCAGAGCCCTGAGCCAGTGTAAATATCTTTCCTTTATAAATTACCCTATCCCAATTATTCTCTTATAGCAACAGAAATTGGACTGAGACACCTTCACAACTTGGTGCCTCTCTCTTGGGTTTCCCTGGAACCATGCGCAACTCTCCATTATCCATTGATGCTACTCTTTCTCACCAGCTAGGAGCTCCCTGGGATCAGAACTGCATAATATTAGATAAATTTTGAGTTGTCAGTGTCTAGTGCAGAGCCTAGCACATGGCAAACACTCAATACTTCTTTCCTGAACTGAACGGGACTTTATCAGGCAAGCAACATGGCTTTATTGAGAATGTACTTACCATATTCTCAATGTCATTAGATATTGTAGGACAAACAAGGGAAGTAGGGAATAAAATACTGTTTCCAAGGGCCTTATAAGCAGTTGAGGACAGTTCTGGGAATGGACTGAGGGAATGGACATACGTGACATTGCCAATGGAGCCTCTAGTAATGAACTGTGTGTTGTGGTACCAGGGGCTCATAGGGTTTTGGAAAAGGGGGAGAAGACCAAGGGCAGAAAGGGGTCCCATGAGGCCTGGGCTGGAGCAAAGGACAAAGATTTCACCTCGTCCTAGAATCTTCCAGAATTGGAACAGGGTGAGTGGATTTGAAGTGCAGTTTCCCTTTCCTGGAAGCCAAACGGGAGCTGATAGCATTCCAGTTTTGCTGCTTGATTGGGAAACTTTTACTGCACGCCAGGGTCTGCGGGCCAGCAAACTCTCTGGGCAAAGAGCAGGTTGCTTCGGGCACCTGTTCCTTTAGTCTCAGTGCTGGAAGACCCGGCTTCTTCCTTGCCAAACCTGGGAAACCAGGTGCATTCTCTTGAAGTCAGGTTTCCTGCTTTATCTGCCATGACACCCAGTGGGTACCAGTGTTGGTGACCAGTGACGTGGGATGGCAGAGGTCCAGCAATACCCTCCAAGCCTGATGGGTGCGCATGACCCCTGCTTGCATAAGTACTCTATGCACCAGATGAGGGCAGAAGGAGCACCCAGGGCTGGGGCAACCAGGGAGGTGTCTAGGACACTGCAGGTCCCGATTGGAATTTGGAGGAATTAGGTTGAGAGGATATAGAAATGGAGTCGAGGACCCCTTAACCAAGAGTGACATCTCTTCTAATTTTTAACTATAGCTTTATTGAGTTCACACCTTTAAAGAGTGCAATTCATCGGTTTTTAGAATAGTCACAGAGTTATGCAGCCATCTCCACAGTCTGTTTTGGAACATTTTTGTCTTCTAGAAAAGAAATCCCAGTAGTGGTCCCTTCGGTTTTCCCCAAGCCACCCCTGAGCCACCCCACCCCACTGCCCAAGCCCTATGCAACCACTTCCCACTTTCTGACTATAGATTTGCCTATTTTGGATGATTCATGTGCAGACAGTCCCTGACTTATGAAGGTCTGACTTATGAGCTTTTGACTTTACAGTGAGTGGTACAAAAGCATGCATACACACTCACATACACATCACAGTTTCAGAGCGATATCTGTATGTTCTAGATACAAGTCGTTATTAATAGGTGGCCATCAATCTAAAGTCGTGTCTCCCTTGCAGTCGGTGTCTGCCAATGCACTCTGGGCCTTCAGCCATGGCCCCTGTGTTTTCTGTTGGCCTCAGTGTACTCTCGAAGACAAGAGACTCTGGCTGGCCCACTGCCAGGATTTCCAGCACCTACCACAGTGCCTGGCCCTCACCTGGTGCACAGACTATTCATTAAGAGCAGGAGATTCTTTTTCAAAGGAGCTGCATTCCCAGTGGATTTTGCTAAAAACTGACCTGATAGAGTTGGAAGTTGGAAACTGAGTGGGAAGGGGTCTTCCAGCCACATCCTGTGCCCCAGCAATCCCAACATGACTGCCCCTTCCATCTTGGCCAGTTCTGCTGGTTGGAAAGTTCTTTTTGACTAGACAAAGTCCTGCTTGGCTATAACTTGCACACATTATCCAGCACCTTCTTTCCACCTACAGCTGGATTTGAGCCCCACATTTTGATCATCCTTTAAATATTTGAAACCATGTGTCTCTTAAATATTTTCTCTGGGCTGAGTACCTCTAGCTCTTTCAGCTGTTCCTCCTGAGCCAGGAAAGGCCCGACTCCGACCCCTGGGTCACTAGCTTAGACCACCATGTGGGGGTGGCACAGGCTGCCAAATAAAGCTCAGGCACAGCCACACCCAGAACTAATGGACCTGGCTCCTTGTTTTCTTTTCCCATTTGAACTAATGAATTTCACACCTGGAAGCAGGATTTTGAGTAGAAGTTCCGAGTACAAACTCTCTAGGTGACTTTTTTAAAATTTTTTTTTAGTTGTAGATGGACACAATACCTTTATTTTATTTTTATGTGGTGCTGAGGATCAAAACCAGTGCCTTCCACGTGTGAGGTGAGCACTCTACCACTGAGCTACAACCCCAGCCCATCTAGCTGACTTTTGATAGAAAAAAATTCCACGATGATATTACTTTCCATTTAAAGAAGTATCTTTGTTTGTTTGTTTGTTTGTTTATTCAGCCAGTCCAGTGTCTTTAGGGTTTTGCTTGAACTTAATGATTCTCAACGTTCAACACCAGTAGACCTGCCTGGGGAGCTCTTAAAACTACCAAAGCCCACCCCACCGTCCAAGGCTCTGATTTAGCTGGAATGGGCCGGTCCTGGGAAGGAGTATTTTTAAAGCACCCCAGGTAATTATAATGTACAGCCAGGGTTGTAGACCTTGGCTTTGAGAACTGAGCGTTGAACCACAAGAACGAGCAAGTGCTGGAAGTCCCCACAGCATTCAGCAGCTGGCAGGAGCCAGAGGCCAGGTTAGGAGGACACAATTGTTTTCTAAAATAGAAATCTTGTGTTACATTATGGAAGCCATACATATCAGAATAAAGTGATAAAAAGTGATCTGATGTGTATACAAAGTGAAACACATCAGAAAGAACTGTACAAAATAGAAAGCAAAACTGTTCTGTTTCTCCTCTCTATTCCTCTTCCCTAATAACCACCATGACCAGTTTGTCATATTTTTTTCTTTTTTCATGTGCATCTACATACACGTGTATCCCCGTGCACATACATCCCAAGTCAATGTATTATGTTAGATAGATGTTGTTTTGCAATCTACTTTACATTTTCTTTTCTCAGTGTATTGTGGACATTTTTTCATAACAATAAAGAAAGGTCCACTTTATCCTTAAAAGGTGGAGGAACCATACTTTATATAACTTTTCAAAAAAAAGTGTGTGGGGGGGGCAAAAAATAAAGTAAAATCAATAAACATTGAATACTCCTTATTTTTTGTTGCGGTGACATCTTTATGTACATACACAACACACACATGTACTTTCACACTTGTGTGAGTAAATTCTTCGAGGTCCAATTGCGAAGTCAAAGAGAATACGTTTGGGGATAGAGATTGCCAAATTGCTCTGCAAAAAGATTGTTCCAGTCTATCCCAGGCAACAATTTCCTAACAAGAGCTATTTGCCATGTGTCAAAAGTTGAACTTTGCTGAGCACAGCAGAGAGGAAGGTGTGAGTGTGCCGGCTGGTGGGGAGGGAGCGCCGGGTCGCTTCCCCTGCGGGCTGTGTGTGGAGAAGCCGCTGGCCTCTGGCCTTCCCCGGCTGCTGCTGTGTTGCCCAGGGAAGAGGAAACCAAGCTGTGTGTGTTGACCTTTGCCTTGCTCTCAGGGTGTGACAACGGAGTGGGGCACGTTCACAGGATGTGTGTACCCTGTGTGCCGAGGGCAGTGGGCCAGGGTCAGTCATTGATTTGGGAGTGTGTGGAACAAGAATCCCCCTTTCTAACTCTCCTAGATCCACAGGGTTATATACAAGCCCTTGGAATACCCAGGACATAATTATCTGGATGGTTCAGGAGAGGATACATTTGTTTAAAGATTCCAGGGCTCTAGCTCCTCCTCTTGTTAATGTGCATGTAGGGTCCCTGCCTCCCCCCGCCCCCCATTTTCATCTGAGGTTGAGCCTCATTCCCCCAGCCTGGGCACACTGCCACCTTCTCTGGGCACTTGGGCATCACCCAAGAGCGCCATTACCCATTGTTGGCCTCTCCATTGGGACACCTGCTGGTTCAACAGTGTGATAAGCTGGCTTGGGGCCAGAGGGTGGTGGCAGGGTTGGTGGAAGGAAGGTCCAAAGGTCAACCACATATCCTCAGGCGCTCTGGAAAATGTCCCAGTGGGGATCATGCCCAGAACTCTGAAATCCCAAAGGGGATTTCTTTTAAGGCCCCATATTAATTGGTACCCTTAGAATCTTCTAGGGAAAATAATAAAATTCTTAGAAGGCAGAAGACCGTGCCAGTGTTTCAGTGGACTTTTTCATTGCTGTGGCCAAAAGACCTGATGAGAACAATTTTAGAGAAGTTGGGCTCCTAGTTGCCACCATCTTAGTTCATAGACAGTCAGCTCCATTTCTTTGGGCTCGAAGTGGGCAGAAAACATCAAGGTGGAAAGAGTGTGGTGGAGGAAAGCAATTCAGGACATGACAATCAGGAAGCAGAGAGAGACAGAGAGAGAGCTCTGCTCAACAAGGGCAAAATATTAACTCTAAAGGCACACCCCCAGTGACACTCCTCCTCCGATCACACTCCACCTGCCTACAGGTGCCACCCAGTTAATCCCTACCAGGGGATTAGTGCACTGATTAGGTTAACACTCTCATAACCTAAGGATCTCACCTCTACACTTTCTTGCATTGTCTCACACTTGAGCTTTTGGGGGACACTGAATATCTAAACCATAACATCCAGACACTCTGAAGGGAAAGAATGGGAAAGTGAGTCCCACTTACTGGGGAGCCCCCGGATCTGGGCTTGTTCTTTGCTTTTGTGATCTCTTCAGTTTTTACAGTGAGGCAGGAATTATGGATGTGGAATGAGGGCTCGGGACAGTGCTGACTTTTGTGGAGCTGCCCCGAGGGTTTCAGACCATGCAAAATGAAGCTCTGATCCCAGCGCAGGACTCCCTGCCACCTGCCTCGAAGGGCACCTCAGTACTGAGTGGTAGATCATCCACCCAGCAGAGGAGAAGATTTCGACCACAAGCCCAGGTCTTGCTCCAGGCAGTGTGGTCTGTTCAAGAAGCTAACATGGTCCAGCTGTGGAGGGACTGGCCGTGTTTGGTCCCAGGAGCGGTGTTCCCCATGAGTCCAGTTGTACGCTGCTTTTCCGGGGATGCTGAGATAGGGCTTTGGCCGCTGATCTTTTCTTTGAGGCCTCCGTAGGGCCTGTGAGTCCTGGGAGCTCCCAGCTTACACACTCACTTTCCCTCCAGGAAACACGGGAAAAAGAAATAAAAAAGCCTCTGTCCCTGGAGGGCCCCCATAGCACGCCTGTCCCTTCAGCAGACACCCCTGGGGGTGGCATTGTTTTCCTGGCCCTGGGCGATACAGTTATTTTTTGCTCTTCTACTTTCCCAGGCTGGGCGCCTTATTAGTAGTGGTTCCACCGTTGCTGTGTGTGTGCATGTGTTCACACGTGTGTGTTCATGTGTCCCCCTTTTCACCTTCTCCCCTCCTATTTCTATTCATGGGTCACAATTCAAGGCTCGTGGCAAATGGGAAGAAATCAGCTGCCTGCCTCCTCCTTCCTGCTGTCTAAACACCTAACATTTCGGGCCAGCACTCCATGCACAGCCTCACATTTAATAGAAAGCTCCATTATAAATTATATTATAGCTAAGGAAACCCTGACTCAGAGAGGCTAAGATATTCACCCAAGCCCACACAGCAGGGAAGTGTAAGGTCTGAAATTACAATCGAACGAGTGCTTTCAAAGCCACTTTCCTCTGTTCCTTTTTGGCACTGTTCCATCTCACACTTTTCCCTGCTTGATTCCTCAGTGTAAGTGTTGCTGCTTCTGCTGAGCTGTAAGGGCCTGGAGCTTGGGACTTTACAGTACTTTCTATTTAGCTTAGCACAAAACCAGGTACCAGGTAAGCACTCAGGCAGTGTTTGCTGTCGGCTTTGCTCTTTCATTTCTGTAGGGAACATTAAGTGTGCCAAATGTCGTGATGGGCATTAGAACCAGGATGTCTTCAGAGAGCCTCCAGGGTTAACTCACTGAATCATCATGACAACCCCAAAGTGAGGGACCCACTGTCATTGTGTGGGGTCCTTCAGATAATGCCTACACATTATCCCCCAAGTCTAGTAACTCAGGCCCACGATCCCTGCATACACAGGTGACGCACTCTCAAGTGGCATTTGATATGGTATTGGAGTCTGCAGACTGTCCCCTCCTGAGTTCCTTTTAAAAGCCCCTTCTTTATCCCAGAAAAGGCCCAGGTGGCCGGGTCTGCAGGCACTCTTGTTTTGTGATGGGTGGATGTGTGGTTCTGGGAGGAGCCCTCTCTTGGCACACACCCCACCACTCTTTTTGGGGTGCGCTTCTGCTGCCTTCCCTCTCACTGCTCCCTGACAACCTGCAGTCTGGGGACTGAGGACCCAAAAGAACCTGCCACCTGATCATTAACCCTGTGATCAGCCTGGGAGTGTTTGTGTGTGTTGGAGTGAACGTCACCCTGCAAGTTCAGGCTTCTAAGTGGTGGGTGTTCCCCAAATCTGCAACCCGCCCCCCAGGAACAAGCCACCACCCAGAGGATTTGGAATTTTAATAGGGCCACACCCTGAGGTTCTCAGTGTTCCCAGGCTGAGCCCAAAAACTTCAGCCAAGTGGCCTCAGGCTGTTGAATTTGCTTTTGCTGGCAAGGCCTCAGATTGGCAAAGACCCTCGCATCCAGTCAGATGTATTTGTATTTTACCCCTTGGCCTCTGGGGCTTGCCTCTGGATTGGAGAACAGTCTCCAAGGGTGTCACCAGCCACCTCTTGGTTGTTCCAGACTCTGTAGGTTTTCTCTCATTAGTCAGTCATTACCACGATGTGCCCAGTGGACTGGCAGGCCAAGAGAAGGGGAAGACGCTTTCTGCTGAGAGGGACCCCTGGGAGGGAGATGGACTCACCCGTGTTAAATAGAGACCAGCACAGCACTGTCAAGCACTGGCTCATTCTGCACCAACAATTAGCAGACAAAGGCAGATATAATAATTGGCTAATTGTGAACACAGACCATGAGCACTGCAAGAGATGGACATAGGCTTGTGAGGCTAATGGGGGCCCAGGTCAGACGTTGGCACCCAGGGGGGCTCTGTCTCTGGATGCAGCCGGTGGTGTAACACCAGGGAGGCTCAGCAGGCACAGCAGGGAGGAGACAGGGAATTGGCCTTGTTTGGTGTAGCTGCTTGTACCAGAAGCAGTCCCGGGTCCTCTGCCATGCTGGGTGGTCTGGATCTACAGAAGGAGCCTGGCTGAATTTGGGACTTATTGCCACTCTTCCCCCAACCTGCCAGATAAGAACTTAGTACATGGAGCAGTGTGAATGGAAAGGTAGAATTTATTAGCACCTTGCGGTGGGGAGGGGTGGCATTAATTTCTTGGGGGAAGTACTTGGCGTGATGAATTTCAGTAGGAGGCCGTAGCAATGATCATGTCGCCAGATGTAAAGTCCCTTTTATTGACTGCAGGATTGTGTTTGTTCTGATTTCAGGGGCCATGGTCTTTAGCACTTAATCCCAAATGTTAGGCCTCTCTCCATCCATAGACTTGGGGGAGTTGAGGAACTGAGACTGAGGTGATCCTGTGACCTCAAGGACGCTAGAAAATAGTGACAGCCCACGCAGCGGAACAAGGTGTCCCTTTTTCTGCATGGATGTATAGTCTGAGAACTAGAGAATAGGTTGGATTTCACCTCTGCTTGTCCCTTGACTAGCAACTTTGGGCAGTGGACAACTTATCCAATTGTATGCCATGGCCCTGGTCCTAGCCAGCTGATTCCAGCCCCATGGTGGGGACAGCAGGTATAGGAAGCTGGTCATTGAGTTTCCATTTGGCCAAGGGCAGGGTCAGCTGGCCAGGGTCCAGGAAAAATAAGATCTTCCTCAGTAAATGGAGCAGCGGTGCCATGGAGATGTGCAGTGGCCACCACCACTTCTAGCTCTTGCCTCTTGTTGTACTGTGTCAGCAGATGGGGCACAGGTACTTACCAGAGCTTTCTGATTGAGCATGGGTGGGTCCTAGGCCTTCTAGCAATGTTTGGGCCATCTATTTTTGGGTATTGATCCATCAGCCCAGATCCTATATGGGCACCCATCCCTCCACAGAACCAGACTGGGCCTCATCCTCTGTGTTCTAGGGTTGAGCTGCAAGTCTGATTTGCATCCAGGTCATGGTCTTGTTGGAGCACAGTTAATGGAGGAGAGAAGTACCCACTGGGAAGACAAGTTTGGAAAGCTTGGATTTGGCTGGCCACCTGAGCTGGGGGACAGAGGGCAGCCCGGTGCAGCCTCACATGGGTCATATGAGAGCGCCACACTTGTGCCTGCAGTGGGGGAATTCTCCACACAGGTAAGCCAGCAGGGGACTGTGACCGCATGGCCTCCTGCGCCTGGGCTGACCCAGGGGAAGCTGCACGCAGTTGCTGGTCTCTAATGAGGCTTCCTAGCCGCCCACCATCTGCCCAAAAGGGCCGGAGACGGGGAAATAGAATCCGTGCATTTCAAAATCCAGAAGGAAGGGAAACTCCACCCGGGAAACATAACCCCAAGTACTGTGCTTGGAAGCAGGATGTTTAATTGCCAAACCTTTCTTGAGACCCAGCTGCCGGGTAATGTTATCTTGGCTGCTCCTGAGACCAGAGGGGGTTTATCTGGGCCCCTGACGCAGGCTCGGTAAACAGAGCTGGCTTTCTCTGGTGACCTCCGCCCTGTCCCCCTTTCCAGCACCTGCTCTTTCTCTGCAGTTTATCTCTAAAGTTTCCAGTGCCAGCAGGGAGACTTAAGAAACTCTGGTGTCAGGGTAGGGCTGCTAGGAATAGGCCAGGCTGGAATTTTGTGTCCCCATCACTCATTTGGAGGGATAATCTAGGATATTCAAGGTTTGGAAGAAAGCAGACAGGCCGATGAGAGAACAGGCTCTGGAGACTGTCCCCGTGTCCTGGGCTTATCTCTAGAGAGGACTTTGACTATTTCCTCAATGCAGGGAGCCTCTCACACATCCCAGAAACTTCAGAGAAACTGAGAGTCTACCCCCTGCCATTGTGTCATGCTTGTGCCACCTGGGGCATGGGAAGGGAGGAGCAAGGTGTCAACAGGAGCAGTTCTTTGCCAAACAAGGGAATAAGTTTTTTTGTTTGTTTGTTTGTTTTTTTCGGGGGGAGGGGGTATGGCCCTGTCCTGGCTGTGTGGCTATAACTGATAAGGGTCATAGGGACAGTTTTCTGTCACCCCTTTCCTCTGACCAATTCTCTACAGCATGCATTTTTGGTGTGGGTCCAGGTCAATGGACCCACAGAACAGAAATGGTTCCTATAAGTTTTCAAAAGACAAAGGACTTTTCCAAGGGGGGGGGGCATGTTTAGTCATGTGCCAACTAGTCCTAGGCTAGGAATTTGGGGGGTCTGTGTCCCCATCCCAGCTTTTCCACTAAGAATGAGCACCCTACAGTGATAACTGAGCATGCATCAGGCCTTGCAGCCCTGAAGGTGGTGACCACTGTATGGGGGAGTCTGAGGGTCTGGGAGGCTGGGCTGAGGTCTCCCAGCCTCTAACAAGGTGGTGGTGGGAGTGCAACCTGGCTGTGGCTGTCTCCAGAATTCACTCCTTACCTGACCATCCCCATTGCCAAGACACCGTGCTGGGCCCTAGGTTCCTCTTCCGCCAAAGAAGAGGCCATTTAGCATGTGTGAGTCCCTGGGTTTGATCCTCAGCACCACACACACACAACACACACACACACACACACACACACACACACGCCTCCCCAGATCCCAGCTGCCAGGGACTGTGAGCCTGTGATTAATTCTCTCTGGGAGGTGAAGGGAAGCTCCTAATTGCTCCGCAGGGTGGAGGGTGGGTGTTAAGCCCTTCCTCTGGGCTCCACTTGGTTGGCCCAGGAGAAAGGCTGCTGTCTGTGTCCTGCAGGGGCATTCAAGGGCTTTCTCTCCAGGCTGGCAAGGCCACTCGGGGCCTCCTTAGGTTCAGCAGGCAACACCTGGCAGGTGCACACAGCTGCTCCCCGCCTGGGGACCTGTGGGAAGGGAAAGTGCAGATGGAAGTGGGGCTGGGGAGAGATGGAGCCGGAGGTCAGCAGCGGGAATGGGGTGGGTTCTAACGTGTGGAAATCCCAGCGCCTCCTGCCTCATCAGTGAAGCCTCTGGTGCACACGGTTCCTCTGTGGTGGTCTGGGTTCATAGCAGTCCTAACCACCGGCTTCTGTCTGGGCCCAAATTCTGTCTCTTCTTGGTCTTGAGCTCTCAGGGTTGCCTATACTGCACCCTGTCTCCACCATGTTCCTCTTGGCCACCCCCCTGAGCATGTGCTGGCTCACACTTTTCAGGTCACCTGCAGCTTTATTTTAAAAGATATCTTTCAGGCCTGATCAAGTAGTTTGATTACAATATTCACACTCCCACATTTTCATATAGGGAGATAGTCCAGGGGCTATGGTTTGAGTGTCCCCTCCAAGCTCAAGTTGACATTTAATTTCCAGGTAACAGTGTTAAGAGGTGGGTCCTTTAAGAGGTGAAGCGGTCATGTGGGCTCCGCTCTCCTAAATGGATTTATGCTGCCATCGTGGGAGTGGGTTCCTGATAGAAGGATGAGTTCAGCCCTGATTCCTTTCTGTCTCTTGCATTCAATTGCCTTTCGACCTTATGCCATGGGATGACCCTTGCCATATGCCAGCACCATGGTCTTGGATTTCCTAGAGTCCAGAACCAAAGCAACTTCTATTGTTTATAATTTACCCAGTCTCAGGTATTGTGTTGCAACAGCAGAAAATGAACTAAGATATCCAGTATGGTCAAGAACATGGGGTGTGGACTCAGCTAGATTGGGTTCAAGTTTTTTGCTTAATATGTTACTGGTTATGGAGCTCAGTCAAGTTACTAACTTCTTTGAGCCTCTCCTTTTTCCTGTGCCATGTGAAGATACCACTGGTTGCTACTTTGTGGGGCTGAAGATTAAATGAGGTATAAATACTTTATACTGTATAAATATAGGTATAAATACTTTATACTGTATATAAATAGGTATAAATACTTTATACTGTACTAGCATGTCGTCACATTTGATTACCGAAACATAAGCTAACACTTCGTTAGCTAAGTGGTTTTACAATTTATTGTATGAGACATACATTTACATATGATATAAACCAAAGCATATCCGTGTCTATTTATTATAATAAGTCAATAATTTATTTTGAGCTTGTGAAGGTAGGGATGGCCTTTTATTTAATGTTCTTCCTTATCAGGATCTCATGTCAGAAATCTCTGATGGCAACATCCAGTCCTAGTTGCCTGGCTTTATGGCTCTTTCCTCAGTTGCATTTGGGAACAAATTCTCCCCGCAGCATGAGTCTGGCTCCGTGACTTAGTAATGGAAGGGGAGGAAGCACAGTTACCTGAATGCCAAGCATGCAACCTGGGCATTCACGGGCAAGCCCCGGTCCAGGCAGCAAGGGAGGGCAGCCAGTGTGTGCCCAGGGTCTAAATGCTGCTCTTCGCTCACATTCTCTCCCCTCACCATGGCCTGGACCCTAGCCTTCTCTGGCTACGTTGGTCTCCTCACTGGTAGTGTCCCTCCAGACCTCTGTAATCAGAATCACTAGGCAAAGCCTGGCAATGTGCATTTTTGCAGGTCTCCCAGGGAATTCTGATAGGCATCCTGGTGTGGGAACCACCACTGGGGACTTACAGCTTCTGCCTCTCTCCTGAGGTCTCACCTGGGTTACATCTGGCCCAGGTACTCACGGAGTTCAGCACAAGAGCCCTGTGGTTATGGGAGATGGCCCAGCTCTCTAACTAAGGCCTCTCCCAGGAGGAACAAAAATAGTGGGAACAGCAGGCCGGATTGTAGGCAGGAGCTCTCTCTTCTTCTCCAGCAACCTAATGGCCCAGACACCTTCCAGAATGGTTTGAGGCAGTAGCCCTGCAGAGCCTGAGGGGGCCTTGGGAACTGGGGTGACAGTCTGGCCCTGAAACACCTTCATTGCAAGAATCCCACAGAGAAAAGGTCGCAAATGAGCTAACGTCTCTTCTGTGAATCTGCTTCTTATTTTACAATCCTGTTTGATTGTTCAATGTAGCAAGATCTTTCCGAGTACCTGCTCTGTGCCAGGCACCAAGCTAAGACTTAGGGACACTTAGGTGACTTGCAGTTCTCTGAAGGGCTTATGGTCTCTGAAGCATTGTTCAGAGTGAGCTGAGGATGAATGCAGCGGAATAACTTGGGCTTATTGAAAGTGTGGATGTCCGAGTCCCCGTGCCCTGGTCTGCCTATGCAGAATTTTAGTGAGTGGGACCTAGGTACATATAATTTTGGAAGATCCCTCATGGAATCTTCTAAAATTACTCTAAAGTTTGAGAACCAGTAGATCAACCACCTTAAAAACAAAACAAAACAAAAAAAACGTAATGACCCCAATTTTATGTTCATTGTATATACATATAAAAAAGGAAATTAGGGGCTGGGATTGTGGCTCAGTGGTAGAGTGCTCACCTAGCGCGCACAGGGCCTTGGGTTTGATCCTCAGCACCACATAAAAATAAATGAATGGAATAAAGATATTGTGTCCAACTACGACTAAAAAAATAAATATTTTTAAAAAGAAGGAAATTAAAACCACTTGTTTTAATCTTACCCTTCTAAGAAAATCATCATTAACATTTTATCGAATGTTCCTCTAGATGTGTGCAGGTCTGCATGTGGGTGCAATGTATTCAGATGTATATTGTAGCATCCACATGGTACCTGACATTCATTTCTAGGGGGACAGATGGGACAAGAAGCATGGCCCTGGCCCTGGTGCACCTACACACATGTAAAAGATGTCCAGCACAGCTTGAAGGCTTGCCTTGGTCACCTGCTCACCTGCTCTTCCCTTTTCCCACAGGTATACATTATCAACGTGACTTGGTCCGACTCTACCTCCCAGACCATCTACCGGAGGTACAGCAAGTTCTTTGACCTGCAGGTGAGTTGGCTGGAGCTCAGATGGTGGCCCGAGTCTTTCTGATGGACTGGCCTCTCATGACGTCCCTCGTCTAGAGAGCCCCCATCAGAGCCGTCATGGTTGGAATTGAGGTTGGTGCAGAGGGACAGATGAGGGAAGCTGTGCTTGTCCGTCTGGGATATGGCACGCAGACACTCAGGGCATTATTGACTTGCTCAACAAAGAGGCAGGAGGATGGCTGTGGGTGCTACGGCCTGAGCAGACATGTCTATAAACATTCAGGATGAGACAAAAGCCGCCACATCATTTCAGGCAAAGAAAAGCAAACATGAGGAGAAAACCGAAACAGAAAATAAGCAACTTTTTGAACTCCAGATGCAAACTGGGCATACCACTGTGTCTGCCTAACCAAATAAGGCACTTACCACCCAGTCTGTACATGTGGATGGTAGGTGTGTGTCTCTAATTCACACAGGCGTTGTTCTCACAGGGGGGTGGTATTACAGAGCCTGCAGTTACCACTGCAGACACCCCTTGGTGCCAACCAGTTTAGTTAGTCTTCTTTTAGTGACAAGTGACACTTTTACATTTATGCTGGTTGAGACGAAAATATATCTGGGAAGCTTATGCAGCCTACCAGATGGAGAGAAGAGCAGTGACTTTGGGCAGACCTAAGCCCCAGATCAGCTTTCCCTCTGTCTTTTCTTTGTTTCCCTCTGACACTGTCCTCAGCTTCTATTCCCTCACACCCTGGGGTGCTTGACTGTGAAGAGTTCTTGAATTTCTTATCTGTGGTTCCCAACAGCAGACACACTGACTCTCTCCCAGTTCCAAGTTGACAAACACAAGGGAAGACTCTGATTGGCCTAACTTGGGTCAGGTGCTCTTTCTCGACCAATCAGAATGGCCAGGGATAGAAGGCCATATAGAACAGACAAGGCCACCAGGGAGTCTACTTCTATGTGTCAGAGGCAAAAGTCAGAGAAGAGAGAGAGTCATTGCAAGTTGACTGAGGTATTCTAGATTCTTCCTCAGGGTGTGAACTTGGTTACACTGAGGTATTCTGGATTCTTCCTCAGGGTGTGAACCTGGTTACACAGACCAGAGACACCCACTCCTAGCCCTCAGGACAAGAGTTCACTCCTTTGCTTGCTTGCAGGCCTTTGATGGTGGGTTATCTGAGAGGCAAGACTGAATGTTTACCCCCTAATACCTGATTTTATCTCCTGTCCTTATTGTGCTTCCTCTGAGACAAATCAAAGGTAATTCAGCTTCCTATATTACCTTCCTTTATTCCCTGGTCATTCTGACTGAATGTCCCATTGCATATGGGATTGAGAGCCATTCCTTATCCTCTGCCTTCTTTCTCTTCCTCTTTCAGTTCCTGTCCAATCTCCTTGGGTCCTTCCAGCATAAACTGGTGGGATTTGCTGACACCCCATCAATGAGTACAGTGTGCCGGACAGGAAATGATAACTCAGTTGGGGAGAGGCAACCTGAAAGGGCTCATTGATGAGTGGGATGAGGTCTGAAAGCCAGTGGAAACTTCCAAATCAGGACTTTTCTTCCCCCCCTTCCGTTCTGGCCCCCTACTCCCTCCCTAGAATCTCACAAGAAAGGAATTTGCTTCCCCTCTTCTCCCTTGCCCAGAGGGCTCATTTCCTGCATGTTGGGAGGGGACACAAGCATGGAACAGCTTGTCGTGATGGCCAGGCTTGTCCTTGTGGGTCCTTACCATCAGTGTGCCATTATCTGTGGTTCCCACATCTGCAGATTCAACCAACTGCAGATCAAAAATATTTGGGGAAAAAAGTTTCTCTGAATATGTACAGACTTTATTCCTTGTCATTATTCCCTAAACAGTGCCGTAGAATAGTTGTTTCCAAGAAATCTAGAGATTTAAAATACGGGAGGATCTGCACAGGTTATATGCAAATACTGTGCCATTTTATATAAGGGACTTGAGCACCAGATATTTTGGTATTGGTCCTGGAACCAATCTTCTGTGGACCCCGAGAAATGACTGCAGATACAGCTGGAGGGGGTTGAGCTGGACCTTTGGAATTTAGCCTTGGAATCCAATATAGCATCTTTGCGAGCCCCTTCACACACCATGTGACTTCTCCCATTCATTTTCACTTTCCATAGTGTTCATTCACTTATTTTCATGACTTTCTTATTTATCAGGATTGCTGGTTTTAATATGGTAGCTCCTATAGAGGAAGAGAAAACAGAATGTGTAACTCTGGTTTTCTAAGAGGCTGTGTAGAGAGGCATGTTGCCTGAGACTGGTTCCTGACTGTCATCATGTAACTCTGGAAAGGTCCTTTAACTGCTCCAGACTCAGTTCTCTGATGTGCAGAATGAAAACCTGGATGGTATTCACTTGGCAGGGTTGTCCTGAGGATTTGATGAGGTATCACAAGTGATGAGATGTTGGGCTGTGCTGTCCAAGGGGCCGGGGCTTTGGATCTATCCCATGTGTGCTTCACCCTGCAGATGTCCTGCTGTGTGCTGGAGTATTCAGAGTATGCAGGCACAGCCTCTCTCTGGAAGGGGCCTCTGGGGCAGGCCAGAGTAGATGGGAAGCACGGGTGGCCCACAGGCCTGGTCTCAGAACCATCTTGCCCCTCCCCTTTCTGACTGAGCCCCACCTCCCCCTGACCATAAAGGCCCAGGCTCAAGAAGCCAGCCCAAGGAAAACTGCATGTGGTTCTGGGCCTTCTTAGGGCTACAGACCCATTGGTGAATCTGGTAGAAACCTTTTCCCCAGAAAAAGCGCAAATACGTACAATTTTACTTACAGCAGCAAGTTTTCACGGACCCCCAGTGGGCCTCTAACAAAGAGCCACCGAGCCAAACTAGTTTAGATCATGAATTTTGCATTCCTTTCTGGTGCTGCTTGGGCACCATTTGGGGATCTATATATGGCATTCTGAGGATCACATGTGGCCTGGATACCCCTTTGATGGTACCCTGGGCCACACTCCCCCCCAGCACAAGTTGGTTACTCTGTCCCCAGTGTGGGTGTCCTTATGTATTCCCCCTGATTTCTCCCCTGCCACATGGTGTCTTTTGCCTCTGGTGGAGGTCAGGTTACCACAAGAAGGCCTTGGGTTCCCACCTCTAATGTAACTCAGGAATCGTGTGCAAGGTGATACCAAATGAACCTGACCCTCCTCTGACAGTGAGTTGAGGGCCATGGGGTATATTCAGATCCAATCTCATCCAGAAAAGCACACTTCCATTTTTCCCTCTAGGGGGCCAGCAGGGAGATGCACAGCCATGCCCTGCCCTGCATGTCCCAAGCCATGAGGTCAGAGAGCAATTAAAAGGTGCTGTATTGCAGACCTGACCAGAACCCCCAGACTGGGCTTTTCATTTCTCTCTGCTGCAGAGTCCAGGCCAGCACCATCCCCCACCCCACTCTATTCACACTGAGATTCGGGACGTCACTCTGGGTTCCCATCTTCCTCTGCCGGGACCTGACTGCTCTGTACATGGAGAAAAATCCCTGGGCATGGACAGGTTCAGGCACACAGCTCAGCAGCCAGCCCCGAGGGGCAGCAAGAGGGAGCCAGCGCCAGAGGGCTTGCACTTGTGACCTCTTTGAGGTGACCCATGGCATTACTGAGCCCGCTACAGGGCACTTAGACCTCTGATGGTACACAGGTACAGAGAAGGTGTGCAGAGAAGGTAGTTCTTCATAGGCCATAGTGGAAATTGCAGGGCTAGGGGAGAGAAGGCAGAGAAGTCAGAGATGGCAGGTAAGTGCTCCTGCAGCGCTTACCCAAGCCTTAGCCTGGGCAGGGCAGATCCTGTTATCTAGCTGCTCCCTTCCCACCCTGCCACACACCTTCCTCTCTGCTGGCTAACTGCTTCTGGCAAAGCCCCCAGTTAAGGTTGTCAGATAAGTACCAAATGTCCTATAAACTGAATTTCAGATAAATAACAAATCCTTTTTTTTTTTTTGTCTATGTATATTCCAAATATTACATGGGAAGTACTCACACTAAAAAAGCAATTTGTTCTTTATGTAAAATTCAGAAGTTTACTGTGTGTTCTGCATTTTTATTTGCTCAATCTGACAGTCCAACCCTGGCTATGTGAGTGGTGAGAGTGGAAGCACAAAGAGAATGAGACACATAAGCCTGCTCAGAGCTTGCCAAGGCATTTGTGCTTTGCAGAGCAAAAATGGCACAGGCTGAGAAGCAGACTTGAGCAGGACAAGGTCTCTTTCTCCCGGGAGTCTATATCTAGTGGGGAGAGAAGACTTTTATTTATTTATTTATTGGTACTAGGGATTTAACCCAGGGGCACTCAACCACTGAGCTACATCCCCAGCCCTTTTTATTCTTTGTTTTTGAGACAGGGTCTTGCTAAATTGCTTGGGACCTTGCAAAGTTGCTGAGGTTAGTCTTGAACTTGCAATCCTCCCTCAGCCTCCCGAGCTGCTGGGATTATAGGCATGCATCACCACGCCCGGTGGAGAAAAGATTTTTTAATAATTAGTTCACTGTAGATGAGATAAATACTAGATTGGGGTACAAAAAACATGCTCTGCGGGATTGGGGTTGAGGCTCAGTGGCAGAGTGCTTGCCTAGCACATGCGAGGCACTGGGTTTGATCCTCAGCAGCACATAAAATAAGTAAAATAAAGGTATTGTGTCCAACTACAGCTAAAAAACTTAAAAAAAAAATGCTCTGTGATAAAGAGGAAGGAAAGTGCATTTTTCCTGGGAGGCAGACAGAGTACACCCATATAGTCTCAATTGGTGGTGGTAGCCTGGAGTGATAGACATATGCCCCCATCCCTCCTTTGGGGGGATTTGGTTGGGTTTTGAGAACCACAGTTATTGGAGTAAAGTGTGTCCCTAATTTATTTGTTAGCTTGTTCACCCATGTATTTCTGCTTCTTCCCTCCCTCCCTCCTTCCCTCCATCCATTCAACAGGTAGGCAGTGTCTGCCCTCCTCATCGCCGGTGGTGTGCTAGGCTCTGGGGGCACACTGATATGGTTCCTGATTCCATGGGACTCACAGTTTAGTGGGCAAAGTCAGATTCTGCTTTTAAAAAGGCAAACAATACTTTACACTCTTCCAGATGTGCAGAGAAGGTGCCATAGACATATGACAAGGAAACTTTATACTCTGGGCTTGTAGCAGGCTTCCTTGAGGAAGTGAGTTTTATCTCACAGATTGATGAGGTATTTTATCTAGTTTTACTTTTGAGATCTGGAATTCTTTTGTGCTTCTAAGAAGATTCTTTCCCCAGACAAATGCATGAGCACACACGTGCCCCAGGCGCGAAAGCTTTGAGACTCGTGCTAATGCTATAGCCACTAGCCACATGTGGCTCTTTAAATTTACATTAATTTTAAAATTTAAGAATGAAATTAAAATTTTAGTCCCTTGGCTGTACTTGCCACACTATGAGTACTTAGTAGCCACAGTGGCTAGTGGCTCTGTGTTGAGCAGATGGGATGTTCCTATCATCACAGAAAGTTCTGTAGGGCTGTGCTGCTATAGACCATCTTACATACAGCAGGCTCTGTCTGGCTTCATGCCTATCCCAGAGTGCTCAGCAGCCCTGCCAGGCCCTCCTCATATTACCTGCTAAAATCTTCTAGGGCCTCAGCAAGAAGAGGGTGACTATGTCCTGCATGATTTTCCCCATCAATAGAGCATTTCAGCAATTCCATACACCTCAGTTTCCAGAGAACCAGGTCAGTTTCCAGAGAGGACTTCAAGAGCATTTCAGATGTCAAGTTGAAAACAGGGAAGAGGTGAAGCTCTTGATTTCTAAAAATAACTCCCCACTTCACCCTGTGGGACCAGGGAAAGGAGCTGTCCCAGAGAGAGCTGGGCAGGACAGGGCCTAACTTTGAGGCCTGTTTGGTTATAAGGGGGCTGTCTTGCATTAAGGGGAGGAGGAGGAGGGTGAGGGGCCACAGATGCCCTTTAAGTTGCCTTCTCATTGGCAGCTGAACCACATTTCCCCTCTCTGTCAATTTCCTTGCACAGGTCCTTCACTTTAAGTGGCTTCCCCATGACCTGCTCCTCTGAGGAAGGACCGGAAGGCTCTCTGAAGCCCTGGCTCTATCGGGGGTTGTTTCACAGCCTGACCTACAAGGCGCTGGGCTGCAGTAATTTCTCTGCAAACATTGGCTCCGTGGTGCTGCTGGTCCTTTAGTCTGAACCCTGGCCAGCAAGTGCACTGGGTCAATATTTGATCAGAGCTGGGAGAGGCCCTCAGCTTTCCCTGCACCACTTGGAAAACAGAGTCAAGAGAGCTGTTCAGGTCTGCTCGTTTGCTCTGAAGGACTTAACCTATTTTGAAGAGGTTTTATCTCTCTTCCTTATTCATTGCTCCAGACGCTGCCCACGTAGCCACCCCAGGGTGAGACTCACTTTCCAGCTCTTGAATAGCCTGACTAATGATGAGTGAGCAAAGCTATATTCCCTGAATCGCTAATACCCAGCATTGGATGGATGCGGGTTTGGATGTGGGTGTGGGTGTGACATAACTTATGGATATTTATGGGATTGTTACATTTTTAGAATCAGAAGAATTCTTATTCTAAATCTTTCTCTTTACGGGTAAAGAACTTTACTGATTTTTTATTTATGAAATTTATGAATTTTATTTCAGTTTGTGGTCCAGAGTAGACCTCAGCTGATTTCCAACTGGGTGATCCTGGTGTGTGGCAGGAATCAACCTGAGAGCAAGAAGGTTTCTCCTTTCCTGCAGATCTCTGCCTTTTAAGGAACATGTTCTAGATCATTGACCCTAGATGAGAGGCAAGAGGTCAAATCCTGGGGAGGTAACTTAGCCAGTTCCAAAAATGATTTTATGCCAAAGAGGTTCTGACACCCTTTGTGCAGATATGGTAGCTCCAACCCAGCATTGGGATATGCTGTGGCCCATTGTGATTGCTTACACAGAAGAGAACATTGACCTTGACTGAGGTCAGTCCCAGTCCCAGGAGGGCTCAAAGAGCCTCCTGTTCTTTGACATGATGACAATGGGAAACAAATGACGATCCACAGAGGAAACAAATGACCATCCAAAAGCCAACTGTGGTATTCTCATGCGGCTTAGTTCCATGGTCAAAACAAATGTGATTGATCTCAGTTCCATGGACGAACCCCCCAAGAAATGTCAACGATCGAACAATTGAAAGTTTCAAGACAATATTTACAGGATGATGACAATTATTCAAACAACAATAACAGTAAGACATATCTTTTGCAGATACATATACAACACATGTATGTAGAAATTCTTAAGAGATCTAGAAGGTTGGTCACCATTATCTCTAGACAGGGGTTAGGGTACATGAGTTGAGGGAGAGATTGGTTAAAGGAGAACCTTAGCCTCATTTGGAAGGTTTTGCTGTTTCAAAAAAGAAAACTGCCCTCATGTGTTATTTGTAACATTAATATTTAATAACTAAAGAGTTAACTATTGGCATGGTGGCACACACCTATCTATCATCTGGGGCAGCTACTCAGGAGGCTGAGGCAAGAGGATCCCAAGTTTGAGGCCAGCCAGGGAAACTTTGTGAGACTCTCTCAAAATAAAATAAAAAGGACTAAAATGCTTGCCTAGC
Organism: Marmota marmota marmota; assembly: GCF_001458135.2. Classification (NCBI taxonomy): domain Eukaryota; kingdom Metazoa; phylum Chordata; class Mammalia; order Rodentia; family Sciuridae; genus Marmota; species Marmota marmota. Next base: position 8,907,672 of record NW_025999999.1, on the reverse strand, counting down.
ATGTTCTAAGTCCTGGGTTAAATCTCCTGTGCCACAAGAGAAAAAAGAAAAAAAAAGTTACCTTTGAGGCAAGGCAAGGCAAGTGGGAAATCTAAAATAAAATATATCACTTGTGGGGCTAGGGTTGTGGCTCAGTGGTAGAGTGCTTGCCTTGCATGCATGAGGCCATGGGTTTGATCCTCAGCACCACATACAAATAAATAAATAAATAAATAAAATTAAAGATATTGTGTCCATCTACAGCTAAAAAAATATTTTAAAAAATATATCACTTGTGGTCATTACAATAAAATAGGACATAAAATACAGGTTAAAAAGTAGACATTAAAAGCATATCTAGTAAGAGAAAGAAAATGGAATTAATTATTAAAAGCATATTGCCTTACTTTTCCTGGATTATCATTCTGGATCATTTCAGTAGAATATAACTGGTTAGATCTCATTAGAACCAACCCCTCAGACTTGTCCAAATTATCTTGTCAAACTAGAATCTTGTCTTGAAGTATTGCTTAAAATCCCTGAGCTAAATATAGAGCAAGAAGCCCTTTGGCAACAGTTCTTGTGTCAGGATGAAACCATAGTGAGTCAGGTAATGGTAGAGAGCCCAGTGGTTAGGGCATGTGCTCTAGGACCAGGGTGGCTGGATTCCAAGACCAGCTCCAGCCCTTACTAACTGTATAACCTTTGATGAGTTATTTAACCTCTCTGTGCCCCAGTTTTCCCATGCTTATAATGGGTCCAATAAAAATACCTGCCTCATAGGGTGTAATAGAAAGAATGAAATGAAACGATCCATGTGAAGTAAGCCCTTAGAAAAGTGAGGGAAGCTGAAACATTCTGGTTAGGACCTCAGAAACTTAACTCTAAGGGGAAACAGCCAGAGAGTCCCCACACCATCTAGAGACAAAGGTTTCTTCCTGTGCTCCATTAACATAGACTTCACTTTCGCCAGATAGCGTGGTCTGCCTCTGTACTGTAATCTCCATCCCATTTCCTCCCAGCAATGTTATTAAGAAAACACTATTTTTTAAAAAGTAATTATTGGCTGGCAGCTTTTCCTTGCTCTTGGAAAGAGGGAGACATCTTTCAGATGCCTGATGACACAGAGGGATTCCAGGGGAGCCCTTTGGGGCTTCTGTTGGTGCCCAGGAATTCCATAACTGGCTTTCCTCCCCCCCGGGGTGGGGGGTGGCTCCTCTTCCAGGCGCTCCCTTTCCTCCCACCCCTGGGACCGAAGGTGAACCCTAGTTTCTTTCCTGCTATGTACTCCTTGGGCAGGTCTTCTCTGGGGGACAGCATGCCAGGGCTGGGAAGGGCTGTGGCATGATAGGAGGAGAGGGCCTGGGTCACCTGGTCCCTGGAGGTAGGCTCAGGATGGGGAAGCTGCTTACCACTGAGTTTTCGTCTTGGGGTTTCATAGTGTTCAGCTGGAGGCATTGGGAAAAGTTGGGTTTACTTTTCTCCTCTAAGCACATGGCATTTGCAGCCTCTTGTGCAGTTGCCCAGCTCTGTGAGTTTGGAAAGACCCTTTTTTACAGGTGGGGCCTCTCAAATCTAGAGCAATTCGGGGCCTGGCTCTGAACAGATGGAGAGAGGGGGAGGGGACAGAGGCAGCAGGCACTAGTATCTGGGGGCTGTGCACATCTGTGCAGAAGGGAAACAAGCAGCAGGTGAGCTCAGGCCCTAAGAACCTCTATACAGGGCCAGCCACGCAGAGCCTGTGGGTACAAAGAACACAGAGGGGCTTATCCAGCCCTCTCACAGTCCAGAGTTGTGGCATTCTCCTGGTCCTGCAGGCATGCTCAGGAATCAGGCTTTTCCATACATGATCTGTGAGCTCCTTTTGGGTACCTGTGTGCATCAGATCCAGGTGCACACTTCTTAAGGCTCAGCAGTTCAGCTGAGTCTGTTCCTAACAGATGTAAAGCCCTGTCAGAGAAGTCCCTCTGGTATGCACTGGGAAGTCAGAAGCCATCTCTTCCCTTTGCCACCCATCAACATCTCTCTGAGGTCAGACTGGGATTTTTTTCCTTCCTTGCAAAGGGAAGCTCCTTCACAGACAGGGGGAGTCAGAAGAGCAGCTGGAGTATCCTGCAGGTATTAAGCCATGGCACTGGTCATTGGCTCTAAATTTTTGGAAGTCTTTTGAATGAGGGCTATGTGCAAATACCACAGTTATGAAAGGTACATGCTTGTCACAAAACAATGTTAACCATGTCCATTGGGGAATCATGTAGAACTGTGAGTTTTACAACCAGAGGCCCTTAGAGGTCATCTACCAGCATTTGTGTCACCATGATCATCATGCCCACTGCAGACATCTTTCATTGCTCATGGTAAATCTCCCAACCTGTGCCCCTGGCAGACATTATTAATCCACCATGAGCCCACACATCATCTCAGAATCTTTCTAAAACACAAAACCAAGCTGGGAGTGGTGGTGTTTGCCTGTAATTCCAGCGATTCAGGTGGTTGAGGCAGGAGAATTACGAATTCAAGGCCAGCCTGAACAATTTAGGGAGGCCCTAAGCAACTTAGTGAGACCCTGTCTCAAAAAATAAAAAACAAAAAGGGCTGGGGATATAGCTTAGAAAAGCACCCCTGGGTTCAATCTCTAGTGCTAAAAAAGGAAAAGAGAAAAAAAAATCTTCAGGAAGTCACCACCTGTCAGTTGGCAATGTCTTTTTGGGGTGAGACTGATTGACCACCCTCTGAGCTAGCTCCTTTCTATTATTGGACAAATGAAAAAATGAGACCCCAAGAGAGAAGTGATGTGCCCAAAATGATGGGAACAGCAAGTGACAGCTGAGTGCTCTAGGTTCTAGTTCATTTCAATCTGAGTTTCTAGCCCACCCAGAAGTCTTTCTGGTTTTGGGGTGAGGAGGGCAGGAAACTCCTGCTGCATCACAGAGAGAGCTCCTGGTGAGGGGTGAGGCACCATTCTCCCTCCCCAGAGAGAAGTTGCCTGTGCCAAGAAACAGAACTGTCTAGCTCCCAGAAAGGTCCACACGGCTCCCTCAGGCATGGGCGCTGCCTGGAGCGCAGCCCCTCTGCCTGCCCACCACCATAGACTCCTTCCTTGTGGGACAGTAAAACCTCAGCCCCACCAGGTGCAGCGTGAGTCAGCGGCACCACCCTGTGACTCCTGAGAGTTGCGCACCTTGTTTTCCTGGTAGAAGGTGTCATACCAGGGTGTGTTTGGGTGTCACATCAGGAAGGCTATGGAATGCAGTTGCTGCCTTGGTCACCTCCTCCTGCTCTGGTCTGAGGCCTAAAGGCCCGACCTAGAAAGCTCAGCTCTGTCCTCACCGGGTCCTCATCCACCCCTTTTTGGATAACCAATGGGAAGTTGGATGGAAAGTGCATAGGGGGACAGTGCGCCTTCTCCAAACTGGAGAATGACGGGAAGGAATGTCTTTGGTGGCCAGGTGAGTGACGCGTGTATGCGTGTGTATGTGCATGTGCGTGTGTATGTGCATGTGTGTGTGTGTGTGTGTGTTGCACACCCCAAAGCTTTAGCTGATCAAGTCGGTCCCTTCCTGCCAGGAGGAATTTCATGTCAATCCTGGCATCTGTGGAGGCGTGACAGCTAAGTGCCTGGCACTGTGCTTGTACTGGGGACCTCAAGAGGAAGGGGCAGGCCGGTGGCCCTGGTCTGGACAGGAGCTGTCAGCTGGTGGAAGAGTCTGGGCAGGCTGAATGCCCAGTGGGTGTTGCCCCAGAGAGGATCGAGCCCCAGTGTAGACCACGCCATCAGGCCTGTGTGCTGTGGCAGATAGCATGCTGTGTGACATGGGCCTTGGCATCCTGGACTGCCTACCTCCCACTGGTGATGGCAACAGTCAGCTTGCTTTTGCTTTGACTTCTATGGCAATAGGCATGTGGGCCAGCCAGAGTGAGCTGCAGGAGCCTGAGGTGTGGGCTCTTCTGAGGGAAGACAGAGTTTGTTCATCCCTCTGGGAGGTGATCTACCACCAGCAGGGCCCCTGGGAAATGGGAGCTGCATTGATTCCCCTCATCAGCAACCCACCACTCCACACTGGACCTCGGCCCCTGGGTGAATTTAAGGTCTGCAATCACCGGGTCTCAGGGAGGCTTGTTTAAATCAGACCACGGTGGGAGTCGCTGGAGAATTAGAGGTGCTTTCTTTATGTGATCAATTTAGCTGCAGCCAAAGAAAAGATATCAGATCTCCAGAGACCTCCACTGTAACTCTTCAAAAGGGCTTGTGAGTTCCTGGTGCCTAATCCTCAACTTCCCAAGTGGGGCAGTCCCTTGCAAAGGGAAAACTCAGGTGGTGCCATCAGTCTTACTTGCATTTGGGCCTTGGTCCCACCTCTTACCAGTTTTGTGACTGAGGGATTACCTAACTTCCAGGAGTTTCCACCATTTTACCTGCAAAATGGCTGTCATTACAGAATCTGCCTCAGAATGGTTGTGATTTTAAAGAGACAAGGCACAGGAAACCTTTGCCACCTGCCCCGAGCAGCTGTGAAGCATCAGTGTGAGTTGTGTGGAGTCTTAGCCTTTCTGAAGAAGGAAAGGGCTCCAGGTTCCCCCTGTGAACAGTGTCTACCCAACCTGGACCAGAGGAACATGTCCCCAGTCACCAGAGGTTCCTGGGCACCTTCAACCTGCAGTAAAAGTATGCTTGGAGACAGGCCTCCACGCCAGCCAGGGACTGACTTTATCTAAAAATTTTAGGAAGCCTTTATCTGGTACTCAGCCTTTATCTGGTAGCTCAGTGCTGGCTGGAGGGTTGGGGAGGAGGCTAGGATTGGGCAGTGGAGTCCATGAGACTAATGGACCACATTCAGATATACTTCAAAAAGAAAACCCAAACCAAACAGGAAGCGTGGGGCTGGTGCATGGGCTGGAGATGTCTGCAGAGTGTGGCTCAGCATGTGACAAACTGGCCATTCTTCCCACTGTGTCCCCTGTGGGCAGTTCTCTGAAGGCTGGCTGGCTCACTCCCCAAGGAGACAGGCTTGTTTTGTCCTGAGATTCCCAGGGTCTCCCTCCCCACTAGAGCAGTTTGAGGAGGAATCCCCAGTAGAAGGGTAGAGGGAACTCCTCTTCGTGTGCCCCTGGGGGGTGCTGGCTGGGCCTGTTCCTCCCTTCATTCAGCAGTACAAAGGGGCGGGTGGGGACCAAAGCAGAGAGACTGGGCCAAAATGCCCAAGTTTTAAGAAGATTGTGTAGGAGGCTCAAAAATGTATATCCTGCTGCAGCTTGCTAGGTCTACCTGATGGCACAGACTATGACCCTTCCCAGGTTCTGCGACAGCCCAACTGCTCTTGTGTCCTGGTTAGGTGGGGTGCTGGGAAGGTTGGTACTGACTTCCGGCTCCAAGGCTACTCCCAAGCTGGCTCCAATAGCTACTCCAAGGCTCTTCCCAAGCTCCCAAGCAAGCTCTTGGGAATCGAGGGCTCCATGCTGACAGCATAAGAGCAGAGGGAAGAGAGGGGCTCTGCTCACTTTAATCCCTGATCTCTACCTTCTTCAGCTTTTTTTTTTTTTTTTTTCCTGAAGTGGGGATTGAACCCAGGGCTGCTTTATCACTGAGATACATCCCCACCCCTTTTTATTTTTAATTTTGAAACAGGACCTACTTTTTTTTTTTCCTTTTATAGGAGGAAGGAGGGAGCTTTGTGGGGAGGGAGCTTTAAAGCCTGGAAGTACCTCAGCCAGGCGTGGTGGCACTCATCCGTAGTCCTTGCTATTCCTGAGCTATAGACTGAGGCAGGGGGATTGCTTGAGCCCAGGAGTTGGAGACCAGTCTGGGCAACATAGTGAGATACTGTCTCAAAAACAAAAAAGTCTGCAAGTACCTTGACCCATTTGAGAAAAAAAAATAATGGGGAATGGAAATGCTTGGACATGGGAGGGAGGGAGGCTTGTCATTCAGATGCCACCTGCTTGGCCTCTCTTCCCATCAGGAAGGCACATTGAGGATCAGGCCTGAAATCTCACTGCCTTGAACAGCAACCTCAGCCTGAGGAGACCACCAAGGGTCTGTTTTGGCCTCATTTCTGCCAAAATGTGCCATTTCTTTATTCAAAACTGATTTGGGACTAACTTTGATCCCATGAAGGCCAGGGCAATTTGGGGACCACATTTCTGGGCCATTTGGAGAATGAGCAGAGTGGAGCAGAACTGAGGCCAAGCATATGGTTTGGCTGGAAGGAGGCTCAAGCCTGTTCTCTTCCTTTCCTCGTTCCCCTTCTTCAGGGCCTCCCCCCTTTTTGGCCCTTGAGATTCGTGTGGGAGGGAGAAATGTCAGGCAGCCCTGGGAGGTAGTCTAGGAACCTTGGGAGGGGTCTCCAGGCAGGGTTAGGGAATAGCTGGAGACCCTGAGGAAGAAACTGGGCGACCCAGCCAGGACCCTGACAGAACAATAATGCCTGTCCAGGCAGAGCTCATTTCCACTGGGGGAGTGTCACCACCCACACTCTGGCCTGGCACCAATGTTCCTCTGGCCGTCTGTCCCAGATGTCTCTTTCACCACTCTTTAGCCTATGTGCTGGCCGGATGTGTCTTTCTAGAATTCTACTTTCACACTGTTCCTCCTCTGCTCAGCAGCCTCCAGAGGCTCCCTGTTTCCCAGAGCAGGAAGTCCAAGTTCTTCCCCTCAGTCTGAGATGATCCCTGCAGCTCTCCCCTCACACCGCCCAGTACACACCCACCCTGCTGTAGCACCGAGCTCCTGAGGCCCTGAGCATCCTCTGGGGTGAAAGGAAGAGGAGCAGCAAGTAGCCAGGCCACACACTGGGGTGCTGGGAGGAGGTGGGGTGCATTTCTGATTCCGTAGTAGGAAACTGCATCTCAGGTGCGTGTGTGTCCTGGGGAAGCTCTACTTGTTCATCCCAGAGCGGGCTCAGAGCTGACTGGCCAGAGCCCCTGGCCTGGAACTCTTGGTTACTAGCTCTCCAGATGATTGGCTGCCCTGGCATCGTGCCCTTTCCTCTTGGCCAAGGGGAGCTGAGGTTATACAAGGGCTGTCACCTTGGGTCAAAACTCAAGAGCCATAGGAAGGGAAGGGCTGTGAAGTCACAGGTGAAGGATCCTAGGGAAGGAGTGGTGGGCCTGGCCAATAGCTCTGGGCAGCTCCTTGAAAGCAGAAACGGGTAATGCCAGCATCAGAAATGAGATGATACCATGGGATTTCTTCATTTTAAAACTCCCCATTTATCAAGCATTGAGAGTAAGCCAGGTGCACCTGATCACCTGTACTACTTCATTTAATCCACACACCACTATGGTGCTGTTTTTACTCACCTTTTTACAGATGAGAAAAAGGTGACGTGGCCACAATCATGTAGCAAAGGAATAAGCTGGAATTCTGACCTCAGAGCTCCAGCGTTATAAGACTAGCTAGGATACTAATAATGGCAGAGTAGTGCTAAGAGATTTTGCAGATGAGTGGACTGAGGCTCAAAGAATAAGTAGGAATAATCGCACTTGGCATTTGGCAGCACTTTCTCGAGTGTCTTCTCCTTGGATCTTCACTACGCCCATGGATACAGGCAGAACAAGTATTTCACAGGTGGGGCTTCTGTCACCCAGAGAGGCCAAGTCACTTGCCTCAGTTGCCCAGTACATCCTTGGCAGGCTGGAACTGAAGCCCTCCTTTCGTGACTTCAATCCAGTGCTCTTTTTCCTGCACAAAAGCCATTGGTCAGCAGGTGGAATGGACACACTGTGGTGATTTAAGGGAGGCAAGGGAAGCCAGCCTGTTTGGGCATATTCTGGGCATCAGGGAGGGGCATCCTCAGGTTTGAGGAGGTGCCCCAGAATAGAGGTATTGGTTTCTTCTCTCCGAGTGCGTCTTCCTGCCGGTGGCAGGCTGTTAGCCCAGGCTGCACTATGTAGAATGTTAAATATCCTGGCCTCCCCCACCCCTGACGAGCCGCTGGAAAAGCCAGAGGCCTCCGCCCCATGCCTGGCCCACGCACACCAGCTGGGCAGCTCCCCCGGGGCCTCTAGATGTTCAGAGCCAGCCTGGGCCTGGCCAAGACCCCTCCCAAGCCTATTTGTCCCTCGCGGTCTCCCTGTTGCCTCCCTCATCACATGGTTATAGCCTCCTAAGCACTTTCCCTGGGACACAATTAGGGACACAATCTGGTATAACAAGAGTGACAATGACACAAGAGTGACAATAATAGCTGATGTGTACAGAGCACTTAGTGCCAGGCTCTGCGCCAAGCTCTTTACACACATCATCTCGCTTCATCCTCCCTCCCACCCTCCCAGGCGTGTTCTCTTACTGTCCCCATTCTACAGATGAAGTGTCTGGTTGGCCTGGATCTGCCTAGCTCTGCGCTATTTACTGTTCTTCACGTTTTCTAAAATGTTGTGTAAGCATCACTGTGAGTGCAGGAAGAGACTTTGGAAGAATATGGGTAGAAGCATTCCGTTTTAGAAGCGATGTCCTGGGCTGACTTCCTTCCTTCCTCTCTTCCTTCCTTCTTCCCTCCCTCCCTTCCTTTCTTGTTTTTTCTTTTACTGGGAATTGAACCCAGGACCTTAAACATGCTAGACACATGGTCTACCACTGAGCTTCATCTTCAACCCTTTTTACATTTTATTTTGAGACAAGCTTGCCCTAAGTTGCCCAGGCTGGCCTGAAACTTAGGATTCTCCAGCCTCAGCCTCCCAGATGGCTGGGACTACAGTCATGCCTCATTGCAGCCCAGCAGTTATATGTCATTTAAGAAGTGTGTTAGTGTTGGGGACTAAAGGGTTATATGCCCTCCACCAAATTCACATATTGAAATCCTAAGCCCCTGTACCTTGGGATGTGATCTTATTTGGAAACAGAGTCTTTGCAGATGTAATTAGTTGAGGTGAGGTCATCTTGGAGTAGGGTGGACCCCTAATGTGCTATGGCTGGTGTCCCTATTAAAAAGGGACATTCAGACACAGTCAGGCACCCACAGAGATCTCCATGTGAAGACAAAGGCAGAGATCAGGGTGATGCTTCTACAAGCCCACGATGCAGCAGAGGTTGCTGGCAACTACCAGAAACTCGTGGGGAGTCGTGGACCAGAGTCTCCCTCACAGCTCTGAGAAGGAATCAGCTCTGCAAATCTCCTGGTCTCTGATTTCCAGCCTCCAGAACTGTGAGACAATAAACTTGTATCATTTAAACCACCTATTTTGTGGTACTTTGTTATAATGACCCTGGCAAACTAATATGGTCAGACCACACACACCCTGATACACATATGATTTGAAGACAGAGGAAGGGGCCACAAGTCAAGGAACACAGTGGCCTCTGGAAGCTAAAATATGCAAGGGAATGGATCAGATTCTCACCTGGTCTTGGGAAGGAGGCAGCTCTGTGTCCCCAGACCCTACTCTGTCAGGCTGGGGCATCTCACCTGCCCATCCCCCACCCCAAAGACTCCAACCACATGCAACACCATCCTCTAACTGACTTCTATAAAGGACTTTTTTCTCCATACATTCTCATTTCCAGTGCTGCTTCAGGATGCCCTCCCCACAACCTCTGTGAGTGGCATGCCAGGCAGCTGTCCTTACCCAGCACTGGTGCCAACTGTGTACTCATCTCCAAATCTCTGGAATAAATGATCTGGAGCCTCCACCCTGGATCCCACTTCTTTCCCTGACACATGGCAGCACTTTGTGGAATTCATGAATGAGTCTGTTTAATCCCACCTGACTGCTTGCTGCAGCAGCTCTGGTATTCCCACAGCCTTTATGCTTGCCATTCCTCCCTCTGGGGTGCCTTCCTCCCTTCTTGCCAGTTCCCCTTTATTCAGAGCCTACCTCTGTTTTCTCTTTCACTTTGTTCACCTGGCTGCATTGATCCCCCACCTCCCCATAGCTTGTCAGCAGCTGGACACTCATCTAATACCAGGTAAATGCCTTATTGCACATGTGGGTATCCCAGCTCCCAATCAGATCCTGGACCAGGATTCATACTCCTGAATTCTGCTGGTGCAGTACATGGAACATCCTAGGTAAAGGCTAATAGGGAAGGGATTTGAAGCGGTGAAGGCTTGCATGTTTTCCAGAAATGGCTGATAGTCAGCATTTGTCACTGTAACCAGAATGCCTGACAGGAACAACTTAAGGAAGACAAGGTTATTTTGGGCTCACAGTTTCATGGGTTCAGTCCATAGTTGGCTGGCTCTATTGCCTGAGATGAGGCAGAACAAGATGGTGGAAGAGTGTGATTGAGGAAAGCTTCTCAGTCCATGGCAGCCAAGGAGCAGAGAGAGTGAGGAACCAGGGACAAAATATGATCCCCAAGGGCATGTCCCCAGTGATCTACTTCCTCCAGCCATACCCCACTTGCCTACAGTTCCCACTCAGTAATCTATTTAAATTATTAATCCATCAAATGGATTAATCCACTGATCAGGTTATAGCTCTCATAATCTAATCATTTCATCTCTGAACATTTCTATATTGTCTAACATGCATTTTTCAGGGGACATCTCATGTCCAAACCATAACAATGGCCAAGGAAGACTTCTTTAACTTATTAAGAACTTTGGAGTCTGGATTGGGTCCCCTCTCAATTTCAGTGCCTGGGTCTTGAGGGGGGAATGACCAAATTGATTTTGAAAAAGCAGCAGAAGAAGTTTGATCTCGATACTTATTAAAAGTATCGACATAACAGCTGTTCACATACTTACTAGAATCTACAGGATCAAGAAAGAATGGTGTGGTGTCAAGATATATATTTTTCCATATGATTGATTATATCAATATCTATCTATATATCTGTAGATAGATATCCTTCTCAGCCCATGGCAGCCAAGGAGCAGATTGATAGATATATCTAGAATATAGATATGACAATCATTGGCCTCTACCTGAAAAGTGTTCATTTATACAATATATATATATAAATATATTATATATAATATATATATTATATATAATAGCATAAAGTTCAGAAATACAACCTCATATATGTATTTATTTTTGACAAAGGCATTAAGATAATTAATTCAATGGGAAACAGATTCTTTTCAGCAAATTGTTCTGAAGTGATAGGATATCTATACCCAAAGAAATTAGGTATTGAGGTTTGATGTTGGATTTAATTTGAACAGAGAATTTCACTCAACTCACTCTTCCCCAAAGTTAGGATTTGCTGATATCGCTGTGGAGGTGCTAATCGGTCCCTTACAGATCTGGTATTTCTAGATCTTCATATCAGATTGGCTCAACAAGGGAGCCAAGACCATTAAGGGTGAAGGAGGGTGCTTCCTCTTGAGCAATGGGATGAACTTGTACTAAGGAGCAAATCCCAGGAGACCACCTGATGTGGTGAGGTAGGGTATGAAAAGCACAAGGGCTGCTGGGATTCAAAAAGGAAGACTTATTAAAGCCAGTGTCACTTGTAAGGTCATAAAAGAACAGAAGAGAACAGGGAAGTGCATTTTAAGCCTCAAGGGGTGAGCACTTTTAAGAAAAGCTGCTCTGATTATTGCTGTCTCCTGCCTCCGTGATGCTCATTGAGGTGTCCCCAGCATCTAACACAGGGACTGCTGAGTGCTCAGTGAGTGGACAGATGAATTCTGAGGTTTTCCTAGATCTCTCTTGGTTCCTCGGAGATTGGGTGGCCTTGTCCCTTTTTAAGGGGAATTTTTAAGTCAGGGAACCTGCCATCTTCTTGTAATGTTCTCTTGTTCCTGATGTAGAGGGTCACAGGGATTGAGGTTGGAGACTGGGGCACCAAGGCTGAAGTCTCTGGGAACTCCACCCTCTCTGCAGGCTAGGAGTGGGCCTCTTGGGTTACAGATGTGCCTAAGCTGGGCCAGGGCCCACCCTCCTCTCCTGGTGTTTATTGGTATAGAGCCCTGCCGAGGAGAGCTGCCGAATCAGCTTTCTCTGGCTGGAACCAGCTCCTGGAGCCGCACTGTCCTGTATCTCTCACACCAGCCACCCCTTAGGTAAACAGCCAGCCTCCTCCCCACTCTGAGAAGTTGCAAGGGGCTCCATTAGCCGGACGCCTCACTCCAAAAAGGATCCTGGCAATGGGATCTGTTTTTCTTCCAGCCTGAGTAAGGGCCTTGCTGGGAGACTCCACTTCCTGCCTGAAAAGGTGGCTGCAGAGCTCCCTGCTGGGCGGAGTCTTCCTTCCTCACTGCCCACGCACCCAGGCTTCCTCACGGAAGGCCTAGTCGGAAGGCCTAGTCGGGGGACTCCAGCAGACAGCCCCCTCAACTCAGTCTTTCATGCAGTTGTTTTATCTGTGGAACCTAACCCTGCACATCAGCCACTGACCAGGTCAAAGAACCCACTGTGCTGTCTTCCTGGTCACCCAGAAGGGGCAACATTTGCATTGTGTGTCAAGCAAGGTCCCACTGCCCACCATCCGCCATCTTGTGGGCCAAGAGGCTGCATGGCGCAGCTCTGCTGTGGCTACACAGAAGCAGCTTGGCTGGGTGCTTTTATTTGATTTGTTGTGGAATCAGAGCCAGGGAATTTGCTTTCTTTGAAAGGTGACCTGTGGGCAGAGAAACTGTCACTGGCAGCTGGTTAGCTGGACTTCCTTCTCCCATGGCCAGTGGGCTCTAGGGAAGACTGATGGGGAGGGCCAACACCAAGGTCCTGCTGGCTTAGCCATGATGGTAGGAATAGGTGACAGGGCTGGACTGGGCTCCTGAGGACTAGAGGTAGGAAGCAGGCCAGCTAGGGGCTCACAGCCCTGGAGTGGACTGGTTGATCCAGGAGTCTCAGTGGATGGGCTTATGTTGGCCTGGGAGTAGGAGGGGAGGGGAGGGCTAGATGGAACCAGAGGTGCAGGACGAGGAAAATCTGCCGTTGAAAGAAAAGGTAGGTGAGAGGCTGCTGCAAAGCACCCCTCTGGAGGCCTTGTGGAGGAAAATCGAATCTGCCTACTTATTTGCCAGGCTGTCACATGACCCTTCCTTCCAGGAGGCACAGGAACCCAGTGAGGGAATTCAGACTGCCCTTTGACTAGGAAGACACAGGTTGTGACTGTCACTTGTCTAAGACAGAGCTGACTTGCCTCCTCCAGGAAGCCTCTCCTGACCTCTCCCTTCAGCTCCCATGGGCTCCTATTCTATATCCTTTCCATTCTCCATCACTCTGGACTTTCCTCGTCTGTCTCTAGCACCAGATCAAAGTTTCACATGCTTCCAGGTGGGGCCCAGGAACTTGCATTTTTAACCAACGGGCCCCCATGCAAATCAGATGAGCAGAGACCTCACCACACATTCCGAGAGCCATCACGCTCTAGAGCAGCACTGTCCAACAGAAACAGCCACGTATGTAATTTAAAAATTTCTAGTAGCTGCTTAAAGATATAAAAAGGAAATAGGTGAAAAGAATTATTTAAATAATTTTATTGATATCCTGATCTAAAATATCATCATGCAATCAGCACAGAATTCTTTCACATTTCACATTTTTTCCATGCTAAGCCTTGGAAATCCAGTGTACAGTTGACACATGCAAAACATCTCATTTTGGACCAGTCTCGTTCTAAGTGCTCAGTGCCACATGTGGCCAGGGGCTGCCATGTGGACAGTAGTACTGTAGAGCTTTCCTGCTAAGAGTGTGGCCCACAGACCAGCAGCTTCAACAGCACCTGCAAGCTGGCGAGAAACGAGGCCCAGGGCCCTGCCCAGGCCCACAGAACCAGCCTTCTCACTGCTGCCAGCACTTTGCATGCATGTCCCGCAGCCCTGGGCTGCAGGAGCCCCTTGATGCCAGCACTGGGATTGGACTTATTTCTAACAGAGGGCCTGGCACCTACAAGGCATATGTCAGTATATGTCAGTGTTTGGGGAGGAAAGACGTGATTTGTGAATGTCACCTGCCCCGCCCACTCCTTTCAGCACCACATTCTCAGTTAGTGACAATGTGAGTCTGAAAGCAAAACGTAGGAGTCATAGAAAATGTATATAGCAGAGCTGGAGGGAAATTTAAATTTAAGTTTCTATACTGTAAGCTCTGGAGAGAGACAGCCACTTGGGCAAGGTTCCACAGCTTGTTATGGTGCAGCTGGTCACCCTGTTTGGGGAGAGAAGTGGTACAGGTAAGGACAGATCACTTCATACCTGGGCATGCCCCTGGGCCTACATTACTCCTCAGATGTCTCTGCCTCCTCCTCAGAGACCTTATGGAACTGTTGCTTGAAGGCCTCAGGCCTGACCCACGCATAATAGTTATCCATCTATTTATTCTCAGTGGTCTGGAAAACATTTAAGGCACTTATAAAATATGCATAGAATACAAGATAAAACAAAAAAATTTTTTTTCAAAAAAATATGTTGGTCTAAAGGAAGTGTGCAGAGATCCACGGACAAGTTGTTCAATCTAATGTTGTATACAGTTAGCGGAAAGTCGGAAACAACCTAAATATCCAACAGTAGGGGAGTAGGTAAATAAACAATGCAAACACTGAAATTCCATGTCATGATTGAGAATGCTGATATGGAAATGTACATTGACATGGAAAAAATGTTCATTGTGTAATGTAAAAGCATCGACGTGTTCATTTCATAAATTACATGCATGGAAGAATGCCTGGAAAGAATATACGTAGCCCTCGATATTAATGCTGCCTTTTCAGGGAGAGAGATTATAAGTGATTCTCTTTCCTTTTTTTGACCACCCGCTGCTTCTGTAATTTCTAGTTTTTTTCCCTCAGTGAGCATGAATTTCTTATGTAATACAGAAATGAAATGTATAAAAATAGAATATGAGCAAGGCAAACAGGAAAGAGAAAATTGGAGTTCTAGTTAGCAGAATTTGTTTGAAAATGTATTAATTAATGGAAAAAAAACTAAGTACAGTGTATAGAGTTATAGCCCAGTGGCTATATTTACATGTAGCAGGAGATTATTAAATGTTTGAGATTTGAAGTTACAACATGAAAAACTCATGAGCTTGCTTTTGCTAAATAGCCATCTGTATTCAGGGAAGTGAAAGTTAATCATGGTGCAGTCTCTGTCTTGTTTTGAATGGAATCCACCAATTCTCCCATCCCCTTTCATACAAGGGCTTTATGCATATCACGTAATGATTGTGCAAGAGAAAATCCTGAAATCTTGTGTAGAGCTGGATACATAAATGGACAGATGGACAGAGGTGCACACACATACAACCTAGCCTAGGACCTCCTTCACCTGCAGTGCTAACACCTTGAAGTGGTGTCTTTGCTGGTGTCAGTAGGCTCCTAATTGGTCTTCTGGCTTCCGTCCGCTGGCCTGTTCTCTACACTGGGGCTGGAGCTACCTTTTCAAAACATGGATCAGCTTGTGTCTCTCTTCTGCACAAAAACTTCAGAACTTCCCCTTGCATCAGGATGAACTCTTGAGTCTTCATAGCCTGCAAGGCCTTCTACATTCTAGCCCATCCTGCCTCTCATTGCTTGTCCCTCTGCCCTGGTCACGCCACACTAGCCACATTGGTGTTTTCCGGCTCTTTGCCTTCCTGTTCTTCTTTCCTGAAACATCCTCCCCCTCCAGAGTGGCTTGCTTCCTCTGCTCCTGTGGGTCTCTGCTGAATTGCTTCTGGATTCATAAGGACTTCCTCACCACTGCAGATGAAGTAACAACCCTGATCTTGCTCCAGTGCCTTACCCTACTTCACTTTTTTCATTGCATGTATCTCTCCTGACATGACCTATTTCCTTTTCATTTGTCCTTTTCCACTAGAATGTAAACTCCCTGTGGGCAAACTTCGGCTCTTTTCTTTTTGCAGTACTGGGGATGCCACCCAGGTCCTCATCTGTGCTTGGCCAGCATTCTGCCACCGAGCTACATCCCTGGCCCCTAGCTTCTTTCTTTGGTGCCTAGTACTCTAAATATGGGCTCAGTAAAGATTTGAAGGAATGGAAGAATGAATGGACTTTAGATACCATGTGACTGATCCTCTCATTCTACCAAGGATGGTACCCAGGGCTCAGCTGAGGAAGGAAGGTTCCCTGCCTTGCTTAGGGTCACACAGCTGGGGCAGCAAGACTAGATTCTGGCTGGAGCCCCTTTGCTGCATTTCCCGCCTGTGCCTTAGAACTGAGATCAACTGCACACACAGGAGCCCTGCCTCCTGTGTGTTTTTCCAGTTTACACAGAATTTCAGCCCAGAATAGCTAAAGAAAAAAACAGTGTTTCTCCTGGAAACTCTTCCAGTGGGTATGTCCCTAGAAAAACAGTAGCAATCTCAGGGTAGGAGGGGACGAAGCAGAGGAAGGGGTCTTCCAGCAGTGGGCACAATGAGATAGATTTAGTTTTGCAATTAAAATAACATCTGGGTCTGTTTCTGCAGAGCAGTTCTAGAAGGTGGGTGGTCTGTCTGAAGTACCAGGTGGGGCCTTCCTCCATCCTGGCCCAGGAGAGTTTGGGATGGCCGGTGGCTAAAGGATTCACCCGCAGATGTAGAAAGAAAGAACTGAGCCCAAAGAAGCATCTGGCAACCCCAGTCTGGCCTGAAGGCCTGCTGGTCCCTGGCCCAGCCTCACTACTTTGGGAGTCTCCAGACACCTCCCCCTTCCCGAGACTATTCAGACACCCTCTTTGATGCATGGAGAGCCCTGGCCTCATCCCTCTCATGCCCCATGTGGTTTGTTAATCGTCTGTGAAATGAGGGATTTCAGGCGTCACTCATCCGTGTGAGCGCCGTGGGCAGTGGAGTGGGGTGGGGTGGGGAAGGGGCGCTGAGGGCAGTCTAGTCTTCTGAATTCTGTCTCTCTGTCTGTCTGCTTCCTTAGATGCAGCTTCTGGATAAATTCCCCATAGAAGGTGGCCAGAAGGACCCCAAGCAAAGGATCATACCCTTCCTCCCAGGTAAGCTCAGGTGGCCCCACAAGGGGCTGAAGGTGACTTTGAGAAGGGCACTTATAGGTCGAGAGGTCAGCTGCTAAGCCAGAAAAACCATGTGGGTTTGGCCTATAAATCTGCACTTTATTCATCCCCAGGGGATCTGGAAGCCCCTGATTTTGAAGGCCACTGTCTTCCAAGTGGCTTCTCCAGCCTTCTAGTCCTATGTCTGCTGACTTCCGGCTTGTAGCCTCTGAGGAGTTTCTCAGGCTCTTGGAGTTTAGCTTCCTTTTCATAAGAGGCCAGGTTCTAGGAAAGGAAGAGGAACTGTAGGCAGAACTGTTCTTACTGCCTCCCATTCCAGTTGTAAGTCACCTCAAACTGAGCACACTCCTCAGATCTGAGCTCCGGAAGGCCTCACAAGTCATTACACACTCATGTGACATCCCTCTATTCTGGCAGAGACAGGATTTGAACCCAACTCTTGTCTGGCCATAAAGGCCAGGACATTAACCACAACATCAATTTGGACTGTTTCAGACAACTGATTATGTCATGTAATTTAGAGGAAGATGCCTCAGGTGTGCCTGGCCTGCTATTACTACGATGCCTTAGGTTTGTGCAGACCTGCAGCGTGATTACAGAGTGCTTCTCTATTTGTTTTCATGTACAGATCTTCCCACCAAGGTGGGAATTATCATTTCCCCAAAGAGAGGAAGATTTGAGGGTTCAGAGGGGTTAAGTAACTGCCCATTGCGGTGGCAGAACTGAGGCGTGAACTCAGGTCCCTTATCCCACACCTGGTCTCTGCATTAAAACTAGTGGATAATATTGCCTTATGGCTCCCCTGGGCTTCTACCTGTCCCCAGGCCACTGGGCTTGGGTTTCCTGGGAAGCTTCCCTCCCTTTGGGTTAATGCTGGCCATGGACCCCCCCACTAAGCCAGCCACCAGGACAATCCTTAGCCCTAGACATATTCCCAGCCCACAGTCAGTACCTACTTGTTGACTTGAAAACAGACTTGGGGGCCACAGAGTGGCCCCCCTGTGAAGGATGCCCTTACTCACCCCCATCTTCCAAAGCATCAAAAGGCCAGAGCACGTACCACTGCCTGTCCTCAGAGACTTGTGCTAGAGCTGGAGAGAATTAGCTATAAAGGAGGAACATCTAAACCCCATAGTTTCTGAAGACCAGAAATAAGCATGTAGGGATCTCACCCCTTGCCGCAGTCCGGCTGCAGCAAAATAACCGGGGGGTGGGAACTGCCAGCAACTTGTGTACATTGATACAGCAGGAGTGGGAGCCGTTTATTGTAGGACAGGAGGGGTATATATACATTCCACACAGCTTATCTTAATTAACATAAACTAGATACAGCAGTCAACCAATAAGGAATCTCCACACTTAATGGCTCGCTGGCGTTACTTCACAAACCACTCCCTCTGGCAAAATGCCAGGCGCCATCTTGACTTGTTTACAGACCCTAACAACCCCTGGCCTCCTCCTTCCACAGAGGCAGAATATGGCTTCTCTGTTCCTAGCCTCCAAGTTGCTATAGGCTGACTTTCTTGCTTCATTTGGCTTCATACTGAATCCCAAGGGAATTTGGAATAGCCAACATCTAGGTCCACAACAACTTTAGATGCTCCTCCAGCACAGTCTGCATGCTCTGTTCACCTGGAAGTGGGAGCCCAGCTGGGGTGCTGTGGGCGTAAGTGTCCTAGAGGTAACAGGAGGACAGGGTGGTTCCCTGTTGCAGTGTAGTGGTGAACCTGGCCTTGGGCCATGAAGGCTACCCTTTTGCTCAAAAATGGGCTGTTTCTTCCACTTCTTTCTTGGCAGTAGCTCCAAGGGGAAAAGCTCCTTGCTGTCAGCCAGTGAGCTCTTTAGGAGGGGCAGGGCTGGCCTGGCCAGTAAGGGGAGATCTTCATCTAAGGAACCCTCAATACGGTGCAAGATAAGGCCATCTCCATAATCAGAGAACCATATAATGCAGGATGTGGCCTTCTCCCATCATGCAATTGTGAGTGTGAAAGGACTGGAGCTCAGAGAACTCACTGTGAGCTGAGGAGGTCAGCAAAGGCCTCCCTGAAAGGGGTTCCCAGGATCTGACCCCTGGAGGCTAGTGGGGTTGGAGCGTGGGGTGAAGGACACAGCTTTGTACAGCTGCCACCCAGTCCCATGTCTCAGGGGTCAGGCCGCCTATGGTCAGCCCTGGACCTCTGGCTCTGGCAGTTACTTGTTGTATTAAACTCTCTATGCCTTAGTTTCCTCATTTGAGAAATGGGGATGATACCAATATCTACTTTGTGAGACTGTTGTATAAGATGAAATGAATCAATGCATCTCAAGTGCTTAGAACTATGGCTGACCCCAGTAGGTGCCAAATGAATGCCGGCCCTTATTACCAATGCCTCACACACCTGGTGTTTCATACCACACAGTCATGTATAATCTTATTTGATCCTCCCAGTAAGGTTACTGTCCCATTTTGCCAGGAAATCGAGGCCAAGGGATGCTAATAGACTTGCACAAAGCATGAAGCCAGGAGGCATAGCCAACACCAGAACTCTTAGGCCTGACATTGGGACCAAGGCTCTTTCCACGCAGGCTGCCTGGAGGGACAATAACCCAATGGCTGCTGTGAGACTCAGGCTCTATTCAAAGTTCAGTTTGCTCTAAAGGACTGGAGTATGGATTAAGAGAATTCACGTGAAGCACTTGGCACAGTCCCATAGTCAACGCTCAACAAATGGCAGCTGTTGGTAAAGTCACCTGCCCCCACCTCATCCCACCTGCTGAGAAAAGTCAAGCATGGAACACCTTCCAGCCCCCAAATACAGGTGACTGTGAATAGTGGAGGTATTGTCAAGGGGAGTGAGGTTGACTCCCCGTCTCCAAAAGAAAAGTCTCCCTCGTCCTGGCTTGGCTCCCTCTCAGCCCTCCCATACTAGTGTTCTCCCTTAAACTCCTGTCCTTTGCTTTTTCACTCTCCAGGACTTCAGAATGCCATTGCTGGCCATTTGGAACCCATCCCAGAGCTCCCAAGCCCCATCCCAGGTCCCGGGACTTCCTCCTGCTCACAGGAATCCACCTTACCCCCTTCCTACTGTACTCACTCCTCACTTTGAATGTGAAGGGAAAGGATGGGGGCAAAAGAGCCCAACACAATCAGAACCAGGCTGGGAACCATGAGGATTCCCACCCTACCCCTCCTGCTATATCAAAGGGAGTCCTCAGAGGAGAGGATATAAGTGAAGGTCAGTGAGGAACATGGATCTGCAAGTGATTTTGGAGACTGTGCTCTCGCCTGTGAGTTTCCCACAGCAGGGAGGCAAGCAGGACAGAGCAGGGGAAGAAGTGAGGCAGAGAGGTAGGGGCAGCTAAGTCCAGACTCCTTCTGATCCCACTGGGGGCCAGGGCATAGAGTTGACCCATCTGAAGGACATATTGTTCATTCCTTGTCTGCCCTGGAGGATATGAAGTATAGGAATGGTGGCTCCCAATGACTGAGGATACACCTCTGAGAAAGTAGGCAGCTGTGTGACTTGAGCAGTGACACTCTCTGGTAATCTCTCAGCCTCTGCTGTGTCACCTGACACCCCTTTGAGGCTCTGTTTCCACCTCCCTGCCTTGGGGGATGGTGTCTGAGGTCACCTGCCAATTCCCCTAGGCTCACCTCTGGCAGTAGGAACTCAGCAGAACCCCAGCAAATGCAAACTCTCTTGCCACCCTAGGGAAGCTTAGCAGGAAGCCCTGGGGACAGCTCTGTCAGCCCTTTGCCTCAGCTGGAATTTCAGGGGATGGAAAATCCAAGCAGAGGAAACAGAGCATGCATTATTTCCCAGAGGGTCTCAGTTTGGGCTATAGAGGTGCTGGGATGTGATGAGCATTTCTGCTTCCTGGGAGGGGTCTGTAGGTGTTTGGAGTCTCAGTCCAACTGCTCTGTTCTGAGCCACCTGGACAGAGACATGATGAGGCCCATTAGCTCTTGGGTGTTGTGCAGTGACACTGGTAGAGGTAGGGCTTGGGGCCTACAGGGGGTCCAGGGGCCAGTCCAATTATTGACATTTTCATGTCAATCAGATCTGACATAAGAGTTGTAGGGGGACTTCTTTTGGAAGGACACTCAATTATTTTCACCAGTGCTAGAACTGCTTTTCTGACTGGCTGAAGACTGTACTGGAATTTCCAGTCTGCAGTGCCCATGGGAAGGCCAAGGAGAGTTAGGGTGCCCACGTGGGGCAGGCAGTTCTCCAGCAAGGCTTACTCAGGGGGAAAACTCATGTGGGTTTTGTGGTAGGAAGAGTGACTCCAGGATGTGCCCACCTTGGGAGTGACAGTGGATGCCAGAGATGGAAGGGACCCCTCCGGGCCTGGCCTCCAAACCTGTGTTATGTGACACCTAGCTCTCTGGCTGACCTTTGTGGCCTCCCTTTGAGACAAGGCCCTTGTCTACTTCTTTCACACGTCTGTCATGGGCTAGACACATGGTAGGTGCTGTTCTTGCCATGTCCCGGGTCTTTCCTTGGCCAGGGGGAATTGTCACAGCCAGTCTCCACTAAGTTCTGCCTTTACCCTTCCCTCTGGCCTCCACACCTCCCAGTTTAGGGACTTGAGACATTGTACCCAGCAGTCCCTCCCCCAGCTGTCATTGCCATCATGAGCATCAGGAGTGCCCTGTGTGAGGCAAGGAAGTGGCCTGAACCTTATGTGGCCTTAGGTGACCTGTAAGGGCTTTCTCATTCATTGAGTAGTTGAGATCACTAGCACGAAGTAATTGATTTTTTTCTTAAAACTTAGAGTATTATTATTTTAATATGATTACAAATAAGGCCTTCAGAGCACTATCTCCATTTAACTATCAACCTAACAGGATTGGCTATTTGGTTTCCTAAATCATATGCATTTTTAACTTTTTATTTTGAAATAATCCTAGAAACCAAATGTTGCAAAAATGCTAGGCACACTACATTCCATCTCCATACTATAGGGCAGATGGCATTGTTCCCATTTTAAAGAGAGATCGAGCTGGGCATGGTGGTACACACCTGTAATCCTAGCAACTTGGGAGGCTGGGGCAGAAGATTGCAAGTTTGATGCCAACCTGGGCAACTTAGCAAGGGTCTGTCCAAATAAAAACTAAAAAGCATGAGAGGGAAAAGGGCTGGGGTATAACTCAGTGATAGAGTATCTCTGGGTTCAATCTCCAGTACCACAAAAAAGAAACACAAGAAAGCAAGAGAGAGGGAGAGGTCAACTCACTTTCCACCATCGCATCCCTCCTGCCAATGGTAACATCTTACGTAACTACAGTATGTTATCAAAACCAGGAAATTGATATTGGCACAACTCAATTAGCTGGACCACAGAGCTGAGTGACTGACTTATGTTAAGGAGGTGGAGTGCCTTTAAACAAGCATGCCATCCGGCCTTGAGGAAGGAGGCCATTGCCTGAGACTACCCCCCAAGAAGCTTCACTCTCGGGCCATACTGCTTGGCTTTCCCACCTCCAACAACAACAACAAAAGGTGCAGGTAAAATTTATTTTCCATGAGAGCTTATTCCTGAATTCTTCTACACAAATTCAGCTCTTTCAGACAAATCACATCATCTTGTAGGTGTCCTCAGTGGTATTCTATTTAAAAAGAGGCATGTGAGAAATCCTGTTGCAAAGCAAAAAACCACTTTCTTTTATAAGTAATTCTTTTTTTTTTTTTTTTCAAATCTGGTTTACATTCATTTTTAGAATTGGAACTTCTCCAGATTTTTCTGGAAACAGGGCAGACCTAGAGTTTAGAGATTGGACAGTCACCTTGACCTCATTCATTTGATAAAAGAACAGCACTGTCAAACACTGTGAAAAGTCTGAGATTTTTACCAATTTGTAAGCCAATTAAGTTAGCTTGCCATGATTTCACAGGTGCCACAGAAAACAAAAGACCCCGGGGTCAGAAACGAAAGACTTTATCCCAGGACAATAACCAGCATGAACATCCTCACATGTGCCTTAGTTCCCAATGCCTTCAGGTTCCACAGGTGTGACACAGTGAGCTCAGATCAATGCCTTTTTCATAAGGTGGGTTGCATTATAAGCAAGAAACCCAGATCTTAGGGACCCCATATCTCTTACAATGGGTAGGAAGCAAACCTGCTCTTTGCTCTAGGGTAAGACACCCCCTTTGCAAACACCTTTGAAAAGGCCTTTCTTGCCTTGTTTACAAGAAACCCAAGAATTCTCTGAAAGTTATCTGGTGCTCTCTGGGACCTCCTGCCTTGGGGATGGGTGGGCAGAAATGAAGTTCTTTTTTATATTGGGCCAAGCTTGTTGGGGTCAGCAGACTCTGAGGACAGCTTACTGTTTACATGGAACTTTCTGCCTTGCTTTAAAAGACTATTGTGGAAAATCCATCTCCTGTTGCCCATCCTGGGATTGGAGTAGATTTCCTGTGTATCCCGAGCTTGCTCCCTGGGAGGAAATGGTCATTACAGAGTGAAATAGAGTGTGTAGCTGCTGATGTAAAAAGCAAACAACTCCAACCAGGGACCAAGGGACTTCAGAAGTCAGGCAGTGGAGCAGAAAGAGCAGAACTCACTCTACAAAGGCAATGCGAGGTCCCCTCCCTTGCAAGCCACATGTGTGTCTGTGCTGGCTACCAGGTCCCTGGGTTTCAGAAAGCCCCATGTCCTAATAGCAGACCCAGCCCCACCCATAACTGTACCTATTTCTGGACCCATGAGTCAGGAAGAAGCGGGATTGCTCAGGGAGAAAAGTGAACCTCTAACCATGATCAAGGTGGGAACTGCCAGCCTGAGACAGCCTGGTGACCTTTCGCACCTTGAGGGGTGTATTTTTAGACAGCGGGCATGCTTGGTTCTTTTGTACCAGCTTGCCAGTTTCCTTTCTGGCCCCTTAACGAAGAGGCATGGGGAGCCCCCATGTGGGAGGGCTCTGGGTGAACTGCAGACACACGCTCCCGGGCCTTCCTCCTCCCTGCCTTCTGAGCCCTGCACAGCAGATCCGGTGTTTGTTTGGCACAGAAGGAAGCTGGGGGAGGGATGGCCTTAGCTAGAGCTGGTCCATAGTGTCTGGAGGGCTGACCCTCTTGCTGGGCTTAGGTGTTTCTGTGTGCCTCCCCCAGGCACCAGCCTAGGAAAACCCTCGCCCAAGGTCCTGGAAGCTTTTACAGAGACAACAGGTCAAAGATGCTGGCAGGCACTGCAGCCCCTAAAGGAGAGGGACTGGGAAGCTTCTGGGCCCCACTGGTAACCTGGGATGGCAGGAAAAGATAAAGCTACATGATGGAAAAGGTCTGCTGGTAATGCTGGGGTTTTAAAAAGGTCAACATGATTATAGGTCTGCATGGCACCCCTCCGTCCTCCCCTGGAGGTGCTGGGTCTTCTCGTGCTATAATTACAGCTCCCCACCCCACCCCCAAACTCATTCTCCCACTCTGTAATCTGAGGCCGGCAACTCTCAGGGCCTGCTGTCAGCATCCTGCTCTGAACACTACATGAAAGAGCTGTGTTCATTCATTCTTACTGCAGGTATTTATTGAGCACCTACTGAGTGCCGACCTAGCTCTAAGCGCTGGCAATATGGCTGAGAACAGGAGGCCAGGACACTGTTCTCAGGAAGTTTGCATTCCACTGGGAAAGTCAGAAAACAAAGAAATGAGCAATTTCTAATAGCAATAAGTGTCAGAAAGAAAAAAAAAAAAACAGGTCATGCAGCAGGTAAGATAAATCAGGACATCTGAGATTCAGTGGCTGAAAAGGGCCTCTTGTGAAGGTGACATCTGAACTTGGCCAGGCAGGGGAAGATCAGGGTCCCAAGGGTGCCAGGTTGAGGGGACAATAAGGACAGTGACCTGAGTGGGGGACCAAGAATGTGTATGAGTAACAGCAAGAGCTGGTGGAGTGAGGTGGAAGGGCTAGGTGACCACAGAGAGTTGAGCAGGCAGGAGTTAGAACCAGGAAGCTCTGAGACAGGCTCCTGTGGCAAAGCTACCCTTGAAGGGAGGGAGCAGGCTCCGTGCATGTGTGCATGAACTGGGTTATCTGTCCCAGTCACGTGCACTCAGCTTCCAGCGTCCCTTGCTCATCTGTCAAATGGATTAAGCATGGTTCAGGGAGACGTTCCAAGCAGTTAATGCATAGAAAGTGTGTGCACACTGCAAAGAGGGCTAATGCTTCAAGGTTGCTTCTCTTGGTGACTTTGCCGCAGGACACAAACACAGGCTCCACCTCCTCCGTGCTGATTCAGCTCTCACAGTGCCTTCTGCCTGGCACTTGCAGCTGCTCCTGCACCCATGCCAACTTGAAGCAGCAGAGAGCTTGTTTCTTAAAAGTCGACAGCCCAGTCAAGCAAATGCCTGTAATCCCAGTGACTCAGGAGGCTGAGGCAGGAGGATCACAAGTTCAAAGCCAGCCTCAGCAACATAGCAAGGCCCTAAGCAACTTCGTGAGTCCCTGTCTCAAAATAAAATAAAAAAATAAAAAGGGCTGGAGATGTGGCTCAGTGGTAAAATGCCCTTGGATTCAATCCCCAATACAAAAAAAAAAAAATGCTGACATCACAGCTCATTGACCTGGGCTGAAAGATGGGTAGGCAGCCAAGCCCTGGACTCACATCATTGTCCCAACAGCCTGTCCCCAGATTCACAGGCTCTGGCCCCAGAGCTACCAGGTCTGGCTGACAGTGAAGTTTTGCAGGAGGCAGCCATACGGGGGACCTTCCTATTCTTGAAAGTAAACGTGGATCTGACCTCAGACCCTTCCTTCATGTCATCTCTGCATTTCAGAACCACCCCATTATAGCTTGCTCTGTGTCTTCCTTGTCTAGAGATAGTTCTAGAAGGGAATCAACCTCCTGAATGCCTGCTCCAAGTGCCTATTCCTGAATGGAGTGTGTCTGAGGCATCTTCCCCAAGATCTGAGCAGAAGGGTGCATCTTTCCCTGGTCTCAATCAGCTGGTGTCAGAAATGCACCCTGGCTCAGGACTTCAGCACACTGGATTCCAGTGCAACTCCTGCTGATCTCTGTTGCACACAATTGAAGTCAAATTAGAGCAAAGTGACCAGAAAGTGACGGGAGTGATTTCAGGTCTCTGTAATGCTCCTGACCTTCCCTTCCCACCCCTTCCCCTGGAAATAAATCGTTTCCTTACCCGATGTCCAATATCCTTTTATAAGGTCAGATCCCTTCACTTCATCCCCTGGTGTCCCTGGGACTGGTGCTGTCAGCAAGTTTACACTCGAGTGTCGATAGCTGACAGGACAGTACTGAGCCCAGGTTTGGTAGAGGTGAGAGAGCTAAAGGGCAGCTGAGGCAGAAGGAAGAGAAGGAAGAAGGAATGACGGGTGCAGCACTGAGCACCTGTAATCCCAGCCTCCTGGGAGGCTGAGGTGGGAGGATCACAAGTTCAAGGCCAACCTGGGCAATTTAGGGAAGCCCTATCTCAAAATTTTAAAAAAGTTAAAAGTGCTAGGGATGCAACTCAGTGGTAGAGCACATGTGTAGCCTGCAGGAGGCCCTGGGTTCAATCTTTAGTTCGTCTAAATAAATTTCAAAAGCCTAAAAAAATGGAAGTTCTAGGCTTTGTAGGGCCTGTGAGAAACCCAGGAGACAGGGCTGATGTGAGCTGCAGGGTGGAACCTTATGAGTGCAGGCTGGGACAGGGGGCTGGCAATCTCAACAGGGCCAGGCCGTGCAGGTTCTCTGGGGCCACGCTGAGGGTGAGGTTCCTCTCTGTGCAGTGACATGGTTTGGACTGAGAGGCCACTTGATCCGATTTCTGTTTGAAAGGATTCCTTAGGCTGGCCTACTAAAGGTGGCTTGGCCTAGGCTGGCCATGGTGTGAGAGAAGTAAGTAGATCTGCCATTTATCTTCGAGGAACGTCCAAGGGGTTGTGCTGGTGGATTGGAGGTGGGGTGAGGGAGGGGTCAAGAACGATGATGCCCACAGACCTGTCGGGGCAGCTGTGGCCAAGATGCAGAACTAACGTCTCCACACAGCACCCATCCCCTATGGATTTCATCCCTAGGGCAAAAGGAAATGGCTTCCTTCCTCTTGCCTGAGATAACTAAGGCCTTTAGAGCATTTGAAAGGTGCCCTGTGGTGGGCAGCCTCCCTCCGAGGAGCCTCCAGGCTCTCGGCACTCTGGTTTTGGACCCAGGTTTTGTGGGGGCAAGGAGGACACAGGGGTGGTGGTGGTAGTAGAGGGAACACTGAGGTCCGTTGAGAGGGAGCTCATCCCACACACACTGAGGATGTGAGGGGCACTGATGACAAATCTCCACAGGGTTCCTGGCCAGACCCCCCACTGCTCTCCAAGGTCACCCTGACTGGACCCAGGCCCAAGGATAGAGCTCTAGCCAGAGCTCTTCCCTGGCAGGGCCTGAGCTGACTCTCAGAGTCTCCCAGAGCATAGGAGCTCATGCAGCATTCATCCAGGGTGTCCAGCAGCCCGTCCGTCCAGCAGTCCATCCATCTCCGGCCCAGAAAACACCTCCTCATCCTGTACCTCCACAGTGCCCAGGACCGAGTCCACCAAAGAGGCTCCGGGGTGCCAGACTGCCAGGCTGCCAGACCACAGGTGGCCTGAGGAGACTGGCATGGCCTGCAGATGGAGGCTCTTCACCTGAATGCACCTTAAGGAGGCAGAGGAGGAAGCAAAGGGGAGGGCGAGGGTGCATGGCAAGTCTGCCCTGGGTAGAGGCCACGCCCCACAGGCCTCAGCAGCCAAGGGAAGGGGAGGAGGCCATGTTGTTTCTCCCCAGGCCGGTACACCAGGAGCCAGATTTCACCTCAGTGAGAGTGGATTTGGGAAGATCTTGGGGAGACGAGCAGGTTCGGTGAGTTTCCAGAGCTGTGTTGCCTAAGAGCTAGTGCAGCTCTGGGCTTTGCGAGCCATGGAGGGGAACTGTGCTGGCTCTGGGCTCAAACAGATCTGAGCCTTCTTCTTGGTGATCCTCGTCTGACTCCAACACTACTTTTCCTGGGGTGGAAATGGGAAGTACTTTCCGGTATTTCAGCACTAGAAGCCTAAAAGCAAGACAGACCTGGGTTCAAATCGCAACTTGGCCTCTTCCTCTTCCAAGCTGTGTGACACTGGGCCAGTTCTCAGAATCCTTGTACCTCTTTCATAAGCCTCATCTAGGAAACACTTCCCAGGGCGACTGAGATCTCGAATGAAATGTCACCTGTGAAACACTCAGTAAGTGCTCACTACATGATGGTGATCGTGATTATTAATATTGGATTCCACCAAAGTGGTGAGCTGTCTCTCAGGGATAGTTGAAAGGCAGCCTCCTGGAATCCTTTCCAGGAACAAGGGCTCTCTGCAGAAACAAGGATTCACAGGCTTGGGTGTTTGAAGGTTTGTAGCTCAAAATGTGTTCTGCGAGCTGGGTGGTGGCGCACTCCTGTAGGCTGAGCTAGGAGGATTGCAAGTTCAAGGCCAGACTGGGCAATTTAGCAACCTGTAGCAAAATAACCTGGGTTCAATCCCAAGTCTGTCTTTCTCTCTTTCTCTGTCCGCCCCCCCCCCCCCCCCCCCCC
>NW_025999999.1:8829565-8879314 GCF_001458135.2 Marmota marmota marmota | reverse complement strand
CCCCCCCCCCCCCACACACACACACAGGTCTGCAGATCTGCAGCTCAAGCAACATCTGGGAGCTTGTTAGAAATGCAGTCTTGGACCCACCCCAGACCTGCTGAGTCACAGTCTGCATTTTAACAAGAGCCCAGTCATTTGAGAAGCACTGTTTTAAGGTTCATCGGAGCCCTCCAGTAGGCTGTCTGCCCTGTCTTTAGGAAGTTCTTGGTGTTTGGTTTTGTTCAGTTCATTCACATAATATAAACCACTGAACCTGGGATGACAACTTCATTTCCGACTTGAAATAGAGGGGCACTGGGAGACGAGGCTTCTTGCAGTTGGCGAGCGTGGCGCTGTGACCTCACATCTTTATACAGCTGCCCAGTTGTTTCTGGGGTCCTATATCCTGTGGCATGAAGCCATAAGCAACAGCACGATCCTGGATTCCCATCACTAGACTAAGCAGGAGGATACTCAGGCCCAGCTAAACACTTTCATCAGATGCGAGTCAGAACATTGTCTCTCCCTTCCCTTCCAAGACGGTGAAGTTTGGGGCCAAGGAGATTGCTGATTTCATTTTAGAAGTCTCTTTTGGAGATGGGAGTGACTGGCCTCTGGTTTTGAAGATAACATGGCATGAGAATATCTACAACCTATATAGCTAGTTATGCTGGACTGTTAGGAAAGAGGGGGTCTCTTCTGAGGAGACTTGGTCAGAGAGATTAAGACAGAAAAGTAAGATTTTATTTTATTTATTTTTAATAAGGGATGCTGACTCTTTTGTTGTTTGTTTTTTAGAAGGAGACTTTTTAAAGGAAGACTCTTTTGCTTATCTAGATAAAATAATTATTGCAAACCTGAACTTTAGAATAAGAGAGTCACAGAACTGGGAACAGTGGGTGCACTCCTATAATCCCAGTGACTCGGGAGGCTGAGGCATGAGGATTGCAGGTTTGAGGTCAACCTCAGCAATTTAGTGAGCCTCTCAGCAACTTAGCAAGACAGACCTTTTCTCAAAATAAAAAGTAAGGGCTGGGGCTCTAGCTTAGCGGCAGAGCGCTTACCTAGCCTGTATGAGGCACTGGGTTTGATCCTCAGCACCACATAAAAATAAACAAATAAAATAAAGGCATTCTGTCCATCTACGACTACAAAAAAAATAATAAAAAATAAAAGGGCTGGGGATATAGTTCAGTGGTAAAGCATCCCTGAGTTCAATCCCTAGTACCAAAAAAAAAAAAAGTAAAAATAAAGAATGAATGAATGAATGAGGGCTGGGGATGTGGCTCAAGCGGTAGCGCGCTCGCCTGGCATGCGTGCGGCCCGGGTTCGATCCTCAGCACCACATACAAACAAAGATGTTGTCCGCCGAAAACTAAAAAAAATAAATAAATATTAAGATTCTCTCTCTCTCTCTCTCTCTCTCTCTCTCTCACACACACACACACACACACACACACTCTCTCTCTTTAAAAAACAAAAAGAATGAATTAATTAATTAATTAAAAAGGGAGTTACAGGAAAAGAGCTAAGTCTAGGGAGTGGCTGGTGATGGCCAGGTCACACTCCTGGCCTCTGGCTTGTGTTCTGAAAGATGGATTTACAAGTTTAATGGTTGGGAGTTGGTGAGGATGGCTTACATGAGACCTAGTGGCTGGCAGGGCTGTTCTTGCTTATTGGAAAGGCTTGTTCCCGCAGAGGGAGAAGAGAACAACTGTTCTCAACAGGAGCCCAGCGGCCCAGAGGTAACATTTGGTGGAACTGGTGGTAGGGGAGAAGTTACAGAGCCTCCTGAGGAAATGCAAATAAGGCCTGGAAATTGAGACAGGTTAAATGATTGTAAATGGGAGAATTTTCTGCCAGAGGATGATGGCTACTATTTACTAAACATATGTTTCCCAGAGATTGTGCAAAGTAATCCATGTGCTTATATTATCTAATTGAATGACAACAAATCTGCTTGACAGATGAAGACTTACAGGTGACTTACTCAAGGCTACTCAGTCAGTAAGCGGTGGAGCTGGCTTCAAACTCAGGCCCCTCTACTTCCAAGATCAAGCTTTTGACCACTGCTTTGTGTGCCCTGGAAGTCCTTGGTGTGGGACAGACCTGAGATGTACTACTTGGAAACTAATCAGTTGAAATTTGGTGTAAAATGATGGAGTGTTCCCTATACAAAGGTGTTTGCAGTTCTTAGTGCTTGTTTCAAGTTTTGTATTTTAAAAATATATCAGTTAGAGGATGATCAATGTTGTTTTTTTCTTAATAGAGTCACATTCCAACAGTAAAAGTCTCGTCTAGTTTACAGTATTTCCTGTTACCTTTCATTCATTCTACCTGATCCCACCACCTAGTGGCCAACTCTGGAATTGCAGGCATAATGCCCAGAAGGAAATAGACATCTGGCCAGCTAGCTTTGGAAAGCAGCCAAGCAGTGACAAACCTTGATTCAACAGAGACTAAAAATGAGGAAGACAGAAACCCTACTTTTGATTTTCTGTGTGATACAAACCTAAAAGTTTCAATTTGAGGTGCCAACAGAACTATGACCCATAGCTGTACTTATTTATTCCTAAAACTTGGTGAGGGAGGATTTCTGGGCCTGCTTTGCTCTCCCCAGTTACTTTTGCTGTGCCCAACAGCACTTCCTCCAACAACACTGAGATGGTCTCCTGCACAGTGTAATAGGATTCCACTTATTGATTCAGATTCTCCTGTAAGGAGGACAGATCACAGCCTGAGTTTCCCCATCTGTGAAATACAATGGACTTGATACTGTCTGGGTTTTCTTATAGTGGCAATATTTTTGGGATTTAAAAGCTATTAAGAACAAAGGATCATCACTGCCTAAGTGATGGAATATTATGCAAAAGGGAAAAAACATTTCAAGGAAGCAGAGGTCTTCTAGGCCTGCCTCAAATCCCACCATATAGGCAGAATGTGGCTGCCTCTGTATAAGGCCAGCATTGTGCCCTTCCCCACCTCCCTTTCCCCACCCCACCCCACCCCCATTTCCTTTGGAAGGCATAGAAAGCCCCCTTGTCTTGAATGTTTCCCTGTGAAGGGCTCCTGCTGAAAGAGTGCACACATAGCCAAGACTTTGACCTTCACCTTTGCCCTTCACTTACTTGGTGAAAAAAGAGTTCTTATCCTCCACTCTCTAATTTTTGGGGTGGGGGGAAGCAGCTAGGGTTAGCAGGAATTCAGTGAAGATATAAATAGAAACTTGGTCTATAAATACTAATGCCCCCAAATGTCTGGAGGCATGAATCGTGGCAGGGCAGCAGGCAGTCACAAATCAGGAAGGTCTGGACATGCGTGAGCATTAGTCAGTTGCTTTGGTGTCTCTTGGGATGCTTCTAACTTGCCAGTGGGGCCTGGAAAAACCCTCTGTCTTTCTGGGCTCTAGCAGCACACTCCTTGTCTGCTGCCCTTGCACCCCTCTCTTGCTAAGCCTTCTTGGTGAGCAGACACATATAGTGGAGCTAGGTAATGCTGCCTGCACTCAGACCTGGTATTCAGTCCAGCAGTGTGTGACTTGGGGACATCCACAACATATCTATTTATCCCCTGTGCCTAGAATATTACCTGGCACATTACAGATGCTCAACCAGTATGTAGCAAGCACGACTGAATGGGTACCAGACTTCCCTGTCTTGCAGTCTGCAGAGGTAATTCAATTGGCCATGCATGGATTCTCCTAAGCCACAAATACTATGCAAATGAAAGTGGGATTATTCTTACCTACCAGGGTGAAGGTTTGGCAGGCGTTGACATAGACTCCCTCATTCCTTACCTCTGCTTTGCAGACACTGCATTTTCTTGGTCTGGGAGAAAGGCTGGAGCTGAGACATCTTGGGAGGTAGAAAGGTAGAACAAATACCTTCTGGAGCTTTGCTCCACAGCAGCATCCACCTCTCTGCGAGACACAGCACCCATCCTTCTTAGTAGGAGGCCCACATGGGTAGTGCTGACAAAGTTGTTCCCAGGCAAATATTTAAAACATAAATAAGAGAAACAAAGACAAGAAAGCCCTTACCTCTCAAACAAGCAATATGGGTAAGCAAGGAAGATGGAGCACCGAGCCAGGAGTCAGAAGTGGATTCCAGGGCCAGGCTGCCTCAGTTTCTGTAGGGTCATCCCAGAGAGCACTCCGGGCCTCTCTAGATCTCGAGTGAGGTTTAGATGAGGGTAGTAATTCTTGGCTTCAAAGTATGTGAGAATTTGTCGTGGCCTTGTTAAAAATGAAGACTCACCCTGCCCATGTTTCCTTCTATTCTAATTTAGGGAATCTGGGCAAATCCAAGGATCTGTATTTGCAGCCAACTCTCTAAAATATCGCTGATTAAGGCCAACCAGGGGCCCTCACCTTCCCATGAGCACTGCTAGGCCCTGCATTTTAGTTACCTATATAAAATCACTCTCTTGAATTTCTCATAGTTTCTATAGGCGGGAACTCAGGCACTGCTTAACCTGATGGGTTTGACTGAATCTCTCATGAGGTGTAGTCCAAGCGTTTGCTTGACTGGAGTTGGTGGCTCTCTTGTAGGATGGTTCGCTTATGTGGCTGGCAGGTTGGTGCTGTGTCAGCAGAAGGCTTAGTTCCTTGCCACATAGTCCTCTCCTTAGGGCTGCTTGAGTGTCCTTATAACACAGTTCATCTTCCCTTGCGGTCTTTTAGAAGTCATGCCATCGTTGGTTACACAGGTGAGCCTTTTCAGGCTAGGAGGGAAATGGTCACCGGGGCCATCTTGGATGCAATCTCCATAAGTTCCTCAGTTATCTAATAATGCCAGTAGGTGGCAACTCTT
The DNA here is from genome assembly GCF_001458135.2 of Marmota marmota marmota. Taxonomy (NCBI): domain Eukaryota; kingdom Metazoa; phylum Chordata; class Mammalia; order Rodentia; family Sciuridae; genus Marmota; species Marmota marmota. The sequence continues at coordinate 8,874,521 of NW_025999999.1, read as the reverse complement.
GTCATTGGGTTTGGATTGGGGTAGAATTTGGAGGCAAGAAAGATAGCCAAGTTGGAGACCCTAGATAGCATGACCTATAAGTGCAGAAGCTGCAGTGTCCACCCCAGAACTGGGCTGCCAGCCCAAATGGCCTTCTGAGTTCAAGCTGACCACTAACTTGCTATGTCCAGTGGGGCAAGGCATGGCCTTGTCTGAGCTCAGCTTTGACCTCAGGAATAAGGGCCTGGATGTGATTGCCTGTGGGGTCTCCTGGTTTTCACCTCCACCATCCACCTGGGCTGTATAGACATTGGCGAGACCACAGGCTGAGTTGTGTTGTGTGACCCCAGCCAGTGACCAGGCTGGAGCTGCTCCCCCAGCTCCTGACCCCCAAGCTTAAGACATGAGAAAGAAGGACATGGGTTGGGTCTGAGGGTGCTTGTGTCCTTTTAGGTAGAAATTGTGGTCCTTGGCCTTGAAGGTCCAGGAGCTTGGGTGTTTCTGAATATGCAGTTTTAGTGGCTTCACGTTGCTCTGTGTGGCTTCTGTGGCCAAATCCTGTCACCTGCTCAGTCTCTTCTTGCACCACTCATGACCCACACCCTGTAACACCGCAGCATCCCCCCACATGCACCCCTCTCTCCGACCATACCAAACTTCATCTTCTCACATGCGCCTGGTTTCTGACCTTTGCTAAGGCTCCTCCCCTTCCTGGAATATTCTTCCCCTGTCTCTTTGGCTGTCTCCTGCCACTTCTTCAGAACTGTCACCCTCCCGCATGTCCCCATGATAACTCATACATTGCAGCACAGTGCCCACACATCCTGTGTCCTCTGTGACAGCAGGGACTGTGTCAGTATTGATCACCATCACATCCAAGTCTCTGTGTAATACCTGGCATTTGAGAGGGACAGAATAAATGATGCCTGCTGACCCTATGCATGGGGTCCAGGTGGGTCGAGATGTGCCTCCTGAGGAAGGTGGACCAAGGGGATACACAGCCCTTGGGACAAGGAAAAGAGAAACATAGCAAAAGAATTAAGAATGTAGGCACCTTCAGTCTTCAAATCCCAGCTCTACCACTTAACAGCTGTGTGACCTTCAGCAGGTCACTCAGCTTTCCTGACCTTCAGTTTACCCGTTTGTAAAGTGGAAATAACAACCACACCTCGTAGCCAGATCAAAGGTTATTATGAAGATCCAATACTGTAATAAATATGAAGTTCATGCACAGCGCTTACTGCAATGTCAAGTGCTCAGTGCACGTTCCTGCTTTCTTAATATTATCATCACATCGTTGCAGGGGTAGGAGATACAACCACAGAAAGTGGTTCTATGGTTGGTGGGAGGTTGTTGAATAGGGTCATCTGTCTGAGCTCAACTCTGTCCACAGGGCCAACGCTCAAGGCATCCATCTCAAGCAAGCCAGGCAAACCCCTCTACTGGCACGGTCAAGCCTGTGGCCTTTTTCCAGTGAGCCTCTGCATGCTGGGGATTTTCCTGTGCTTTCAAGCATCCAAGTGAACAAGCATCCCTGGGCCTGGAGTCTAGTCTGCCTGCCCCAGGGCGTCTCATTCAGAAGGCTGGGACTTTCTATCACATCTCCATGCTCAGGCCCAGCCCCACCCTTCCCACTGTGGGCCATGCCACAGGGAGAGGCTGCCAGGGAGCTCTGCCCAGCATCCCACCGTCCTCTTTCCTGAGGGCAGCTCCCCTGCAGGGGAGGAGCTGAGGCTGCCAGGCTGAATGGGCCTTTTATTCCTGCACTCCCACAGGGAGGGTACTGAGCCTCTGCCCACCACGCCCGCTACACCCACGCCCGTACAGAGCAGGGACAGCTTGGCCCCGGTGCCGGCCTTGCAGCTAACCACACTCTCTGGCCCCACTCTGTCTGGGTCCTGGAGGGCGAGTCCACCCCTCACCACAGCCCCAGCCCAGCTCTAAAGGGCAGCCCGTGGGGGGGGTGTGGGGGTGAGCCACATTTGCTGGTACCCTCAGATTGTGCGTGTGCACACTCACGAATAAACGAGCTGGGTCAGAGGGAGATGGCCAGACACACACACTCCTTGGCCTGTTCAGCACATGTCAGTTGCCTGCTGTGCACAGGGCCTTGTGCTGGGCCCTAAAAGTATGAGCGCCACTGTCTACATGAGCTTGTGCTCTATACTGAGGGAATCACATGAAGAGTGCGTCAGTAAGATCATCACAAATGGTGGCTACTCTGAGAAGGATACCGTCCGGGCCTGGAGAAGTGGGTAGAGGCCTTTTGTGTTCTGAGTGGCCTGCCAAGGCCTTCCTGATGAGGTGACATTTATAATGCCATCTGAAGGCTGGAAGGCATTAATGCACAAAGGGCCGTGGAGCAGGGTTCTGGGAAAGGGACGCTGTGCACACAAGCTTGGAGTGGGGCAGTGGGCAGGTTGTGGCATGGACGCACCAGGGTGCAGTGAGGGGAGACGAGCTTGGAGGGGCAGCGTGAGCCTGATCTGCACAGCCTCCTAGGCCATAGGAAGGAGTCTAGGTTTTATCTCCATGCCCTGTGCAGTGGCTGGAAGCTTTAGGCCGGGGTTACATTTGAAGAATCTAATTCTGGCTGCTGGGTGAACGTGGATTGGGAGTGAGGCCAGAGACAGGATCAAGATTCAAGACTGACAGAAGGTCACTGGAGGACTCACGGGCCACTGACCTGATATCCAGTGACTTGCCCCACATTTCTGTGCATCGACAGTCCTGTGTGCCTGGCGCTGTGTGCCACATGCTGGTTCTAAGCCATAATCCAGCCCTGAAATCCCTTGGGAATGAGAGAAGATTGCTGCTCAGGATGGACATGTGCCAGGGACGTGGTGGTGTCCAGCCTGTGCCTATCAGCACCACACTCCATACTGGCTCTGCTGCCTCCAACTGCATGGCCCTAGATTTCAGTTTTATTGAGCGTTCCCACTGGATCGAGAGTAGAGAAGCACATGGGATGGGGTGGCAGAATCAGTCCAGAATGGCGGGACGCTGGCACCCAGGCACTCAGCCCTGGCTGAGGGAAAGAAGATTTGTTCCCCATAGCCTGGCTCTGGGCGCTGAGTATGGGAACCCCAGGCCAGAATTCAGGGGCTCCTTTTCCCCTCCTGGATGTGCTGGTGTTCGCTGTCAAGCACACAGAGGTGAGGAAGTTATGGTTTCCCTCCGTGGGGAATCCCAGGGGATTTTTGCCATTTCTGTTTCCTTGAATGTGTGGGAGAGTGGCAGGAGTGCTGGAGGGGGGACACTCACCTGTGTGAGTCACCCAGGGCCATCCCAAGGTGGGGCGTGAAGTGAATCACTGCTGTCATTGTTATGTTCTCTGCCGTTTGAACTGGGCCCGTGGAGAAGCAACCCTCAGAGGAGCAGGGAGAGCTGGTGGGGGAGACGTCGCACATTGATGGGGGAAGAAGATTCAGGACAGGCTGCTGCAGGGGTGTGTGGGAGGGGTCTGGTCTTGGGAGAGTGACCCAGGTGGACAGACTGGGTGCCTGGGAAATGCTTACAGTGCTTGGCTTCCATGTGCCAGCAAAGAGACAGGCAGAGCCAGGTTGTACCCACACCCTCCCACGCCCCACCTCCTTGACCTGGAATCATTGACTGTAAGATCCCATGTGTTCAGCGTCTATCATGGACTGGGATCTGTGGTAAATGTGTTTATATCTAGTTCACTGATTGCTGACAATAATCCTTTAGGCATATGGTCAGGCATATGGTCCCCATTTTGCAGCTTGATGAAACTGAGGTTCAAGTAGGTTTTAACTTGTCCCATGTCATACTATAGTAAGAGGCAGAGTACTCATCAGGATTCTCCTGGTAACAAGAAATAGACCCATCTCACTGTGCCTTTAAAAGAAGGGAGGGATGTATTGGTTCACATACCGAAAAATCAGGAGTAATGTCATCAGGCATGGCTGGATCTAGGTGGCCAAATATCATGTCTCTCAAGCTCTCAGCTTTACTTTCTTTTCTGTTGACTTTATTCTCGGGTGGATATCCCCCAGCTGGTGACAAGAGATACAAAAAAAAAAAAAAAAAAAAGATGCTCCCTAGAAGCCTGGGGCTTACAGTTAATGGGTGAGTAGCTGCTGTAGAAAGGGAGCAGAGGCTGGCAGGCAAAACCCATGGATGCCTGATACTTCAAGCCAGAAGCAAGGTCTTGACGTGATTCTAGAAGACAGAGAATCGTGGGTCAGAACTCAGCATGGAGTCGGGGCCTGGGGCTGCTGACAGAATCTCCTCTTTCCAGAACCTGCGACTGCTTCAAGGCCTCACCTCAGCCCAAGTGAAGGGAAGCCAGGCCGGGCACTGCAGGGGAGAAGCAGGATTAGGGGTGCAGCCCGAGCCAGGTGTGAGGCTGCAGGTGGGGGTACGCCAGCTCAGCTGCACCAGGGCTGACAGCAGCCTTCCAGGGAGCACAGGGCCTGCGGTCCCCGCTGCAGAAGGTCAGAGGTGGCAGCATCAACAAGATAAACATGGGCCTGCCCACCTGCCACTCAGGCCGTAGCAAGGCAGGGCTAACCCAGGTGAACTCTGGGAGGCCACACAACCAGGAAGTAGCAGAAGCATCTTGCAGGAAGACCAGGAAGCCAGAAAAAGCTGACTCCACCTTCTCCAGTCTTCTCCGGCTTCCCATGCACCTCTGTCAACGTCTCTGTCCTCTCCCCTAACTAGACCTATTGGTCCAGTGAGAAACTGATGCTTATTCATACTCAGGTGTGACTGGTTGCTAGAGGCTCACTGTGCCATTCTCCACGGAGACGTTTACATATTGTAACCAAGTCTTAAATCAAAGAAAATAAATTCTAATTCTGTTATCTCAGGTATCCAAAAGGTAGGCTGTGGATTGTAGGCTTGTTTTTACAGTAGGATATTCTTAGGGCCCACAGCACACCCTACTTTTGGCTGCTTGCTTTAGACCATCTCAAGTGTCAGGATAAGGGGCTGGGGTCATGGCTCAGCGGTAGAGCACTCACCTAGCATGTGTGAGGCCCTGGGTTCGATCCTCAGCACCACATAAAAATAAATAAATAAAATTAAGTTATTGTGTCCATCTACGACTTAAAAAAAGGTATTTTTTTTTAAAAAAAAAAGTCCTAGGATGATTCTGAATCGTACCAACTTGGTTTCCTTGTGGACTGGGGGGCTAATACCAGCCTCTCTGAAATCAAACAGAATGGAGGGCTTGTTTGTTTTGTTTTTCACAGTGAAGGAGGAACCATCAGCAGATTCTTGCAATATGTTCTCTTTGCCCTCCTCTGCCCTAGGGTCCTTCCTATGTCGGAGCTCCACTCCAGCAGTTGGTCAGCAAACACGTTGTCAGAGGCACCCTCTGAGGGCAACTGGACACAAGCTCATGGCTGGCCTGGCCCACTTCCCACAGGGACCCAGGTCACGTCTTTAGGCAGAGTGGGGGGGGGGCAGGATACTTAACTACCCGCCCCCGCCCAAGCATTGCCTGTGTTCTCCCTTAAGGAGAGGGTCCCTCTATGACCATCACATCTTTCTTGTACTTTGTCTGGGAAATGTGTCTTTTGTCTCTTGGGTGCCACATTGGCCAGCACAGCCAGAGAGGGCACCCCCGCCCGCTTCACTCAGCCACTTAGCACTAGATCCTCCCAGCTTACCTCACCCCTCTTGGGCCCCAGGGAGCCTGGTGCACGCTGTCCCTGACCCAGAAACTTCCCTGTCCTCCTGGAGACAATCAGACAGCTCCTATGTTCATTGTACCCAGGGCCAGGCCAGGTATCACCAGGGGCACAAGGAGGACAGAAGATTGTACCTGCCCTCAGGCCATGGCAGTCAGCTAGGAATAGAGACTGGCAGGCAACCGGACGGCTCTGTGTTCTCTCCCATAACCTCCTGCAGTGGGTCGAATGACGACCCCAAAGAAATGTCCAAGTCCTGACCCCAGGAACTTGTGACTAGGACCTTCTTTGGTAATAGAGTCTTTGCAGATGTGATTAAGTCAAGGGTCTCAAGGTGAGATCATCCTAGATTTAGGATCATAGTGACCAGTGTCAAAATGAGGAAAGGCAGATGGAGATTTGAGACAGAGAAAGGAAAGGCCAGGTGTGGGTGGAGGCAGACTGGAGTGATGCACCACAAGCCAAGGAATGTTGGCACCACCAAAAAGCCAAAGGGCCAGGCCTCTGTAGCCTTCAGAGGCACCTTGGCCCTGCTGGCCCTGGACTTCAAATCTCAGGCCTCCAGAACTCAGAGAGAATAAATCCCTATTGTTTTAAGGCACTAAGTTGGTGACAGTTTGTTACAACAGCCCTAGGAGGCCTGTATGCTCCCCTTTCCTTTGTCCTCAGACCCCCATGAGAAGGGCAGGAATGCCGTTCCTGAGGAGCAAGGCTGCTGGACTCTGCAGCTGTGGGCCTCTGGGCCTTTCTGTGGTCTCCTCTGATGCTGACCCTCCAGGCTCTCAGGCAGCACTGAGGAGAGAGGATTGAGAGGCACCTGGGAGAGCTGGCCCTCCCCAAGCCTGGGGACTGCTGACACTGTGGCTATAAATCAGGGGGACCTCTTAATTGGATATTCCTATGGAGAGATATTCCCGACATTCTCCAGGATAGCAAGGGAGAGAGGACAACATGGGTGATTGCGAGGGACTGGGAGGTTGGCACAGGGGTAATGGGCATTCAAGGAAGCTTTGCAGAGCAGGCAGCATAGAACCCGAGCCTTAACCAAGGATGGGAAGGGTTCCCAGGGCACTTGGAATAGAACCGCTCCCTTTTTTGTGGCTCACAGGCTACTCTCTAGATTCTTTTCTGTCTTCCAACATATTCAGTTCTTCCTGCCTCAGGGACTTTGCTGTTGTGACTTCCTCTGACCAAGTCCTCTTGCCCCAGAGCTTTGCACAAATGTCTCCTCCTTGAAATTTTCACTGACCAGGTATGGCAGTGCTCACCTGTAATCCCAACTACTCAGGAGATCAAGGCAGGCGGATTGCAAGTTCAAGGCCAGCCTGGGCATCTTAGCAAAGCCCTCTCTTAAAATAAAAAATAAAAAGGACTGGGGATATAGCCCAAGGGTAGAGCACACCTGTATTCAATCCCTTGTACCCAAAAGAATTTCCATTGAACCTCTGAGACACTTCCCTACCAATCTGAATTCTCCCCCAGACACCTATTTTTATTCCCTCTGTAGAGGCTGGGGGAGACCTATACATCTTACCAAACTACTTACTTGGTATGAAAAATATATATTGCCCCTCCTTCCCAAACAGCATGTGAGGTCCTTGAGAGCAAGGCCTCGTCCGTCTGTCTGTCACATTCACTGCAGGGCTTTGAGCAAGCCCAGCACAGCAGGCCCCACCAAGACAGTGCTGGGTGGGTAGATGGACAGATGGATGTCTTTGAATAATGATTCCAGATGATTAAAAAATAAAAAATTTAAAAAGCAGGGAAGAGGGAGTTAAACATGCTGGCATAGACAGGTATATCTCCTTCCTTCCTCCCTCTTTCCCAATCTTCCTTCCCTTTTCCCCTTTCTTTCTTTTGTTCTTGAGATAGGGTCTTGCTATGTTGACCAGCCTAGCCTAGAATGTCCGGGCTCAAGCCATCCTCCTGCCTCAGTGTCCTGAGCAGCTGGGACTACAGGTATGCACCACCACGCCTGGCTGACACTGTGTATCTTGACGAGGAGAGGCTACCGGGAATAGATCAGCCTGTTCAGGCCACAAGGGGTTCTCTCATCACCCCTGCAGCCAGTGTGCCCCATGGCCCCTGCACACCTGGGTGCTAGCTTGTTTGTAGAACATGCACCTAGTCCGTGGAGGTGGCTTCCGAACTCTTCATAGCTGGAGTGGGCCTGTCTGTGCTGTGCTTCTGCTCTTCCAGGGAAATCAGGGATGGTTGCAGAATCTGACCCCCAGATTCTCATGGAGGACCATAGATTTCACTTTGTACCTAGAGGCTGTGGTTGGCCCAGGGGGTTAACTGCTCTCATCTTCCCTCACACACGGGTGAAACCCAGAGTCCTCACATCATGGTTCGAAAGACCTTATATGGCCTGAGCCCATAGAACCCTCTGGATTCATTGCCAACACTCTTACCCTCATTCTCCAAGCTCAAAACCCCGAGGTGAAATCCCAACTCAGCCATCTCTCTGAGCTGCCATCTCCTGTACAAGATGGACCTAGTAAAAGTAACAGACAGCCACACAGCCACGGGAGGCTGCACCCCTGGGTGCCAGCTTGTTGGTGGAACATGCACAGGCAGGACTTGGACCCAGGCCCCTTGCCCAGGGCCGCCTGTTCCGTCCACGCCTGGCCCTGAGTGGCAGGCAGACTGCAGGCTCCAGCTTTCTTTCTCTACTTTCAGGAGCAAGTTAAGTCTATTTAAGGCTGAGCCGGGTCTGTTTCAGGCCACGTGTGATCTGCCTTATGATTCTTATCAGATTTCTGGGGCAGCATCCGCAGGGCTTTGAAGACTCTGGCAGAAGCAGAGCGCCGCCATAAAGAGGCTGAATTACATTTACAAGAGGCCTTTACTGCCCTGTGGTCTCGGTTTCCTTAATGGGGATTTTCCTCCACCCCCTTTTTCTCTCTCCCTTTTAATATGGTCACCCGTTCGGCTTTCAGAGTGTGGTTTGGATTCCTCCAGAGAAGTCAAGACCGTGGAATCCCTCCCCCTTCCTCCCTCCCTCCCTCATTCCCCACTGGCTGACTGTGCCAAAGCCCCAAGAGAAGGAAGTGTTGCTCCTGTCAGGGTTTCGGCAGCAAGGAGGGTAGTCCAGTGGGGACCCGAAACACACATGGGGATTTGGCTTGTGCAAAAATTCTCCTCCGACTTCACACCCAAGCAGCAGACCATGAGCTTGTTGAGGGGACTGGACATGCTGGTGGCAAGGTGGCCTTGCTTGCATGAGTAGATGCAAAGGGCAAATGGGGTCCCGTGCTCCAGGGCCAGCGTGACAAGGAGTCAAGGGGAGCCTCCTGCCTCCTGCCCACCTTGCCCATCCCTCTCTTCTGGGGGCCTGAGTGTTCCTTCCCTGTTTTTTGGATCTGTCTCTGCTGTTAAATAAAGAGCAACATCTACTTCTTCAGGATATAAGGCTCATCTAGGGGTGCGACCAGCTTTGGGGTGGGGGCTGGGAGGGGGACCCAGTGTGTCTCCCCATCTCCCTCCTTTCCTTTTTGACTTTGGGTGGGATGAGGATGAGGCTTCCTCCCCTGTGGTTTCCTCCGGTCCTCAGATGCTCCTTCATACCCCTTGATGACTGGTGTCAGCTGGGTCTGGGCCACCTCCAGCTCCTGACGGACAGCTGACTCGGTTGGAAGGCTAGTCCTGGCTGCCTGTCATTTTGTCAGTCCAGAGAGCAGGTCTGCTCAGGCCACATGCTTATGTTCACAGTGTCCCCATAGCTGCACACACAGGCTCTGCGGCACGTGGGCAGTAAAGCAACAGGAAACCAAAAAAGAGCAGGAGGCAAAGAGGCAAGGAATACCAGGTCTGTGACATCTTCCCCTATGAAAAGCAGCCATCACCAGTGTCTTGAGACATCACCTTTTATCTCCTTTCCAAAGGAGCATGTGGCAGAGTGCTTTGTCTTGGTGACATGGTGCCGTCTACACAGATAACCTGTGCACTGACTCTAGAGAGCCCAGAGGAAGGAGAGCTCGGGAAGAGGCCCAAGCAGGAAGTGAGCCAGTGTGCACTTACTGAGCATCGGCTCTATTCCAAGGCCCCTGCCAGGTGGAACATGTGGGGCACACAGAGCCTGAGCTGGAGGCCAGACTTTGAATGGAAAACCAAAGGCTTCAAGCAGGAAGCAAGTCACACATGCTGTGACATGCTTATGGGTTCCACTGTCTGACCTACGCAAGGCTTGTTACCAGTACTGTGGAAACCAGAGTTTCTCTGCTTCTTCAGGTGGGGTCTGCATAAGCTACAGGCCTCTACAGCTGAGAAGGCCCGTTAGCCCATTTATTTTCCACTACCATTGAGTGATGTGTTACAGTTCTTCATGGCAGGCTAGGCCTTCCAGTGATGCAGCAGGCCCCAGCAGCTCACCACCAACTTCTTTCTGGGTTCTTGTTTGACCAGGATTTATTCAAGTGTGAATAGAAACAGAGCTCCCACCGGGTGAGAGGGGATCTGATAGCAGGTTGCCACTTGCGTGTGCTAGTCTAGAGGTTTATATAGCACTTGGGTCAATGCTATTGGTCCAAATTTCTGCTAATCAGGGTTTGGGAAAGTATCAGTGCTGTTGGTTAGCACCTGCAGTCTCCATTCTGGTCTGCCCCACTTGGGTTTTCCACTGCTTGTTTGGAAGTGGGAGGTTAAGGTCATCTGATGGTAGATGCTTGGAGGTTCCGGGCTGTGTACTGGATGGAGCAGGCCTCTGCACCAGGCCCAGTCTGGCTGCTGCAGGGTGACCCGTCAGTGGGCCCTGGTTTGCCTCAGCCCTGGCTCACCATACTTCAGGCCCATGGTGGCATGGCAGGCTCCTAGCGGCCAGGGCCTGTGCTGGTAGCCCATGCTCTAGCCCTCCTGGGCTGCTGCTCCACTGCCACTTCCCAGCAGGATTAGCAGGTTGGTTGTGCAGCTCAGTGGTCAAGGAGCCATGTCACGTGGTGACAGGGAAATCAGGGATGGTTGCAGCAATTGCTTCATGTCTCCATGTCCTCTCTGTTCCCTTCTGCCTGCCACAGACTCCTTATAAGAAGTACCAGCACCCATGGGAGCACACTTAGCCAGAGGTGCTAGAATTAATGCCCTCAAAAGAAGCCCTCAATGACAAGCAGGAAGTTGGTGGCTGGTTACCCCAGCTTCCCCAGCCTCCCTAGCCTCCACAGACTCCCCAGCCTCTGCAGGGATGCCCCTGAGGTGTGTCCCCTGGAGTTGCCCAACAGAACGGAGCTCCAGCCCTTGGAGATAACTCTTGATCTCTCTACCTTCTGCCTTATTCTCCCTCTCCCCTAATGATGCCTCCGCGGATGGCCTCCCACATAATCCACTAGATTCAAATTCTTATTTCTAGGGCTGCTTCCATGCGAACAGCCTGAACTAAGGTCATTGCCTTTCTTAGTACTTCACTTGGTCCTTGGCAGAAGAAGCTTGAGTGGATTAACATGCAGTGGAATATTTGTTCACATGCAGTGGGAATGATCTTAATTAGGAGCCCTTCAAATAAAGTGATGAAACTTTATCTCCAACTAGTTTAAATAAAAAAGTGGTTTTTTTTTTTTTTTTTTTTTTTTTTGCTTTACACAAGTGACAAGTAGCGGGATGATCCGAGGTCCAGGAACAGCTATATCCAGCTGCTGAAATGATATCAAAGGAATCTGGCCCTGGTCATTTCTTGCCTTTGATTTTTCAATCATTCAAGAAGCAATTATTGAGCACCTACCTGTGATAGGCACAATTCCTTTTTCTCATTTTGTTTTCTTCTCGGGAAATAATAAACTCGGCTACTAGAGGCACTAGCCTTTCATTCAGGGGCTTAGCAACTGTGGAAGAAGGAAGTCTCAGGGCTTACCCTCATTGGCCCGTATCAGGGGTGCCCATCCCTAGGCCAATCACTGGTTACTAAGCTGAGTCACATGCACCGTTTGCCATTGGCATGTGATTAGCTCCATTGGCATCCCAAGGGCTAAGAATGGAAGTGGCCTTGCCCAGATTGGGACAACAGATGCATGTTGAAGCTCCAGGTCAGCACTTCCACCACGTGCTGGGCTTGCTGGACCTACCATGGGTCACCAGTGCTATAAAATACAGTACAGTATGGCCAGTGCCCCAGGAATGGGCGTATTATGGATGTTCTGGAAAGGAACCATCAAGGAAGCTTTTCTGAAAAAGGACGTTGGCCCTAGCCCACTGGGCCGCTGGGCACAGAAGTGTCAGTTGTATAAGACCTTGACTGTCAGAGTTAAGGTTCTGAATTTAACAGTCTGGAAAAGGATTGTGCACCAATGTATTTATCATGATTGAATGTGGCCAGGGCAGAAGGACCTGCTGGAAAGGTCTGACGGGTGGCACTTCCTGTAAGCCTTGTCCATACCTGTAGAAAGATGTACCAACACAGCTGGCAGCAGCCCGAATGGCTGGAGGCTGTGTGTACAGAAAGCCCAGGCAACAGTCACACTGGGGCAGCCATGGCTTGTGCCCGCCCTGGAAATAGCCACCCACCTACACTAAGAATAGAAATTCCTGCCCAGTTGGCAGAAATGTATGTCGATTTCTCAAGGAGGGATGGGTCTGAAAACAAAACATAGCGTGTGGGTTGGGCCATACTTTATATTTATTTGTGAGGTCATTTAGAAGCCACACCCATGTCAGGCATTGATCCTACCATTAGACCCAGTCAAGGTGACTTGACCAAGTTGTTCGTTGAAGCCCAAGATGGCAGCCTCCAGGGAGAGGCCCTGGGCTCTCAGCCTTGATCGCCTCCTGCCCCCCAGGAGAGGTGACCACTCCTCTTGTTTCCTCGACAAGGGGGAGGGAAATGAAAAGATCCTATGATGGCTTTAGCCAGAATGTCTGGCTCACGAGCGTCTCTCTTCCAGGCAAGATCCTCTTCCGGAGAAGCCACATCCGGGATGTAGCTGTGAAGAGGCTGAAGCCCATCGACGAATACTGCCGGGTAAGGGTGTGTCTGGGAGTGGGGGTGGACCCTCTGCCTGAGGGGCTGTCTGTCTGTGAAGGAGGCTCTCTGTACAAACACTTCTGAGGCCTGGCTTTGCTTGGCCAGTAGGATGGAAGTGGGTGGCCCACCAGGAGGGGTCACTATCCTTTCAGAACACAGCCATGTTTACAAAGTGCTGTTTTAAATCACTTCCACTGGCTTGGGACCTACATGAGAGGCCTGCTGAAGGGATTTGCATGTGGCATTTTGCTGGACATGGACAATTGTTTCTTTGAATTCCTTGTGGGATGTTGTGGAGTCAGCTCTGAGTTTGGTGGCATCTGGAATACACATTTGTTTATTCACATAAGCTTTATAGATGCCAATGTTCATTACACATCTTTATAGATGCAAATGCGCTCTCTCTCTCTCTCTCTCTCTCTCTCTTTCTCTGTCTCACACACGCGCACAGCTGGCAGCAGCCAGCTTGCATACACACACTTGTGCATAACTAGAGCAACCATTATCAAAGAGTAGACAGGAGAGTGACAGCAGTGTCATGAGCCAGAGCCCATTTGTCCTTCTGCTTTGATTAGAGCCTAGGACCCCTGCAGTGAGGATGGGAGGCTACTTCATGTCCTTGGCACATGACCTCTGGATGGCCAAACTGCCTGGGTTCAAACATCTGGCTAGTTTTATGAACTTGGGCAATTTACTTAACTTCTTGAGCCTCAGTTTCCATGTCAGTAGGAAGGAGAATTGTCCCTCTTGCAGAGAGGGTGACCATGGAGATGGAATGAGCTGGCAATCATCAGGCCTACTGTTTAGCTCAGAGGAAGCTTTTAGTAGATGATTTTGTTATTACAAGGCACAAGCATTTTATTTGCAAATTAAAAAAAAAAAAAAACTTTATTAAAAGCATATAAAGGGCCGGGCATGGTGGAACACACCTGTAATCTTTGCAATTTGGGAGGCTAAGGCAGGAAGATCACAAGTTCAAGGCCAGTCTGAGCAATTTAGTGAGACCCTGACTCAAATAAAAAGGGCTGGGGACATAGCTCAGTACCCCTGGGTTCAATCCCTAGCACTGCAAAAAAGAAAAAAAAAGTAAATAAAGGGCTGGGGTTTAGTTCAGTGGTAGAACACTTGACCAGCATATGTAAGACCCTGGGTTTGAGCCCAGCGGTGAAAAAAAAAAAAATTAAAGAAAACAAAAGCAAATAAAAACAAACCAATAAAAAGCAAGCATTAAATAATGTTACTTCTGAATCCCACTGGCTTTAACAGAAACAATTTTGTTTTGTGGAATTTGACTTAAAAATATTAGGGAAGCAAGTGTGGTATAATGTTTTGTTCCAAATGTGGTCATTAACACGAGAAGAGCTGCAGTTGGATCCCAGGGCCCCACTCACGAGCTGTGTGACCTGGTACAGTTGCTTTATCTCTTTTAGCCCCAATTTCCTCATCTGAAAAAATGAGGATAGAGATCCTGTCTCACAGGGTTGAGGGGGGAGGAGGCACAGCACACCATTTCGACTCCTGAAATGCCCTGTCCTTACACAGAACTGTTACCTGTAAGGTCCCCTTCTACTCTGACATTTTATAATTCTGAATCATTATGCCTGGCAATAAATGTTTAAATAAGAACCAAGTTGCTAAATTTATTAACTGTCGTTCCCAAGCCTCTAGGAAGACAAGTGCTCCCAAACAATTTCATTAAACCAGAATTTGAATTTTGTGCACATTAAACTTGGGTCACATGTTCTGCCTTGTCCTAAAAGGATGCCCGGAGCGTGAATTCCCCTGAGCTAGATTCCCTCTTCTTCAGATCAATATTCATTTTTTTTCTTTAAAGAGCATGCACTGTTTCTGCTTAATTGATGCCTCAGCCTGAGCTTTCATTTCTCTTTATTCCTTTCCCGGGAAGTTAAATAGATGGGCAGAGCTAATGGAGGAGGGGGCAAAGGGCGGGAGGAAGCCTTTTCCAGCTGGGATTTATGGCTCAAATCAGTCTCAGCCTCTCTGAGCTGGGGAGCCAGAGGCCTCTGCAGTTGGGCTCTATGGAAATGTGTCTCCTGGACCAGCCAGAGGAGGAAACTGATAGCATCTTATCTCTTAGGATCAGGCTTTGAATGGGACTCCTGATTCAGAGGGTGTCTGGGGCTCTAACGTGCTGCTGGTGGCTGGGGGAGCCAACCGAGGGGGTCCTCCCCACCCGACTAGCACAGTTGAGAACTGCTCTGAGCCAGACCATGAACAGTGTCAGGGGTTTGCCAGGCAGACGGCCTCTCACAGGCAGGAATTCACTCTGAGAATGCAGTGGAGAGGGGACAAGGCAGACTGACCTTTAATTCTGCTGAACTGAGAAGCTGGGATCTGTGGTCTGATTGTCTGAGAAACCCCTGACCCGGGAACAGTCAGTGGGGAGAAGCCAGCAGCCGTCCATGGCCACTGCCACCCAGAGTTGCATATTTCACAGCTCTGCCCCCAGATGGTCCAATCTATGACCACTGAGTTTTACTGCCCACCACAGCCAACTTCATGGCCAGTGCCACGTGCAGCGTATTCTATGCCAGCCCTTCCTTTGTCCTTAGATGCATGCTGCCTGGAGTCTCTAGAGTCCTTATTTCCAGCTCCCTGCATATCCAGCTCTGCGTGGCTAGCAAGCATCTTCTTCCTTGGGCCTGTGAGACAACGTGGGCTCAGAGTCTGGGATTTGGTGGGAATTCAAATGCACCCAAAATTATGAGCCCTGCATAAGGAGCAGGCAGATGTGAAAAGTCTGACCATGCAGAGGAGCTCCCCAGACTTTGGGCTCTCTGCCCTCACCAGCCAGCTAGTCCCTCCTCTAAGGGTGGTTTCATAACCCAAATCTCAGTGTTGATTTTGAACATATATGAAGCAGATTGGATGAGCATCATGGAAAATTTACCAAGCTCCAGCCTGATGATTGTTTTTATGTGGCACTTAAGGGCCAGATGTCTAACAAGAGGGGTTCCAAAGGCATTTCTTTAACTCTGTAAATTAATTTAATGAGCAACATGGTTGTGCGGTTACTATTTAATGGTTCTGGGGATAGCAACAAAGTGAAGACTTTCATTTAACTAAACAAGCATGAGCTATATAGAAGCTCAGACTACCAATTTTGACTGTGACTCCATTTACCCTGTTCCTTCAGGGGACATACATGTTTGCAGTGTTTGTCCAGGGAATAAAATGAGTATCCTAGTGGAAAGTATGTGTGTGAAGGAGAGTGTTCGAGAATGGTCAACTCACCTTTGACATATTGGTGCCATTTATGCAAATCTGCATTTTCTGGTGTGTGTGACTATGACTTTTTTGCTGCCCCAGTAGCTGAGTTTATTTCTCTGATTCTTCTGTCCACAACACACTTGATTTCAGGGATGAAGGAATTGGGGACAGGAAGTATGAGCCCACCAAGAGGTCAGATTGAAGGTCACAGATCCCCTGGCCCTCATTCGTCTCCCAGACTCACTTTATCCCCACTTCCCAGATTGGAAACTGAGATTGTTACATACTGGTGAATCCTAGTCCCAAGTATTATCCCTGGCCCATCATTGGCTGTTCCCTTGGGGAGGGTAATCTTGATCTTGTGGTCCTTGTTCTGAGGGAGGACCTGGGCCAGGAGTGCTGCTGGTGGGAGAGACTGAGGCATGGTAGGCTGAGGATTTCTAAGTTGGGCAGACTGATAAAGAGAGAAAATTCCTGAGGATGACACATCTTCCGTGAAGTGACCATTCATACCTCCTGAGTGGTCTTGTCCTTGGGGGACGCTGATCAGTAGAATTTCTCCATCTCCCCAACAGACCCAGGAAAGGTGTTTTTAGCCTAGGAGAAAGCTAATCCAGTTCCTGTTCTCCTTAGAGGCCCTTGGAGGAGTCCCACTGCCACCGAGAATGGCTAAGTGTCTCAGCCAGGCCCTCTGGGGGCAGCCTCCAAGAACTGCTCCAGCCCCAACTCCTGCCTCTCCCCCACAGCTGCAGTCCAGTCAGCCAGACCTGAGCAGGCTGTTTCCAGCTAGCCAGGGCTCTGCCCCTTGGCCTGAGCTAATTTGCTTCCTAGGGACACATGCAGCTTCCATAGTGGCCCCTTAGAGATGCCTCGTGTCTCCCACGGAAGCTGAGCACTCTGCATGCCTCTGCTCTGCACATCTGTCCTCTGCAGGACGGTAACTTCCCCTTGACCTCTTCCCAGATAAGAAGCTCCTGGGCGGGGGGGCACATCTGTTATCCTCCTGTCTTCACTAGCAAGCAGGAAGTGTGGCCCCCAGTGACAGCATCTGCTGACAAGATGAAAAGGTCCCAGGAGAGAAAATTCCTCAGAGGATGACACCTCTTCCAGGCCCCAGTGTCCTGGGATCCCTTGGGAAACAGCTTAAACTGCTACCAAGAAATAGATATGATTGACATTTGAAAAGGAGGGGCTGCTAGGTCCTCGAAAGAGACTCTTGCATTTGAAATACTGTGGCTTACAGAAGTTCCATGAGACCCCAGCTTTCCAGGTAGTGACCTGAGAAGAACAGCCTGGGCAGGTCAGAGGCAGCCCCAAGGCCTGGAGTGCAGTCTACGTTTTACCTGTAAGATTTCTGTTGATTGGCAACTGGCACTTCTAGAAAGAGGGTAATGCCTGATCTTGTGTAAAGAGCAGGACACCCATGGTTGTTTTGCCAAATACAGAACTTTGTCTTTTACCCTGGGACAGACATTACCTAAAGAGCTGAGCTTCAAGGGAGCCAAGGACTGAGCCATCAGCCAGGCCCCTTCCCATGCCGCTTGCATTTCCAAAGACTAGACTTTTGCTTCCTGTATCTGTGCAGAGGTCTCAGAGATACATCACGTAGCCCCCGCTCCCCACCCTCCAAACCTGCACCATGATGGGCCTGATGACACCTGCTGCTAAGAAAATGGTTTTGAAGGGGCAAGAACTGGAGACTTTAGGGCAGTTCAGGACTGGAAAGGGGGGGCTCTGGCAGCAGAAGTAGCTGACAGCAAACCTGGATGGCTCTCTTGTGCCTCTTTATCAGTCTGCCCAAACTAGGCACCCGCCACCCACAGCCCTTCCCCGTTTCTCCTGACCTGGTATTAGCCACCTCCCCAGCCCAGATCTCAGAATGGCAGGACTGGAAAGGACTGGAGTTAGCTCAGCCAGCATCCTGCAGGGACGCACATGCTTAGAAGCCCCACAGGGCCCTGCTCCCTACCCAGGAGCTGAGGGTGTGAGGTCAGGTTCATTCTGGCCCTTCTGCAACTCAGGGCCTTCGGGACCCTCTGACCTCACCTGAGTCAGAGCCCTGTTAGAAAGTTTCAATCAGATTGATTGACAGATCATGCAGTTGAACTCACTGATAATGGGGCTGTGCATAGCCTTAGTGCCACAGCCTGTTAACGCTAGGAGGACCTTCAGGATGTGTCTGATCTGGGTTGGCCCCAGTTGTGTTCCATGAGGTGTCACCAGGAGCAGTTCCAGCTCCACAGTCAGATCCCCATGAGTAATGTTGAGGCAGTAGAGAGCATGTGTCAGCTGGGCACTGTGGTGCATGCCTGGAATCCCAGAGGCTTGGGAGGCTGAAGTAGGAGGATTGTGAGTTCAAAGCCAGCCTCAGCAACTAAATGAGGCACTAAGTACTTGGAGAGATCATGTCTCAAAATCAAAAGGGCTGGGGATGTGGCTCAGGGGTTAAACCCCTCTGGGTTCAATTTCCTGTACCAGAGGGAGGGAGAGTGAGAGGAGGAGAGAGAGGGAAAGAGAGCAGGCGTGAGCAGCGTTATCAGTAGAGTGGGGGGTCTAGATTCAGATACCTGAAGCAAAATTTTGATACTTAGAGTATAGCCTTGGGGAACTAAACTCTTTGGGCCTGAGTTTCTTCTATAAATTTGAAATTATCCCCAGACTATTAAAAAAAATAATAATAAAAAGAAAGAAAGAAAAGGAAAAAAAAAAAAAACTCTTAGCATTGACGTGATGATTGAATTAGTCATTCCCCAGGACGTCCTTATTGTTACTAAACACTGGCCTAAAGAGGTCCCTGCAGTACTTCCCAGACACTTTTTGCTATGTTACTGAACATGGTGATCTCCAAGGCCAGGATGGCAGTGGGTACAGGGGTGGGGTTGACCTTCAAGGCCCCCCACATTTCACATATGCCAGTGGAATTCATTATACCTCATCAAGCAAATTGTTCCATGAGATGTACTTTGGAATTCCTCTTAACAGCTAGGTTCCTTGTTGAATCCATTATGCTGAGCTCAGAGAAAGCAAGTAACATATCTGGCACCACACAGCCCATGAATGGTAGAGCCAGGCCCCAAAACCTGGTCTGCCAGCAAACCCCCACACAGTATACCTCATGAATGTCTCGGGCAGAACCTTATCCCTACACCAGGGATGGTACTACCGAAAATACCCATATATCCAGCCCCGTCACCCTGCGTTTCTCAGGATGTCTGAGTTTGAGGTTTCCCGGCCTCGGCTGTGGTTGCTGGCACAGCCCCTGATAGACTGCTCAGCACCAGCCTCTCCTGCCAAATGGTCTTGGCCAGAACTGGCTTTGACAGCAGCTCTGAAGGAAGCTGCTGTGGCCCAAGGGCCTCTTGTCAGCCTGAGATCAGGACAGGCCCTTAAGTGCTCCGTGCAAGGCTCCCTCTTAAAGAAAGATGCCACGGTCAGTCCACCCAAAGGCTCCTTTGTCTGAGGCCCTCACAGCCCACACGCTCGTCCTCTGCCCCCGAACGCTGCTCTCTGCAGGCATGAAGAGCTCCTCTGTTCATGACCATGCAGAGCTGTGAGGCTGGGTGGCAGCACTCGGCTGGCTGGCACCCTGGGCCAGCCAAAGCCTGCCCTCTCCTGCCCTGCGTCCCTCCCTCTGCCTTTGGGAGCTGTGGTCCTGCCCTGTACACAGCCCAGTTTGCCGGCAATGGGTTCCCCACTGCTCCCCCCAACCCCCGTCCCAGCCCTTAGGTCCCCCCTGGGGCCTCCTGCCCTCTGTCTGGAGCCCTTACTCCTCATGTGCCTGACTTCCTTCTCTGACACGTTCTCTTTGTCCCTCCCTCTCTATGTCTGTCTGTCTGTCTCCCTCAATTTTTCTGTTCCTTTTCTTTCTACCCTTCCTGGTGGAGAAAACAGGAAACAGCCTGGGCGGTTAAATGCCCCCTTTGGGGACAAAGTCTACCCACCCTATATTCCGAGCAAGGGACTTGACTCTGACGCTTAACTCATTTATAACTTCATACTCCTGACATCCTCGATGTGCCCATCCTGAACGTCAATCTCCAGGACAAGATGTGGTGACACATCTTTAGCCATGCTATCTGGAGAGCAGGACTAGCCCTCCCCTCCCTATAACAGCAGGGACAGCCCCATGTCCCCCACACACCGAAAGCCCTCGCCGTGGTCGGATGAGTGGAAGTGGCACATGGGAGTTCATTGGCATGATGGGCTCTGGGGACCCTTGAAAAGCCAGGGCTCTAGAAGGAAAGTCTGAGGAATTGCAGAGTGGCCTTGCCCCGTCTTGCCCCGTCTTGCCTGGCTGGGAGTTTGGCCCTGAGAAGGGCCTCCTGATAGACTGGGTGGCTTTAGGTGACAGACTGGAGAAGAGCAGCTCTGCCAAGAGTCAAGCCACGGCTTCCCCTCCCCTGGGTTCTGCCCGTGCCACCCAAGGCCACACATGTTTTGTTTTATTTATTTATTTTTGCCTCCTCATCATGTCCCACTGCTATTGGGCATCTGGCTTCACACACTAAAGCCCTGATCATTTATCCATCGTTCATTCACTCATTCATTAAACAATGTCCATTGAGTGCTTGCTCGGCTGCAGACACCTTGCTAGGACCTGGTGAAAATCAACAGAACAGACTAAAATCCCCGCCTACGTGGAGTTTAACCCTGTGTGGTCTTTCCACTCTCCCTGAGAGCCTGCAGACAGGCCTCGTGGCCCTCTAAGCCTCTGTTTCTTTGTCTATAACACAGGGATGGGAATCTTGCTCCCAGGGAGCCATCATGAGGTGGCCACATAGAGAGGCCCACCGTGCTTAGCACAGGATCCACCAGAGAAAGGCATTACATCTGAAGGCCCTCCAGGGAGGTGTGGGGTCCTGGGAGGTAGAGGCCTGTGACGGGGTCCTTCCATATGGACCTGGAGACTCCTTATCACACTCCTATGTTCCTGGATTCCAGTTTCAGGTTTCTCTTTCTTTTACTGTCTCCAGCCCTGGGTTCCCTTGTACACACCCCTCAGGTCTGCTTTGGCAGTGATCTCTTCTGTCTCTTTGGCCCTGTCTCTTTCTGTCTCTTCCTTGCCCCAGTATTTCTGCCCACACTGAAAGGAGGAAGGGGACCAGGAAACAAGGCTACACCTGGCCTCCCCCCACACCCTGCTTTTGGGTTGGCGGGGCTGCTGCAGGTGTGGAGCACCTGTGGGAGGATAGCACTACCTGAGATCACAGCCCCACCCCTCATACCAGCAGCAGGCTCATCCTCCCGGTCCTCTGGTCCTCCGGGATGACTGGCCCACACTGGCCACACCCTTGCCTTCACTGTCACTCCCCATGGGGTGCCCACTCCTCTCCTCTCTACTTCTCCAAATCCCTCCAGCCAAGGCCAGGCCCACTGTGCTGGAAGCCTTTCACCCCATCGAGGGGCACTATTCCTCCAGGCATGCCCAGTGTGGCCAGGGAGCCCTCTAGGTCAGGCGCCCCACACCTTCTGTCCTTCACTCTGTGTGCCCAGGCCACATCAACCTTCCTCCAGTTCCTGGAGCCCTCACATTTGAACTCTGCCCACCTTGGGCAGTTCAATTTTTCCCAGGCTTTAGAATTCAGCTAGAGTCCTTCCTGAAAGCCCCCATCATCTTAGGTCCTGTCAAACTCCATCATAGCTCCCTGTTGTCTTCAGTAGCAGTCAATAAATAATTAATTGCACCATCAGTATTCAGAGGCGTGGCTATCTAGTGCAGCTGGAGAGGGGCTAATGGGAGGTCAGCCTGGTAAGACGAAGCCTCACATTGTCGGGTTCAGGAGCTCAGGCTTATCCTATGAGCAGGAGAAAATTCCTCCAGGGTTCATGCAGAAGGACCAGTCCCCGAGGGCCCTGAGACCTAGGGTTCAGTGTCAATGTGTTTTGCTTGGTTGGCTGCTTAATTGCTCAGCGGGTTGGATGGTTGATTGAATTATTGGCTGGATAGTTGATTGGTTAACTGATTATCTTTTTTATTGTCCAGTTGGTTCATGGAGTATTTGGGTGTTTGTTTAGTTGATTAATTAGTTGGCTGGTTTGTTGGATTTTTAGTTGAGATGGACGGATGGATGGATGGATGGATGGATAATAGCTTCAGTCGTTGGCTAGTTAAGTCATTGATTGATGGGTGGCTGGTGACTGGCTGGGTGACTATGCCTTCCAAGGCACAGTACTTGAGCCTTCCCATCACTGTTGGCTCATGTGGGCACTCTGGTTTTCCTGTCCCAAGCTCATCACACCTGATGCCATTACTTTCTATCTTTCCACAGGCGCTGGTCCGGCTCCCTCCCCACATTTCACAGTGTGATGAAGTCTTTCGTTTCTTCGAGGCCCGACCTGAGGATGTCAACCCCCCAAAAGAGTGAGTGGAAGCTCAGGCCTCTCCTATGTGCTTGGGAGGTTGAGCCAAAGCCGAGGCCACCCCAGGGAGGCTGAGGATGTGGGAACACAATTGAGGGGGAGCTAGCAATGCCAACCCAGCTAAGGAATGGCATGTCAAAGGAACAAGGGACTTTTTATTCCTCAGGATCCTTTCTGCCAAAGATTGCTCCTAATTTCTCTTTGCCCTCATGCTGGAAAGTGAGGGTGTGTCTACATTTGTGGAGTAGGTGTTCCTAAAACTCTTTTGTAGCACACAGACTTGTTAGAAGGAGCAGACAAAATAGCAGAAAACGTGACGATCCTGCTGCTCAGGTGCCATTCAGGGTTAGCAGTCATTGCTCGTAACTGTTAAGGTTACCATTTTCCCAGCTGACATGCAGGCACAGGCCGCACATTCTGCCCAGGAGGAAAACCCACCTGCTGAAGAGCTGGGCGCTGCCACAGATTTGAGTACGGATCATAAAAAATAATGAAGAATTTCCAAGATTGTTTTTAGCTGTAGCATTTTATGATTGACATTAGTAGCCCTGTTGACACAGTTGAATACTGTGGCTCGGTGAGGTCAGCTGGTTTTACCAAAGTCACACATGGGTTGGGTACGTGACAGGCATGAGACTTGGAAGTGCCCAGTGGCCTGGGAACCAGATGTCTCCTCATTTGGAGAGAAAAGGCAGAATACACTGGAGTCATGATACCCTGGGCCTGGCAGTCAAGATGGCACACCTCATCATGCTGGGTTCCCACATATCTGACTAAAGTCCAACCTGATGGCCACCTCTCTCCTCAGGGCAGCTTCCTCCTCTACAGTCCCCACCAGAGGCTCTCAATAGAGAGAGAAATCATTTCCACTGTGCAGCCCCCGCTCTATCCTGAAATGTAAACACGGATCTGGTAACAGCATATTTTGACTCCAGGGTGACTGCAGAGTGGCTTATCAAATTATCAAAGCCTGTGGATTTAATTGGAATTTTTCAGATAACCTCGGTCTCTTTCAAGTGTGCTACTCTCAGGGAGCCTCGGGATTTCATGGGGCTGAGGCGGGGGATGTCTTCTTCCTTTTCCATCTTACAGGGAAGACAAAGTCTACGACAGCACAGGCTTGGTGGGGGAGGTGAGCAGCAGCCCCTGGGCTTTGATCCCTTTTCTGGCTTCTGTTTGGAGAGCCAGGCCCCTCGGTGGCAGCCAGCGATTCATCTTCAAGATCATTGGCCCAGTGCACAAAGGACGCTCTACACAGATGCCTCTGATGGGCTTGGCACAGAGTCATGGTGGTCCTGCCTCTTCATGTGGCGACCCCAGGAAGGTTGCTGTGAGTCCCATGTCCCCTCCTCTCACTGTGAACAGTGGCTGCCACATACCACTGCAGTGAGCCTTTTCGGGACCCCTGGCTCAGACCCCAAGCCCCAGCATTCTTGTAGACTAATTTATCTGCGTCACATCCGCCACCCAACTCACAGCAAACCCTGTGGGCACTCTCTTCAGAACACATCCATGCTGGACCCAAGTCTCCCCACCTCCCCTGCCTGATCATCCCTGCTTCTCCCTGGCTCCCTATGATCAGATCATGTCCCTGTCCTGCTCCAAATCCCTCTATCATTCAGAGTCCAGTCGGCCTGCGCCTGCCCTCTGAGCACACCTGTGGCCAACCCCAGGCTACGCAGTTGTGAAGTGTGGGCAGCAAGACCTGGCCTGGCACGCTGAGCCCCCAGGAGAGCCCCCCAGCCTGCTCCACTCTGCCTTCCAGTCTTTACCTATTAGCTTCTTGGTGCAGCTGGCCCTGGCCTCCCTGTTTGAACTCCCCAGCACTTACTTGCCCCTCCCCAGCCTCCTCTTTCTTTATAGAAGCAACTGTCTCACTTGTGACCTGTTCTCTGACAGCTGTGGTCTGAATGTGGGAGCCCCCCCAAATTCAGTGTTGAAACCTAATACTCAAAGAACAGTATTAGGGTGAAAGGCCACTAGGGAGTAAGTCACAAGGGCTCTACCCTCACAAATTGGATTAGTGCCCTCATAAAAGAGGTTCAAGTGAATCCCCTTGCTCTTTCCATCATGTGAGGACACAGCTGGAATGTCCTACCTATGAGGTATGGGCCCGCACTAGACACCAAATTTGCTGGTACCTACCTTCATCTTGGCTTTCCATCTTCCAGTGATAAGCAGTGAATTTCTGTTGTTCATAAATTACCTGGTGTAAGATATTTTGTTATAGCAGCCTGAGCAGACTGATACTATCTGTGTTTGTTTGTTATTTATCCCTCCCACTAGAAGGCATGCTCCAGGTGAGTAGGAACTTGGACCTCCCCTACTCACTACTACATGCCCAGTGCCCAGGGTAGTCCTGGTCCAGAGCAGATCATCAGGAAGAATCTGTCGAATGAGTGACTGATGTCATTCAGTTTTTATTATAGTCTTACATGGTAGTTATGACTATGATGTGATTTTACACATCATGACTTTTTGGTACTGAGAATTGAACCTAGGGATGCTCTACCACTGAGTTACATCCCCATCCCTTTTTATTTTTATTTTGAGACAGGGACTTGCTATGTTACTGAGGCTGGCCTCAAACTTGCAATCCTCTTGCCTCAGCCTCCCCAGTAGCTGAAATTACAGACCTGCACCACCAAGCCTGGCTCAGACTTACTCTTTTAACCACGCCCTAACCCACCTCCTAGTTTATGTGTCCAAAGGTTTTGCAGTACCTCAGCTGGACCCTTCCTGAGCCAGGGCTGGTGGAGTCTCCTCAGTCCCTTTGTGAGGAGGGTATGGTCTTAGTCCATGTGAGCTGCTATAACAAAACTCCCTAGATCAAGTGGCTTACGAGCAACAGAAATTCATTCCTCACAGTCTGGAGTCTGGA
Organism: Marmota marmota marmota; assembly: GCF_001458135.2. Classification (NCBI taxonomy): domain Eukaryota; kingdom Metazoa; phylum Chordata; class Mammalia; order Rodentia; family Sciuridae; genus Marmota; species Marmota marmota. The sequence goes on along the minus strand of NW_025999999.1, from coordinate 8,849,461 downwards.
AGTCCTAGATCAAGCCACCTACAGATCCAGTGTCTGGTGAGGACCTGCCTCTGGCTCCATAGGTGGCCATCTTTACCATAGCCACCTCTCCTCCCATGGTGGATGAGCAAACAAGCCGTCTGGGGTCTCTCTCTCTCTCTCTCTCTCTCTCTCTCTCTCTCAATATTTTTTTTAGTTGTGAATGGACACAATATCTTCATTTTATTTATTTATTCTTATGTGGTGCTGAGGATCGATCCCAATGTCTGATGCATGCAGGGCAAGTGCTCTACCGCTGAGCCACAACCCAGCCCCTCTGGGGTCTCTTTTATAAGACACTGATCCCTTCCATGGCACTCCTCCATCATGAGCTAATCCCCTCCTAATGCCATCACTCTGGCATTAGGATTTCATACATGAATTTAAGGGGGACACAGGAAGTGTTCTCATTCTTGGAAGATGAGTAGGAGTGTGTGTGTGTGTGTGCATGGGTGTGTGTGCACATGCACACTGGTGTGAGCCTCCTGACAGGGAGGGAGGAGCAGAGGGGGAAGGGATGAGTCTGCCTCCTTGCTCTTTCCCTCTGTCCCCTGCACAATATTATTTCATTTAAATCTCAGAGTACCCCATGGAGGCGGAATTATTGTCCCCATTAGACCAATGGGGAAATAGAGGTGGTGGCAGTTACAGGGCCACCCAGGCTACACAGTTGAGAAGTGTGGGGAGCAAGACCTTGAACCCAGGATGCCTGCCTGGGAAGCCTGGCCACCGTCCTGTCAGCCCATGAAGCTGGCAGGAATGCAGCCTGGGTGGACTAGCGTTTTTTCTGATAATGAGGGTGAACCTGACCAGGTGAGGTGATATACCTCATGTGCCCCAGCCCCGTCACCCCTGTGTATGATCTCCCTGCCCAGCAAAGCATCCTGGGGCCAACACTGCACTAACCCAGCCTCCTAGGTTTGCTCTGTTTGAACTCTGGAGTTTCTCTCCCTGGCTCCTGGACAGAGGGGCCAGGTGTCACCTGGCCTGGCTTCTGCAGCCCCAAGGGGTACCCCTCAAGCATGGAGCCCCTCTGCTCTGATCTCCCTAGATGCTGCTGGACATGTGGTGCCCTTATGGCCAATGAGGACTAGTCTAGCAGGACCTACACCATGGTCAACCAGCTGACCCAGAAATCACCCCTTTGTGTTCCACTTTAAATCCTCATCCAATGCAAACGATGAATCTAGAAGGTTCTCAGAGGGAACTCAGAGCCAGGTCTGAGGATGCAGCTTCCTGTTGGAGAAGGATCAGGGCAGGTGCCCCACCCCCCCCCCAGGCCTGTGACCTGCCTTCGCATCTCTGCAGTGCCCTGGCCCCCTGCCACTCCCTGGCTCTTAGCTTGCCAGCTGCTGGCTCCACCCCCATGCTGTGCCCGGCTCCCCCTCCCCGGAGCAGCCGCCCTCCCCAGCCACCTGGGCCTGGCCTGCTCTGCTCTCAGCCTCCATCTGCCAGTCCAGGGAAAGCCCCCTAAAACCAGCTACCTCAGGCTGGCACCAGCCACCCCAACTCTGCTTATGGATCTCTCCCGACTACGTGGGGTCCAGTCTCTGTGCCCCAAGGGCCTGATACCTCATAAGTGTTGTTTGGTTGCCGATCTGTGCCCAAGCAAAACCAGGCCATTGAGCTGTTATACACTGGACTGCCCCCCCTCCAGGGGCAGGCCTGGATTGCCCTCAACCCTGCTGGTGGTCAGAACTCTGGTTCAGAGGCCAACCCTGTTCCTTGCCCCAGGTGAGTGGCACAGCCCATCCATGCCTCAGTTTCTTTATCTGTAGAGTGGGATAACAGTTCTTGCCTCAGCCTGAAAAATGTGACAAGACCCCATCTCAAAATAGAAAAGACTGGGGTGTAGCTTGGCAATAGGGCACTTGCCCAGCATGTGTCAGGCCCAGGTCCCCAGTACTGCAACAAGAAAGAGGAAGGAAGGGAGGGAGGGAGGGAAGGAAGAAGGAAGGAAANGAGGGAGGGAGGGAGGGAGGGAAGGAGGGAGGAAGGAAGGAAGGATCGTGAACAACACTGGTACAAGGCAGCACCGCCAGCACCCAGGGTCTGCTGTTGTTACAGCAGCAAGGGCATCTGTCTACATCCCCACCTCCCATATACATTTATCCACCACTGAAGCCACATACTTGCCATCTGTCCCCACAGAGCTGTTATTCCAGCCTCCCGTCACCACTGCTGGCCTCTGCTTTTGGGCCAATCCCATGGGTAGGGGTGCACCAGCACTTGGCACCCCCACATTGCAGACAGGACGTGGAGGCTGAGCTGGCATGCCTCCCTCTTGTCACCCAGTGTCTGCTTGTCCAGCTGGCCGTCAGCCCCCTGGCCTGGGAGCTCACAACTAGTGACCTCCTCTGTGACAGCCCCTGTGGCATGGAAGGTGGTCCGGAGGGTGTCCTGCTTCCTCCTGCCCCCTCTCAGCTCCAGGCCCAGGCCTGTCCCTCAGCTCATGTCTTCCTGTCCAAGCTAGACAGGATTCTGATTAAATTCTTGAAATTGCATGAGGAGCAGAGCCTTGCTAAACTGGTTTTTGTTCCTCAGCCCCAGAGCCACAGAGCCACCCTCTGTTGTGGCCTGGAACAATGCCCCAATGTTCAGAGGGACCCGGGGTGAGAGGCGATGGGCCCTTGCCAGATCAGGATCACTCCTGCCCCAGCCTGGCATAGGCCAGCTTCCATCAGGGCCAGGGGCTGGGGCGCTGCTGGGAAAGCCCCTGCCCAGCCCTCACGCCCTGAGGCAGAGTCCACCCCAACATCCTTGCCACCTGCCCTGCCCTTGGGACACAGGGACAGGCAGAAGATAGGGGGCATCCCATGAGGAGGTCTGATGCGGCCAGAGTGCTGGGGTGGAAAGCTGGGTCAGAGCTGGTTAAGGAGGCCGAGGGGCTGGCCTGGAGGTGCCGAGCAGGCGCTGAGCACCTGCGACGGCTGAAGAGGCCAGACTCCAGGAGCTTCACCTCTCTGCAGACGTGTTACCCCCTCCCCGGCCCCCACCTTGACATTTCGGGAGGAGTGTGAGGACAGACTCCAGGAGAGGAGAAGGGAGGGCAAGCCTGGCCTTAGAGGCCCAGCAGGAAGACCCAGCTCGAAGGCGGGTGTGGCAGCACAGCCGGGCAGCACTGGTCCCAGAGGATTTGGGGGCCTGTCCTGCTCAGAAGGCTGTTGGTTGCTAGGCTTGTGTCTGACGGCTAAAACATCTGGAGTTAGAGTCCAGCCTGCCCCAGTGAGCAGCACCGATGACATGCCTTTCCTTCTCTATAAGTCGCAAAGTCATAGCTCAGATGCAGCTAAGGATGACCTGAGGTGACATGTATGGAGCACACAGCAAGGTGCTGAGTCAGGTCCTCCTCCTCCTCTCTTCCTCTTGGGGGCTGGGGGTGGGCAATGGAAAGTCACAGGGAGAGCCCTGGAGGGAGGGAATCTCTGCTACAGCCTTCCCTCACTCCGCAGGTAGTTATTGAGCACCTACTGTGTGCCAGGGACTGCGAAGGCCAATGAATTCAAAGCTTAAGGCCGTCATTCAGTTAAAAATCTTAAACTGAGTTGAATTAATGGCTGTCAACACCCAGCTCTGCCTGTGGCCTTGAATGAATTACTTCTCTTCAGGTCTCAGTTCCCGCATCTGTGCACAGGGCCAACCGCACCACTGGGCAAGGCCGTTGTGGGCTCCAAGGGATGCGTATAAAATGCCTCTGGCATCCTGGCCCATCCAGATGCTCAGTCAGCAGGCCTGGGCTTTCTTCCCCCTCTACCCACCCAGGCCAGGGTCCAGAGGAGCTGCTTATCAAAGGCATGAATGGAAGTGGGTGGGGCTAAAGAAGAGAGCAGGACAAGCTCACTGAGACCTTAGCCTCAGGAGCGCCCCCATGCCCCCCATGCCCCCCCCATGCTGACTGTCGGTGGGTGAGGCTGCTCCCTTCACCCCGTCCTACCAGGCACCCCACTGGCACTGGGAACTCTTGGCATCCCACATTCCTGGATTGGGAATTTGGGTAGAGAACCAGCCCACCCCATGCTTGCCTGAGCTCTGGCCAGACCCTCATGAGCAGGACGGTTCAATGCATCCTGCTCATCTGGTGAGGGATATGGGCCAACCTGTCCTTGCAGCTACCCCGTAACCTCCTCCCTCGCCTCTGGCCACTGCACAAATAGCTTCTTTATGCTGATGGTTGAGAGAGCCAGCTGGATCTAGGGGCTGTGGGTCCAAGGGAGGCTGGGAGAAGAGGGGCATGGAATTTTATGTAAGTAAACCCTTCATCCTGGGTGGCCAGGTGGCAAGAAGGTGCCCACAGGAAACCATCTACCCAACTTGAAAGGGACATTAGCTCTGTGGAGCAAGGACTTCCATGGGTCTGCTGCCGTGCTGGGCAGACAAGCTGGAGAGGAGTGGATTCAAAACTGTCTGGGCTCAGCTCCTACAGCTAAAGCCCATGAGGACCACCTCCACGGACAGCTCTGGGGACCGCCTCAGGGTTTTCAGTTCTCCCAAGCAAGGGCAGAAGAGAATTATCAGGGAAGGGTCCTGTTATGGAGGAGTAGCTGGGTCCCCCATTACTTTTGCAGTCTCATGCTTTCTGTGTTTCCCTGAATCCTCAGCCCTGGGTGGGTGGTCCTGGTGTGCAGGTGCTCAAGGTCCCCACATGCCCACTCCTCACTCCCAAGGCCCATAGTGTCCTCTGAAGCCTCTCAGAGCCCTAAACCTGCTCTGCTATTGACACGTTCCTGGTGGCCTCACTTCCCCTGAACTCATCAGGGCTGCCCTCTGAGTAACTGTTCCCTGGGCAGAGCTGGAGCTACAGCCTAGGTCGTGGGCTATTTGGAGCAGGGATCTCTGTTGCCACCCAGGCAGGAAGCACTGGGTCAGTCAAGCACTTTTTGAGCATCGTTGTGAGGTGTGGGGACTGGACATAGCTGAGCCCCCACCTATGGCTCCTCCAGATCCTTCTGAGTGGCCGGGGAATTGTTGAAACTCCCAAAGCCAGAGTTCCCGCACATATTAAAATGGGGCTTAGCACAGCGGCTGATCCAGTGGGGAAGACAGAAAAGAAACAAGTGGTTATGTAGGTACAGGGCCATCTGCATCTATAGGCCAGCCTGGGCAGGTGGGCGGGGGGCTTCCCTGAGGAGGTGGCATCCAAGCTGAGACTGAGGACAGAACCAGCTCCTCAAGAGGGGATGGCAGAGGAGGGCCTCCAGGCCAGAGGAAGTCCCTGAGGCTGCAGCAGCTTCCAGGATTGGAAGAAATTCCATCTCCCGGAGGATGAATAAGGGGATTTTCTGAGAAGAGATGGGCCTGAGGCGTTCATTAACCATTTCCATACTTCAGCATCAGGTGAGAGTGCAGAATCTGGGGATCTCCAGGGTCCCCCCTGCCGCTGATGTTCTATGTCTTTCTGGACTAGTTGGCTATTATAGTGGTCCAAACAGGCAGCAGGCAGTGGTCTGGAGTGGGACTGCTGGCTGTGGGAATGGGAAGCATTCATAGACAAATGTACCCATTTTGGCAGGCACCTTCCCTGCCTATTGAGTCCAGCAGCCAGGTTGAGTGGTCACCTTGGAGATCATCATGGAGATCATGCAGCCCCTTCCCCATCATAGGTTCTGTAACTTGGGTCTTGAGCTTGCCTGGAGTTCCCACACCATTCTAACTTTGCATCCCAAGCCACTCAGTTTGAGACATTTGTGTGTGTGGCTCCACCTGGTGGCAACAGTGGATGTTACAGCTACAGAGCCTGCAGATCCAGATGATTGTCTGGCAAAGGTGTGTGCCACAGCTTGAGCGTGATTTGCCTTGTTTAACCAGCAGTGCTCTTCTGTGAGGCTCATGATCCTTTTGAAAGTGAGAATTGGCTGCTCGGATTGGTTCCATAACCTCTCAGCTAGTAAGTGGCAGAGGCTGCATTCAGAACCTAAGACACCCAACACCAAGTCTGCACTCCAGACGACCACACAGGGCTGCAGAAAAGAGAAGCCCTTGAACCACGCCAGGGTGATTAGCTCTAAATTTCAAAATGAGACCTTTCACCTGACAAAAAGGGCTCCCTGCTTGCTGTGGTGACCGGGAGCTGCTAAGCTGAAGGTCGAGTGGAAGGGACGTTCTATGGCTAAGGATCTCTTAACAAAGATCCAGGCTCTTGCCCAGCCACAGCCCTGAAAAGATACAAAGCTCAGGGCACCCCAAGGGCCAGCCCAGGCTCCCCACAGCAGCTGGTTGAGACTCTTCCCTTAGCTCAGGGGGCTCCCTGCTCTGGAGCCAGACCTCTACAGAGCTTCCTGGTGGGTACAGGCTCCCCTGATAGAATGGACAGGGAGGCTGGTTCTGGAAGCATCCAGAAAAGCCAATCCCCCTCCCACAAATCACAGGCTGAGCCCTTAATCCCTCTCCTGCCCTCTAATATGTGGCCCATTTGCCACCCAGAGACTCACAAGGGCCTGCAGATGGCCTTATGCAACACAGCCCAGAGCTCCCACCGAGAGGCTGTTTTGGTGGAGCCTGGCTAAGTGTTAGGGCCAGAGGGAGATTTTTTTTTCCTAAACAGCTTTATTAATGTATAATTTACATACTATCCAGTTCACTTGTGTTAAGATTCCCTTATGATTATACATTTCTAGTTGGGCGGCCATCACTACAGTCTAATTTCAGAACATCTCCATCACCCCCAAAAGGATCCCAGAGGGAGGTTTTCAATTCATCCAAAACTCCAGTGTTTGGGAGCTCCAGTAACATCCCTCCCTCTGCTTCTACCTGAGAAGACAAAGTGCTGTGTGCAGGTACTGAGTGCCTGCCCCACCCACTCTGGTTGCTAGACCTCCAGGAATTCTAGCCACTGCTCTGTCCCTTGCACAAACTGCTCCAAAGCCCAGGTATAGGCCCGTCAGATTACTGGTGCAGCCCTAAGGTGGGCTGACCTTTGAGTGGAGGCCCAGGGTGGAAGGGATGTGTACCCATTTGGGCAGGCACCTTCCCTGCCTATTGAGTCCAGCAGCCCAGTTGGGTGCTCACCTTGAACTTTATACACAGCCCCAGGTAGTTAGGCTCCCAGGACGGCAGAGAAACACCTCAAATGCAATGCTTAGTCTCGCCAAACTTCTCAGAAGGCCGGCAGGCACAGGCAGCAGACTAACAGGCCAAGCCACAAAGATGCCCAACTTGTACCCAAGTGGCAGGGGTCCCGGCAGCCCAGTTATTTAGCAAAAAATGCAAGAAGCAAAAAATAAGAAGCTGATTGTCAGTTTGGTTTCTTATGATCATTTTTTCCTCTCAAGACGCTCCCAGGGAAGAAATTGGCAGAGTGGTTAAGAGGAGTGGCCTTGGAGTTACTGGTCTAGGTTCAGATCCTGCCTCGGTCCCTTGCCAGCTGTGTGTCAGGTGGGGCAACCTTTAACCCCCACCTAAACTCCGCTCACTCACCCCCACTAGGCCTCCTGCCCCACCACTGCCCCTGCCTCCAACACTGGGCCTTAGGTGTGGCCCATACCAAGGATGTAATTCAACAGCTCAGCATCCAGCTTCCCTGAGAAGCTGTGGTTCCCTGAGGACCAGGACAGCCTCTGTCTGGGCCTCACTGTGTTCCTCCAGCTAGCTGAAGGCTGAGCACAGTAGGTGTCCAATAAATAGAGGTGGATGACTCTGAGCCTTATTATCCCCAGGAATATGACAGGGACAATAGGAGTTATTGTAAGGTCTAGAAGGGTAACGAGAGCTATTTTTTGAATGCTCACGTGGGCCAGCACTTTTCTGAGCAATATACCTGTTTTAACTCTTAGGTTTACACCTATCCTATGAAGAGGGATAGTTATTTCCCCCAGTTTATTCATAAAGCCACTAAGGCAGAGAGGTCACATGACTTACAGAGCTGGTAAGTGGCCACGATGGGCTGGCTTTTTGCCACTGGCTCTTTCTGGCTCTTCCCCATCCTGCCATGAAGTTCAGCAAGTGCTTGGCACAGGGTGGCACATGGTGGCATGGGGTCATAATGACCAGGACCTGCTGGTACTAATGCTATTGTTGAAGAGCAAAGCCAGAGACACAGATAAACCAGGCAGCTGTGTGGCTTGGCGTTTCTGGAGCCATTGGAGCAGGATGTCCTCGCATCTGTAGGGTGCTGTCCCAGTGAGAAGCAGGAGTGGGAGGTCACCTCCAGTCCCAGTCTTGAGGGCATAAAGTTCCTCAGACATCATCCATCTAGCCCTGGCAGGTTACACGGCCCAGACAGGGGGACAGATTGGCCTGAGGTCAGAGACACTGGACCAGCCTCAGGCATTTTAGCTCAAAGTCCAGGGCTCTTTCTGGCTCTTGGAGCATCTCCACGGCTGGTGTGTTGGAGGCTGCCCACGGGCCCAAGGTGAGCTCATAAGGAGACTTGAACTGGAGACAGATAGGAGGGCCACTGATCTGCCTGGCCTGGAGCAGGAGCTACACCATGCTGGGGTCTGACTCCATTAGGCAGAGGCAGATTCCAATTAGAGAAGCTGGACCTGCAGGCTGAAGAATGGAAATTCTCGGGGCACCTCAGCCTGGGCAGGAAAGGTCACTTGTGGACCTAGCTACCTGGTCAGGGACCTCAGAGAACTGCATGGCTGCAGGCAGCTGCTTTGGGAGCCCAAGGACAAAGGACATATCTCTCCCATGTCAGCTCCTCCCCCTGCACTATGCCCAGCCCTACCAACTATGAGGACATTATTGGTCAGGTAGGGGACACTTCATGTCCCCTGAGACACAAAATAATTCCAGGAGAGGTAGGTGTCTTGGTATGGAATCCTCCAGAAGCTGATCTGAGGATGAGGATTCAAGTTTGTCTGGGAGGTGAGAGCAGGAGCCCACAGTGCGGTGTAAGACAGGAAGGGAAGCAGCGGGCGCCAGTCACCAGCTTTCTCCTGCAGGGCCACCGCAAGGGCACGGTGCAGGGCATCCACACACCCGTTTACAGCCCTTCCACACAGCAGCCAGGGGGGCTTGCCAAAGAGCCATGGTGAGATCAACTCTGGTGGCTTTCCAGTGTGCTTCGGGTAACTTTCAAGAGCCCTTGGTGTCCTGTGACTGGCGAGCCTGGTCCCCAACCCCACCTCCCTAGCTCCCAACCTTCCCACCTCTGCCATCTGCCGCTCATGTTCTCCTTTGCCCCTCACCTCCTCACACCTTGCCTGTCCTCATTCAGCCGCCTTTCCTCTTCGTTCTCTGCATGGCTCCTGTGGCACCGCATCAGTTTGCTGACTTGGTCGCCTCTGCTCCCCACGGGCAGGAGTGAGGCCGATTTCTTCTAACCTGTGACCCTGAGGCATGGCACCCAATAGGTGCTCAGCACATCCCTGTGAACTGGGAGAGTACCAGGACTAAGTGAAGCAGCTGGCTGGTNCACCTGGAGGAGGCCAGGCCCTGCATCTCTCTTCCCAGGAGGGCAGCATATCAGGGACAGTGGCTGAACATGAGGTCATCAAGCAGGTCCCTTAGAGATGCTCCAGCGGGGGGCAGAGGGGACCTGGGAGAGGGTGTGGGACCTGTTGGGGTCATGTGCATGGGGAAGGCTGTCTAAAAGAGCAGGCCTCCCAGGGGACTTCTGTCAAACGGGGATGAAGGAAGCTGCCACATAGGCACATTGTGAGGACACAGACTAAAGTGTGTCCGGGACTTGGTTTGGTGCTTGGCAGAGGGAGAAAGCTCCACAAACGTAGAGCTCTCGTCATAACCGCCAGGGAATAATAACACCAACACCAGATGTACTCCCCACCCGCCTTTGGGAGGGCCACGCAGGTGGGGCGAGCCACTCCGTGGTGGCTCCATCCTAGATCTGGCCCACGGCTTCCCTCCCCTCGTGTCCACTCTGGAGTCGCTCTGGGGCTCAGGCCTGCTCCTTGGCAGCAGAAGCTCCGAGGACATTACTTGGTGGAGGATGCAGGCAGAGGGCCAGGGCTGGCCTGCTGGCATCTGGAATGGTGTCCTGGTCAGCAGTGACTTCTCTCTAGTGCCGTTGTGCCCACCCAGAGAAGAGGGTGCAGCGTGGACAGGACACAGGTGGAGGAGGACAGGGACAAGAAGGGTCACCAGGGCTCCCAGGTTGCCCCTCCTGCCACAAGAGGGACACAGGCCTGTGTGTGGCAGGGAGCTGGTGACATTGCCAGAGCCCTCAGCCAGAGGCCTCGCCTTGGGGATCCAACAAATCAGGTGCAGCGTTCACCCCACAGCCAAATAGAAAGGGTGACGATGGAGAGCAACAGGAACTTTCATCAGCGTGGTTCTCCCTGGCAGCTGAGGGGACCCGCATCCTAGCCCTGTTCCCAGAGCTGGGAACTTCATCAGGTGAGGCCTGCCCATCTGTACCCAGGATCGGTCCAGTGGGGCCCTGTGGGTATAGGAAGGTCACTGTTGCCTAGGGGTGGGGGTGGGGTAACCTCCACTCATTGTAAGGTGCTGGTCAGTCAGACCTGTTATTCCTCGACTCCAGGGCAATTCCAGGCAAAGGAGACAGAAGCAAAATGGAGGCAGAGATGCCAAGTTTTTAATCCCGCTTTTAGCCGCCCATCAAACGTTTGTAGGTGAAAGTGAAGTGTCTGAGTCCGGGTTAAGGTGGGACCCAGTCCAATGACCTTATTTTTACAGTCAGGGAAAGGGAGGCACAGAGAGGGCTGCCCCTGCCCAGGCCACACTGCCTGTTCAGGCAGGGCCAGGCCTGGAACTCAGGTCTCTCGGCCCCCAGGCGGGGCTGGCCTGGTGCAGGGTCCCTCGGGGCTCCCCGGGAGAGCCCTTTCCTCCACATGCCAGGAGGCAGTCCCCAGGCGATTGGGAAGCCCCCAGTCTGGCTCTGGAGCATCCCCAAGTTCCATGGGCACCCAGGCCCTTGGCTGAGAGCCCCTTTGTCCTGCATTTGGAGCGCCCGCTGCGCGGAGCGTGGCAGCGGCCTGCTCTTTGTGGAGCAGCCTCATTAAGTCCGCCTCTTGGCCCAGCAGAGAGGGTGTCCGGGCTTGGCCGGTCATTCCTGTTGCCTGGATGAATCAGTGAGAGCCCAGGCCCTTGAGAGGACCATCAGCCTGGCTTGGGCTTTAGTCCCCAGCTCTGCCACACCCAGTTCTGCCACCAACCAGCCCTGTGGCCTTGGGCTTCTTCATCTATACAGACACCCCAAACTTTGCGGGCCCCCCCCCCAGGGCCGTGAGGCTAATCTCCCCAGGGCCTTCCCTCCTCCAGCAGCCTGCCCACCTTCCTGGCCTCTCCCTTGTGCCTCTAAATGGGAAGCAGAGAGCCCTTGGCCCAGCTCCCATGGCCCAGCTCAAAGTTAGACCAGGACTCGGGAGTCAAAGGCCAGCAGCCCAGGAACAAGCCCCAGGCCTGTGCTCAGCAGCGGGGCCTGGCTGTCTGTCTGTCACGCAGACCCGGCACACACACAGATGAGGCTGTGAAGCTCAAGAGCAAAGCAGTCCTCTGACTCCCCTGAACAATCCCCACGTGGCCACCCCAGCAGGGAAACCAGGACCAGTCTCTGATTATCAGTCACGGAGGTGATGCCACCGCTCTCCATGGGAAATCTCACCCTACAAACATCGCCAGTGGGTTTCTCCCCACAAGTTCCTTCTGAAGTCTGAGCCAGCTCCCCAGATGCATGTCCTGCTCCCCCTGGTGCCTGCTTCCCTGAGCTGTCCAGGCCTGTGTTCCTCGTGTGACCCCACATCCATTCCTGCTTCTGAACCTTTGCTCACGCTATCCCTTCCACCTCCAGTCTCCTCCCCACCTCTGCTCTAGCCTTCTAAAGATGTCCATCTTCCAGGGGCTGGCTCCAGTCCTCCATTCTCTAGGCAGCCTTCCCCAACCACCCCGGACCACTCTGATGTCCCCGTCCTGAGAATTCCTATACAACGCACTCCTTGACCAAATTTGGGGGCAGCTAATCACAAAGTGTTGTTTCCTGGATGTCTGTCATGTATCTTCAGTGTGTTTTTTAAAGCAAAACTGTTGTCTTCTGCTTCAAGCACAAGATTGGGTCCACAGCAACCTATCTGCTAAGACATGGATGAATGATGGATGGTGGATGGATGGTGATTGATGGATGGAGGGTAATGGAAAATAGATGGATGGAGCATGGATGGTGAATGAAGGAAAGATGTATGATGGATGAAGGATGGCTGGTGGATAGATGGAGGGACAAACAAATGAAAAAAGACAAGGAGGACCTCCAAATATGGAGGGCCCTTGATGTCCTTGTCTTGGGACTTCATAGTCGAAACCAATTACCACATTTTATTGCCAGTCCTTCACTGGGTCTGGCATGCAGCCCCCCAGAATCCAAGGAGCCCCTGAGCTAAGAGGAGGCTAGCAAAATTGGAAGTAGGATCTCAGGTAGCCTTGCTAACTCACAGTCCTCCAAGGCAATGGGCTGAATGAGCAGTCTCCGCCCTGTTTTCCCTCTAGGAAATCATCTGTCTGTTTCTGCCACTCCTGCTTCCTAGATCCTCTCCCTTGGACTGCATGTCAGAGTCCCCTTCTGGGTGGGACTCCTTGGAATGTGCATGGGTAGGAATCCAGGCCTATCTGTTCTCAGGGTCCTAATGTGGCACCCTGAGATTGCAGCCAGAGTCTTTCACTGTCCATACCCACAAAGGTGGGCTGGTCAGCATCTGCCATATTTTGGCAATCATCCACACTCCAAATCTAGCCCTTCTTATGAACCCAGGCTGTTGGCTGGGGTCCTCTCCATGTGCCCAATGGTGTCCTAAAGTTTTGCCCGTTATTCCTCTTAATCCCCATAACAATGCTGTCAGATAGGAATGACTTATCCCCCTTTACAACTGAAAGTACAAAGAGGTTAAGTAACTTGTCTGCATCATGGAGTCATAGGTGACCAACTAAACCAGGGTTTGAACCCACCCCTCTCCCTCTTAGCTCTCTGCTCCAGGGTCCAGACAAGGTAGAGTCCATCCCTGGGCTGGAGACACTCAGGGCCTTTGCTCATAATGATGGGACAAGTCAGTGGAGACAGACAGACAGACAGTGCTTTGTCCTTTCACTGTGGATGGAGAAGTGGTAGCAACCCTCTTGGATGTTTAGGATACAAGTTAAACTCCCAGGGGGTTTCTGGGGTCTGGGATAGCCATAGCATTCAGACTGGGACACAGACCGGGGGACCCAAGACCCCTTCCCTCCCCAGGAACTCAGCATTTTCACCCAGGGCAGGAATCTGGCCTTTCTGCGCTAACCGCAGGGTCACAATGGGGCCCATTCTCAGAAGCCAGGAAAACACAGGCCCTGCAGAGAAAGGATGGATTCTTGCTAAACACAAGAGCCCTCAGTGCAACAATTTAGACCAGGGCACAAATGGGGGCAAAGAACGGCATTCATGCCCCTCTTCTGCCTTGCCTGGAGGTCGCTGCTTCTCCAGACCATTCCGTGAAAAGGCCCTCAAAAGCCAGAACAAAAGCCCGGCTTGGGGTTAAGAGGAGCGGAAAAATCCCCTGGCTCTCTCCAGACCCCAGCTGACCTGAAGCCCCTTCATCAGACCCTCCTAACTTGGCTTTGGAAGAACATGCTGGTCTTGCTGTATGGGTCTCCCAGAGGATTAGAATCCTTACAACGGCTCCATGGGTCACTGGGAGTCACGTCTTTTAGGAGTGGACAATTTGAAACCCAGAGGATTTGTTGGTATTTTTTAAACTTTTCTGCCACAATAAGAAATACATTTCACATCACAACCCAATACAGACAGATAGATAGGTAGGTAGTCAGACACCTGAAACCAGAGCTTCACAATACAGCCTGCCAATGAGGGACTCCTTGATTATTTCTTATCTATTCTGTTTTTAAAATGCCTGTTGGAAGCTGGGCATGTAATCCTTGCATCTTAGGAGGTTGAGGCAGGAGGATCTAAGTTCAAAGCCAGCCTCAGCAATTTATTTAGTGAGGCCCTAAGCAACTCAGAGAAATATAAAAAGAGTTGGGGATGTGGCTCAGTGGTTAAGCACTCCTGGGTTCAATCCCCAGTACCAAAAAAAAAAAAAAGGAAAAGGCTTGGCAGTTGGCAGTGCACCCTGTAATCCAGCAACTCAGCAGCCTGAAGCAGGAGAATTGCAAGTCTGAGGCCAGCCTTGGCAACTTAGTGAGGCCCTATCTCAAAACTAAAAAGGGCAGGGGGCATAGCTCAGTGATAAAGTGCCCCTGGGTTCAACATCCCCACCTACAAAAGGAGCTCAAAAAGTGGTCAAAATCATGACGATGTATCTCCTTCAGGTTAACCTCTGGCCAAGGTTGTGAGCTTTCTCTCCCAGCCCTCCTACTCTAGTGCCCATGTCCCCAGCCACCATGTGGCTCTCAAGGTCACCCCAAGTCAGCTATCTGGCACCCAGCCAGTCTCTCAAGCAGTTCCCAGCAGCAGCAGGCCCTGCAGACGGGCATCCCAGGCCGAGTGGTCAATGTCAGCCAGCAGACAGCAGGGAGAGAACATGGGGCTGGAAGTCTGTGTCACCTCCTCTGCCAAGGCACTTGCTGTGGAGGGAGAACGGGGCGGGGGCCACAGGCTGTGGGGCTCAGTCAGAATGGCACAGTCAGGGACTCCGCTCCCTTCCCAGAGCTGGGGACACTGGAGTGGGCTTGCCTCTTTCCTCCCTTGCCTTAGCTCCTGCCTTTGCCTCTCACTCTGGGAACCTTGACCACAGGATGGCACCTCCTTTCCCCAGGGACAGCCCACTGCCTGCTGCTAGGGCATCCCCTCCTGCAGCCCAATCCCTGGCCGGCAGGCCTATCGGCAACATTCTGGGTCATGGAGAACATTCTGGGTCAGGACTGTCTATCTAGCTTCAGGAGTCTGGGCAAGCCACTTAAACCCTCAGATTTGAGGCTCCTCATTCATAAAATGGATTAATACTTGCTCTGCCTACTTTAGAGCACTGAAGACCAAATACTGGATACTGGGAATTTATTCTTTCTTTCTTCTTTTTTTTTTTTTAACTCTCTGGGGATGGAACCCAGCGTCTTACACATGCTAGGCCAGCAAGCTGCTACTGAGCTACATTTCTAGCAGAATTTTCCAGGGAGGGTGAAAGGGGAGAGTCAGTACAAAAGCAGGTGGACAGAGGGCAGGAATTAAATACCTTTCCCTTTCCCACACCAACTGCTGCACTTGAATGCCTGGAGAAGGAGCCCATCATGTCTCAGCAAGAGAAATGAGAGGAGAAAAAGAAAGAAAGAAAGCAAAGGAAGAAAGCCACTCCTTCCAGGTGTGTGCTAGCACGAAGATGCAGGGCCTGCTCCTGGGAAGGGTCCATGTGTCCTGTTAGCCCAGCACAGTGCCAATAATCCCAGCTACTCTGGAGGCTGAGGCAAGAGGATCACTTGAGCCCTGGGGTTTAAGATTGGCCTGAGCAATATAGCAAGACCCTATCTTTCTCTTTCTTGTGGTGCTGGGGATTGAGCCCAGGGCCTTGTGCATTGGAGGCAAGCACTCTACCAACTAAGGTGTATCCCCAGCCCCAAGACCCCATCTCAACAACAAAAACACTAGGCTCTCCCAGTGTTTGGTACTGGACAGAGACCAATGATTGTCTTGGTGTCCATGAAAACTCTGAAAGCAGGACTAGGATCACCCAGCTCCACCAACCTCTTACCAATATCCAGAGAGTCTCAGGGATCTGCAGGGTCCAAGTTTTGATTTGTTTTGCTTTGTTGGTACTGGGGATGGAACCCAGGGGCATTCTACCACCAAGCTACATCCCAGGTCTTTTGTAGATAATGCCAGGGGAAATTGCTGAGGCTGACCTTGAACTTATGATCTTCCTGCCACAGAATCCCAAGTTGCTGGGATTACAGGCATGAGCCACTATGCCCTTGTAGTAGCCAAGTTTCAACAGGCCTTTGCCATCTGGGTAGCAACCAAGGCTGGACACAGCGTCCAGGTATGAAAGAAGAATGAATGCTATCAGAGGTGATTCCTACAGTGCGTGTCCAGCCAGGTTGCCCCGTTCTGCATGCTGCACACTTTCTCCTCCCCAAAGCTCAAGGTTCTGTGACTGTCCTCATCCTGCATTTGGAGAAATAGAGGCTCAGGGATGAAAGAAGTACCTCAGTAGCCCGGATTAGAACTGCAGACTGGCTGTCCTCATGCAGAGCTGACGCATCTCCCAGGAGATGAACGCTGTCACGTGGGGTTGGGGAGTAGGGCTCTAGGCGACCTTGGATAGATTCGAATAGGGTGCTGGGTCGGAGGAATTTCACCTCCTCTCTTCCCTAACCCGCCAGACCTGTGGAACATCAGTCACAGTTTGTCCAGTATGAGCCCTGTAAGTTCCATGTTCCTGTTTTCTTGGTTCCATTGGTCACTATGCCTATGGTCTTAGTCTGTCCCTGGACCAGCTGGGGGGAAGGTCAAATGGCCTTCAAGACACAGGCTGGGAGGCCTTTTCAATTACATTAGCTTCTGGCATCGCTAGAGGGAGATGCTAGCCCTACCCTACCCTCCTCTCTTCCTGTGGCTCAGTAGGAGATGGTGATTCAGCAGCAAGTCCGAAGGCGGCTAGACTGTTACCTCCTGGGAGGGGAGTCACTGGTAGGATAGGGGCTGTCAGCACCGCTCAGGGCAAGCCTTGGAGCAAAGAAGGGTTGTGGGGAGGGGATCTTGAGCTGTGAGGGAACTAGACCCCAACAGAAGGCCTTGCCCTCCTGCCCAGGCCAGGACTGGTTGCAAGGCCCTTGGGGGTGGGTGTGCCGGGGTGGGGGCCCTGGTATGTGAGGGTTGGGGGGATTCCCAGCCACTGGATACCTAAGCTGCTTCTCAGCATATTCGGCAGCTAAAAATACAAAATGGCTTTGCTAAAAGGTGCCCAACCGGAAACCTCTAAGAGGTTTCCTATTAGGGCAGCGCCTGCTTGGGCTGGAGGCCAGATACCGAGTGAAGGATTCCTCGGCCTGCCATCCCGCCATTCAGTCTCAGCCTGGCTGCCCCCACCACAAGCGCTCAGCCTCATTCAGCCTCACTCATTAACCCCACGTGCTTGTCAGGCCCCAGGGCTCTGCCTTCCACTCTGGCACCCACTGCTGGGGGGAGGGGTGTTCACTGGGGGTTTGCCCAACCCAGCCCTCCCTGACATTGACCCAGTTCCCCAGCATCTCTAAACCTTGTTCTTCTCACCTGCAAGAAGAGACTGCTCTACTTGCAGGGAGCGATAGAGAAGCCCTTGGTGGGGTGGGCTCCCCACTCTGGTTGAAGGCCAGGCAGGCCAAGGGATTTGTCTGGAAGCTTCTTTGGCATGCCAAGCACACTATTCTTACTTAGTGTGGATGTGTCTTAGGGGTGGCTGGGGCCCAGTGGAGATTATGCAACACTGGCAAGCCTCAGAATCCCCAGGGAAGCTTTCTGGAGATGAAGGTAATGGGGGTGGGGGTTAGCCAGCTTTCTAGATGATTACATTGAGTGGCCAGGCTTAGACTGGCACAAATCCACTCAAGGCATATGAGTTATGTCCCTTCTACACTCCGGAGCCTCAGTGTACTCCCCTGTCACAAGGGAATAGCCTCCCTACCTCCCTGCTGGGAGCTAGAAGAGAATCCTGAACAGCCCACAGCTGCATAAACAATGGGGAGAAGGGGACATCACTGTGAGGAAGTGACCCCCTGTCTGGATTGCTGGTGTCCCCAGGAATGGTGGGTGGCTGTGGAGTCCCAAGCCCAGGAGGCTTCTCCCAGCAGGTCCAGCAGGAAAATGGCGGGACAGAGAATAGCTCCTCATTGCCAGTCATTCCCTGCCCTTCCCTGGTGGCCCAGCCTTGCTCAGCAAAAAAGCCTGAAAAGCTAATTCCCTCCTTGGGCACAGAGAGCCCCCTGGGTGGATGCAGCCACCATATTGTAATCTCCTCCGCATACTTGAGCTCCAAGACAGCATTGCCAGGCAGACCTGGACAGTGTCTGCCCAGCCTCTCTTCTGGCTCAGAAAGAGGAATATGTTGGTTGGGAGTTGGGGGATTCCCCCTCCCCCTTTCCTGATGCCTTTTAGAGAAACAGTTTCAACAGATTCTCATCCAGAATTTTTTTATTCCTGCTGGTGGGTTTATAAATAACAGCCCTTCCCCCATTGGGTGACCTTGGGCACTGCTAAACCTGTTTCTTCATCTGAAAAATGGGGATGATAACCCCTTCCTCTTAGTGTGGCTGGAGGGTTGGCATACCAAGGGGGTTCTCAGACAAGATGAGGGGGAAGAATAGGGATTAGATTAGAAATGAAACTTTTTAGGGCTGGGGTTAGCTCAGTGGTAGAGCGCTTGCCTTGTATGTGTGAGGCCCTGGGTTCGATCCTCAGCACCACATAAAAATAAATAAATAAAAATATTGTGTCCATCTACAACTAAAAAAATAAAAAAGAAATGAAAAACTTCATAGACTTTGCCCCAGCATTCCGGTGTAACGGGCTCAGAGCCCAGACTTTGGGAAATATAGGAGATTGTGTATGGGAGTGTCATCCCTGGCTGTACAGGTGGATTACCTTGCAGCTTAACAAGCACCCAGTGGCCCAGGTCATCCCTAGGCCTCTAGAATGGGAACTCAGAGTCTTCATGAGGTTGATGTTGTTGCCTGTAATCTGTCCCTTCTCCAAGAGACTTCCTTTCCAGCAGGCAGATCTAGCTGACTAGTTTGGACCAAAGATGGACAGCAAGGAGGTATTTCCTCCAGTCTCCAGATAGACCCCATGGCAGCCTGCTGTCTACGTGCTAACACAACTTCAGCACTGTAAGCCAGGGCACAATGGCACATGCCTGTAATCCCAGCGACTCTTGAAGCTGAGACAGAAGGATCTCAAATTCAAGGCCAGCCTGGGCAATTTAGCAAGACCCTGTCTCAAATAAAAAGGGCTCAGTGATAGAGCACCCACCCCTGGGTTCAATTCCCAGTACTGCAAAACAAAAACCCAAAGCATCTCAGGGGTCCAGAAGTTCAGTTTAGGAAAGCCACTCTCCTTCCTGGGTCCCTTGAAGATTGGGGAAGGTGTGGGGGCAGGATTTGAGAAACCTGCCTGATCCTGAATCTGGGTTAATCTCTCCCTGGAGGGCAGGGGAGCCTCCAAGCCAGGAGTGGAGGTTGGGAGGGGTAAGAGTCTAAGGTCATCTAACAGTTATTGTCAGTGATAGATTTTCAATCCAGTACTCCTTCAGAAACTCAACCCCCATCCCTACCATTCCTGGCCTCCCAGTTACCCCTGCAGTGTGTTATACCCCACTAACTGCCCAGATTGCCCAGCCTTAGCCTTTAAGAAGAAAGACAGCTGAGTTCAACATTGACCCCACAGCCAGTGTTTATCCTTCACCTTTGCTGGGCCCAGGAGAAGGTGGGGGGTGGGGGAGGAAAGGAGCCATAGTGTGCCCTAAGGCACACTTTAATCTAAGGGTCAAGGGGGTGGGACGTCCCTGTAAATTCCAGCAACTCTGGTAGGCTGAGGCAGGAGGATCACAAGTTCAAGGCCAATCTCAGCAATTTAGCAAGACCCTATCTCAAATATAAATAGCTCAAAAATAAATAGCCAGGGAGGTAACTCAGAAGTGGACTGCCCCGGGTTCCATACCCAGTACCAGAAGAAAAATAAAAATAACAAGGTTACACAAATCTGTTAAGGGGCTGGGGGTGTTGAGGAAGACGCATGGAGCAGGTGACATTTCAGTCGTGACTAGGAGGCTGAGTGGGATGGGGCAAGTGATGGAAAGAACTGGGAGGCAGAACGCTCCAGGGGTGGGGAGCCGCATCACAGCGCAGGTCCGGGTCTAGGTTTTAGGCTCCTTCTTGGAGCCTCAGTTTCCCTGCTCACCAAGTGTTTGGGCAGCGGCTTGCACTCCTCGGTCCTCCGAGGATTGGGGAAGGTGAACCCTCGTTGGCGGGCCGGGCTGGGGCGTGGCGGTCAGGGGTGCAGGCTGCGGG
>NW_025999999.1:8816190-8829540 GCF_001458135.2 Marmota marmota marmota | reverse complement strand
ACATGAGCAGAGGCGCCGGGACCGACCGCAGCCCGCTCGTGGGTGCCCCGGCAGCCTGAGACCCGCAGCCCTGCGGCCCCCCCGCCCGACCCTAACCATGTCTGTCTGTTGTTGCTTCTTTTTCAGAGATTATGGCAGTTCCAAGAGGAAATCAGGTAAGGGAGCCTCCGGGCGTTTTTCTCTCCAACCTCTCTGCCCCTTGCATGTGCCCGTCTGATCCTGCGGAGGACTTTCTGGGGGGTTGTCCTTGCCCGCTGGCGCTTTGGTCCTGAGAAGCCAGGGATATTCCAGGTGCCCCCTCCTTAGCCCTTGCCCCCTGAGATCTCTCCCACCGGGTCCCCTGGGCTCCCGGGTGGGAGCGGAGGTGGATGCATGGGGAGTGTGGGGTTGTCTCGTGACGGGTCCAAGCCCCCACAGCGATGGCAGGCAGATCCCTCCCCCTTCCCCCGGGCTGCGGTGGCCAGCTGCTTCCCGTGGTGCGGCGGTGATGGAAGGGTTAATAAAGACGGGCCTTTTTCCCCTGAGAAGGACTGGAAAGGGGTCATCCTTGAGTGACTTGAGTTTTTAGCGCCTGTATGGTGGACCTTCCCCTTCCCCAAATGCGAGCGCGTTCACCTTGCTGCAAGCTGGGGGCTTGGCTTGTTGGCGGGCGAGACGCGTGGGAGGGGGCAGCCGGTTCTGCACAGGCCTGACAGGTGCCCAGGCCCTCCCGGAGTTTGCGAAGTGGGCGGAGACTAGGAGAGCGAGGTGGGGCAAGTCCACTGGCGGACGCTGCGTGCTGTGCGCTGACCGCTGGGGTCAAGAGTTCTCTAGGGGTGTGCGAGACTGTTCTTCCAAATGGCAAATGCAGGGGTGTGGGGTGTGGTCCCCAGGAATTAGGGCTCTGTGTTCTGGGGGTGGGGCAGGGACAGGCTGGAGCAATCTATGTTACCCGTGTGTGGCCCATGTTTGTGAGATGGTGCATCCTTGGACAGCCATCTGAGGGGTCTGGCCCTTGAGAATGTAGGCAGTAGCTTGCGGCAACGGCTCTTGTGCCCAGGTGCCTTGGTCTGGGTACAAGAAGAGGTTCGAGTGCCTTGAATGATAGCACACAATTGTGATGTGAATTGGGATAGATGTAACTGCTGTGTTTGTGAGTATGGGTACCGTTTCTGTGTGTTGCGCATACGAGTGCTTGCTTACCTGCTCATTGGGAGGAGGAAAGTTGTGCAGTGATGTGTGTGTTGGGGGTGGACATGTGTCGTCCAGATAATTGTGTGCTCCGGGGCTACATTTACTTGTCTGGGTGTGAAGGCTAGGGGTGTGTGCCAGTGAGCTGGGCTAGATCTGGTGGTGGGGGCTGGAATCTGTATTCAAGTGTATTTGTGTACCTGTTTGGGGCCCATCGGGTTGTGAGGAGAGGTGTGTCCATGACTGTCAGGTGGGCGTCTCGGGTTCAGGTTTGCCCGCCCACTGGGGCAGAAGGGCATTTCCTCTTATGAAGAGGAGGGTGAGGAGCTGAGGGACTGTGGCCTCATCTTAGCTGTCACTTCCAGGCAGGGCCCAGATGGGAGAGCTGAGAGGGAGGTACAAGACTGAGATTGTATAGTGTCATGACACACCCTCCCCCCAAGAAACCTGCCCTGGGCCTCAAAGGTATAGTATACTGGTTGAGCCTGAGTTCAAATTCTTCCTGTGTGTGACCTTAGGCAAATTTCTTAACCTCTCTGTGCTGAAGTTTCCTCATTCTCTTTAAAACAAAGATGATAATAGAATATATGTCACATGCAAAATATTAAAGCAGTTAATGTGAAATAACCCCTAGCACAGGGGTTGGGGATTTAGCTCCCTGGCAGAGTGTTAGCTTAGCCTGTGTGAGGCCCTGCGTTCAATTCTCAGCCCTGGGAGGGGGACTGAGGAGTAGTCCCTAGCACATAACTAACTACCTAAGTTACCAGGTAGACACCATCATTGTCATCATCACCTTTTGAAGCCCTGGGACCTACTCCTGGTTCAACTGTCATCTTAGATAAATCCGTTTTCCACTCTGAACCTGTTTCCCCCTGAAAAAGCTAGGTCCTCTGTCCCTACTCCACACCCCAGGCTCTTGCAGCTTAGTTTTTGAGTGGCTTCCTAAGCAATCCAGGGCCCCACCCAAGCTGCCTCCCCCAGGAAAATCCTCCTCCAGTTTCTGTGCCTTCTGCCTTCAGGCCAGGAAAAGGATGGATGGAGAAATTTAATTTACATTTGGTATGCTTATGATAATGGCCACTTAGTGTCGTGGTAGAAAGTGCCAGCGCTGGAGCCAAGCAGGAGAGTCTGACTGCTTTTGTCTGTGACCTTGTGCAGATTTCTTACCCTCCTGTACCTGTTTTCTCAATTGTAAATTAGGATAACAGTTATGCCTACCTCGTGATGGTTAACTTTGTGTGTGTGTGTGTGTGGTTTACATGCTAACTTGAATGGACCATTGTCCCCAGATATTTGGTCAAGCTTTATTTTCAATGTTCTGTGAGGCTGGATATATCCTGTGAGTATGTCTCTGGGTGAGATTAACATTTAAATCAGTGGATTTTGAGTAAAGCAGATTACCTTCCCTAATGTGGGTGGGTCTTATCCAATCAGTTGAAGATCTTACTAGAACAAAGACACCCTGCTCCCACCCCCAGCAAGGAATTCTGCCAGCAACTTACATTTGAACTCTACTGAAGCTCTTTTTCAGGCTCCTACCTACCAAACCCCACCTTCAGTGTTTGAACTCACCAACGCTCCATAATCACTTGAGCCAATTCCTAAAATAAATCTCTTTTTCTCTATGTCCCCATGATATTGGTTCTGTCTCTTTGGAGAACACTAGGTAAATTTCACCTCTTGGTAATAGTGAAGGCCAGATCAATTAATATCCATAAGTATGCCTAGAACATTGCCTGCTACCTAGGAAGCTCTCCCAAGGTGCTATCTGCTATGATTTAATAAGCATCTACTATGTGCTAGGAACTTTACATGTTTCCTCACTTGCTGCTCAGAGTGATATCACATGGCGGGGGTGGGGGGGGGCGGATTCCCATTTTGCAAATGAAAACCTGAGGTTCAGAGGGGGTAACTGCCCAGAGTCCTGGGGAAGTACAGAATTGAGTGCATGTATAGGGCTCTGTCCTGCTCTGTAATGAAGCTTCCTAGAGTCATGCTTATCTTCCCACCTTGGCCCCATGAGTGCTGGGACCACAGACGCTCCCACCATGCCCTGCTCAAGCATAGAGCCTAGCACATAGTAGATGCTTATTAAATCATAGCAGCTAGCACCTTGGGCGAGCTTCCTAGGTAGCAAGGCAATGTTCTAGGCATACTTATGGATATTAGTTGAAGCAAGGGTCAGACAGGGTGGACTCAACTGAGGAGGAAAGTTCTCTGGCAGCTTGCAGCCTCATGGAGGAGAGGGAATGTGCCCTTGAAAACTGGAAGGCAGCGAGCGTGGTCCCACAGTCACCTGTGCTCCTCCCTGCCATGAGCCTGTTTGCTCCCAGTACCTTCCCCCTCTCAGGAGCTGCTACCATTCACCTGTTGTTCAAGTCCATCATCTAGGGCTCCTGTGCTTCTCTGACCTGCCAGTTTGACCTCCAGAGCCACCAGCTTCTCCCCACCTCCACCGATGCTAACCCTCTTTCTCCAGAAGGCCCCAGCTTCCTACCTGGTCTCTGCTTTCACCTTTACCTGTTCCTGTCCTTCTCCACATCACCGCTAGGGGGCGCTCATACCAAATAATGGACTTGACTGCTTGAATTCCCCCAGGGACTGCCCTTATGATTTGGCCCTTGCCCACCATCCTAACCTGGCTTCTACCCTCTTGTGCCCTCATCCTCTCCCCGCACACAAAAACCCCACTGAGTCCATCCTGCTCAGATGCATGGTCACCCTCTGTGCCTTAAACACATCAAGCTCATTCCTCTGTGACACCTTGAACTTCCTGTTCCCTCTGTCTGGGACGCTCCTCTTCCATCTTTCACGTGGCTGATCCCTTCTTAGGATTTCTGCTTTATCATCACCTTTCAGCAAAGCCACGCCAATCCTCCACTGTCTCGCTGCTGTCTCAGGTCACTGCCTCCTTCTATATCACTGACCACCCATCAGTTGTCTTGTGGGTTTTCTTGCCTACTGTCACCTATCACCTTAAGAGCAAAGACCTGGGCTGCAGGGCTTTCACCAGCACTGGCCACTGGCTTGTTGAACAGGGGAGTCGACGGAAAAATGAAGGTGTGCCTGAATGAACCCGCCGGGGTCAGGAAAGAGTCTGCCTCAAATTGGGGACATTGAACAAAAGAGGAGTTTTCTTGATGTGGGGCAGAGTGCTGCACACTTTGACAATCCAGAGAGAGCACATGCGAAGAGGTGGCCCAGGAGGACTAAGTGTGGCTTGTGTGCAGCCCAGATAGCCCAGATACTTTAGTTCACATGGAGCGCCAGCTGTCTGCCAGGCACTCTGCGAGGTGTTGAGGTTATAAAGATATATCTGGGGCTGGGGCTGGGGCTGGGGCTCCGTGGTAGAGCACTTGCCTAGCATGCGCGAGGCACTGGGTTTGATCCTCAACACTGCATAAAAATAAGTAAATAAGTTTAAAAAAAATATATATATATATATATATAATTTTTTTTTCTGAAGCCACATAGTCACCTAGCCAGGGGCACAGCAGGTGCAAGGACCCAGGGTGGGTCTGCTGGCTGCTCATAGGGCTTGTAACCAGAGTGGAGAATCGGGGATGGCAGGGTGATAGGGGTGAGAACAGAGATGTGACTAAGGGCGGGTGAGATGGGCAGCACCCACTGAAAGGGCTGAAGGCCATTTTAGGAATTTTGACTTTCCCTGAGTAAAATGAGCCACCAAAGTGTTCTGAATTGAGGGGTAAATGTGATCATCTGACTTTCTTCTTCTTTCTTTCTGGTACTGGGGTTTGAATCCAGGGGCACTTTACCACTGAGCTACTTCTCCAGCCCTTTTTATTTTGAGACAGGGTCTCACTAAGTTACAGGGGCTTACCTTGTACTTGCAATCCTCCTGCCTCAGCCTCCTGAGTCACTGGGACTACTGGAATGCACCACCTCACCTGGTGTGATCTGACTTTGATTATAGAATGATTTTTCTGGTTGGTAAGTGGAGACCAACAGGGGGGAGACCAGTAGGGATGGCAGAGGAGTTCAGCGGAGGGTAAGACCGGTGGTATTGGGTGGACCTCACTGATGGGATGCGTGGAAGTTGGGAGGCATCTGAGCCACTTGCCTGGGTTCCTATTCTCAGGTCCCCAGTGTGCCAGTCACATAACCCTGGACGACTCTTTCACCTCTGAGCTTACCTGCTCTGTTGTGTCAGTCAGGGTTCCGCGGGAGAAGTGGAACCAGCCGGGCAGAGATTTTAAGGCCTTTATTGTATTGGGGACTGGGGTGAAAAAGGGCAGGCTGGAGTGCAGGTGCAAGCTGGAGCTGCTGTCCCCAGGGAGATGTCCCCAGGGGAGCCTCAGCCCTGTCCTGGAGGCCTCTCACCTTACTGGCTCAGCCCACTCAAAGTCAACTGATTTAATCACAACTTCAAAACTACCTTCCTCAGCAACACCTGGATTAGTGGTAGCACACCTGGGACTGTGGCTTGGCCAGCTTGACACCTAGCACTAACCATCACACCTGTAAAACGGATAGCCGTAGAAACAGTGACCTGGCAGGGACTTTCACGTTCCGAGCTCAGTGAGACAATGCACGTAGAGGGTTTTGTGCCATGCCAGGCAGCAGGGGGGACCTAGTGTTATTATCTATGAGTGCTCCCCAACTTGAGCAGCTATCCAGGAGCCCAGAGAGGCCAGAGCGGGTCCAAAGGGCTTCTGCAGACCTGTGAAGAGAGGAGTGCCCCACCCCCCAATCTCACAGCCTTGCAGGAAGCTGTGTGGAGTTCCGAGACCGGCCACAAGGGGGCGCAGGTGGCCAATGAGCCTCTCAGATCAGCGTGGCCCTGCGACAGCCGCCAGGCAGAGGGCCAGGTGCTCCATCCCACCAAGGAAGCTGTGAGGAGCTCCAGCTCGTTTAAATGCAAATGAGGTTGGTTGCTCAAGAGTGTTGCAAGTCTGTTCTCTTAGGCAAGCGCCGATGTTCCTCGCGAAGTCCTGTTTACTTTATGTTTCTCCTTGGAAAAGCAGTGAGCTCAGCCCCGCTGCCAGGCAGCGTCATTAAATGGTGTTATTGGGCTGAGGTGATGAGATCAGCGTTAACGCTGTTTCATTGCGAAGGAGCAGAGTTGCTGGGGTTGAGTGTTTAGGTTTTGGCATCAGTCGAACCAAGCAGGGTTTGAACCTCACTCTGCCCTGAGTTAGCTTTATTATCGTCTTATTGTTGATGGGTTATGAAAGAAGGGGAGAAGTTGACCGTACTTTAGACTGGAGAGTCAAAAGATTCATCTGGGGGCTGAGAGTGTGGCTCAATGGTAAAGCCTAAAGCACGCTCCAGGCCCTGCATTCAATCCCCAGCACCATCCAAAATAAAATAAAGTGCTATAGAAGAGAATGTATGTTTAAAAAAAAAATTTTAACTAGGCATTTATTTCCATTCTCTGAGCCCCAGAGGAGACAAAACTTACATGCAGTCGTTGCTGAGTGGTCTGTCAAGTTAAGAATACAGGGTTTGCCGGATACAGTGGAGCATGCCTGTAATCCCAGCAGATCACAAGTTCAAAGCCAGCCTCTGCAGCAGTGAGGCTCTAAGCAACTCAGTGAGAGCCTGTCTGTAAATACATAAAGGGTTTGAGATGTGGCTCAGTGGTTGAGTGCCCCTGAGTTCCATCCCCAGTAACCAAAAAAAAAAAAAAAAAAAAAAAAAAAAAATGCAGACTGAAGCAGGAATGCCTAGTTTCACATCCCATCCCTGCCTGCTGTGTGACCTTGGCAAGTCCTTAACTTCCCTGTGCCTGGGTTTTTTATCTGTTAAAAAGGAGGTCATGGGAGCACTTTATCAGGCCATGTGTTTGAGGTTGGAAATGAAAGTAACAAACATGAAGTGCCTGCACTGAGGAAGCCTTCACCCGGTTACATGGTTTTTACAGGGCCTTAAGCAGGCTAGGCACAGGAGAGGTTAGCTTCCATCTGCAGAGCTCCACCTTTGGTTCTTGCCCCCTCCAGCAGCAACTCAAGACAGGAGAGGGCTGAGCAAACCTCATCTCCTAACTGCCCTGAACCAGGGGCATTTAACCACTGAGCCACATGCCCAGCCCATTAATAATAATAATAATAATAATAATAATAATAATATTATTATTATTATTTTGAGATAGAGTCTCACTAAGTTGCTTAGGGCCTTGCTGTTACCAAAATCTCTGCCCTTGTCCCCACTGCCAATGAATGGGGACAAGAACATGGTTTTAAGAAAAAGGAAAAAGTTTTATTGCTTTGCTAGCAAAGGAGAATCACAGGAGACTCCTGTCCCAGAGGCTATGATTCTGCCCATCAGAGGGAACAGAGGGCTTTTAAAGAGGTGATTCAAAGGCTACATTCTGCAAGTTCTCTGTCGAGTTGTAATTTATTTATTTAGGAGACAGTCATTCCCAAGATCTTCTGGTGCCATCCCCAAAGTCTGGATTACTGTGGTGGGTGTGTACTTAAGGACAGGTTAATCTGCCTAGGATGGGGAACAAAAGTAATCCTGTTTCTCTTGGGATTAGAGTGGGGGAGATTAGGGAAGAGCAGAGAGAGAGAAAGAGAAAGGAACATGTCCTTTTAAAAATAAGTCTCAGTGGCAGAGCAGCAAGGGGTATGTATATTCTAGGCATAAAGTGGGCCACTGTTACAACAGATACGTTGCTGAGGCTGCCCTTGAACTTGTGATCCTTCTGCCTCACCCTCCTGAGTCACTGGGATTACAAGTGTGTGTGCCGCCATGCCTCGTTTGTCCCCATTTTATAGACCAGAAAAGGGAGGTTAAGGAGCTTGCCCAAGGTCAGCTGGCCAGGCAGACCCAGGGTTCACATCTGGCCCTTCTGACTCACTCATGTGTGAGCCCTCCTATTCCAGGGGGGTCCACTGGTGTCCAGGACTGGAAGTTCTTTAGACTGGGAGGGGCCTGCCTCAAGAGAGCACCTCCTCTGCCAGGTTTCTAGAAAGAACTCATTGGTCACAAGGAAATTCTTAATAGGGTAAAGGGTCTCTATACAAGGCATGACTAATAGCCCCATAATATCTCTCTCTCTCTCTCTCTCTCTCTCTCTCTCTCTCTCTCTTTTTATTGGTCTGGCTTTTAATAAAGTGGATTTGCTTAGAATAAGACCAGCCCATAGTACTGGCTACTATAAAAAGTTCCTCTATCTGAAGAAGTTAGTCCCCCCTCCTCTTACAGATGCAAATGAGAGGGGGGCTGCTACTAGCCTGGGGTACAGGCTGGGCAGAACCTGGTCCCACCAGCTGCTGGATCTAGGGCCACTGTGACGCAGAGCAAGAAGGCCTGGAGGGAAGAAATGAGGCCCATCTTGGGGAAGAAATGAGGTCCAGAAGGGCACAGGACAGAACCAGCTCTCTGTCTCCTTCTGGACCTGCCCTGCTCACCAGCCACAGAGGAGATGGATAGGGACCAGCTGCCAGCAGCAGCCTGCCTTCCCCTGGAGTAAGGGTCGTGAGGTCTTCCTTTCACTTAGGTGTTTCTTGGGTGGGTGCCATGGAGTACACCTGAGAGGGCGGGACGTTGCCTGGGATTCCCCAGCTCACACCAGGCAGGAGGACCACGATCCACAAGGGGTAGGGGAAGACTGGAAATGGTACGGGAGATTGGGATGATCCTCCAGGGGTGGACAGGGTCCCCCGGTGGGAGAGACTGCCAGGATCACAGATGTGGGTCTAGACGGAGAATTTGTTTGTTTGTTTCAGTGGTGCTGGGGTTGAAGGCAAGTGCTAGGCAAGTGCTGTACCCCTGCGCCACCTCCCCAGCCTGAGTTTGAGAAGTTTGAAGAAAGGAAAAGTGTTCATCTGGCAGAGGTAAAGAGGCTGCTGGGGAAGGGGATGACAGGAGATAATTCTAGAAAGAAAGCCTTGAAGGGAGTGCAGCAGGACCTTTCAGAGCAATCTCCAGGGCTTCCTTGTCTGCCCGGGCCACCCATCCTCAGCAGGAAAGGCCCAGGCTGTTTCATGAACATGGGCAAGATCTTCCTGGAACCCTCCGACAGCCCATCCCCAAAGCAAGCATATCTTGTAAAGGCCCGGGCTTCTGGCACCTCTCACCCGGGGTGGTGTTTTTAAACAGTTTTTATTTTCATGGCACTGGGTCCTCAGCCTGATGTCAACCCTGGAGTTCAAAGTCATCTAATTGGAAATGAAAGGAGGCTGATTGGTTTGGCAACTCCGTGGCCAGCCCATGTGGCAGTGATGCGGTGGAGAAAGTGATGCTGCTCACGTGTGCGCGTGCCACGACACCCAGCTGAGGCAGCAGCCCCTCTGCCCAACTGGCTTGGACACAGAGCCTGGGCAGGGAAGGGCGAGGCAGGACAGGGGAGTGCTTCCCCATCCTGGAATCCCAGGAAGGAGACAACTAGCCCGGAGCCTTGATTCCCTCTGTCCTGCTTGCTTCGCTCTCTGCCCACTCATACCTATCACTGCTGGGAAAATAGGAAGTTGTTCTGGAAGGGAAGGAGTGGGCAGAGGCCTGCACGGTGAAATGCAGGTCCCAGGCACTGCCCAGGCCCACCGAATCAGCATCTCTGGGGTGACATCTGTATTTTGTCAGGATCCTCAGGAGTCCAAAACCAAGCCAGGGTTGCATTCTGGATGTGGGCCAATCACCATGATCAGGGAAGACAGGCAGCGAGGTGGCAGGAGTGCTGGTGTCCCCAAGATGGATTGTGACTGGACAGACAGGGCTGCTCTTGGAAAATGCTTTCAGTGTCTCCTGAGTCAGGAGTGGACTGGAGGAGCAGGAATGGGCGACCTGTCATAGAGGACAGAGTTCTAAGCCTCTTCTCCCTGAAATGCCAGGCCAGCATTTGGAGATTGGCCATGTGAGGGGCCTTCCCATCTGGCCTCATCAGGAGGCCGTGACGAGTCTCCGTCTGCCTTTTATTTAAAACTCACAAGGTTTTGTTCCCGTGGGGAGGAGACACCCAAATTGTGGTCCAGCAAAGAAATGCTTCCCACCACGGCCCCCAGCCAGAAGGCAACTTGTTCCTGCCTTCAGCATTCTGGTTCAGAGACATGTGACAACGGGCAACATTTCCAGTAATGGAGCCAATGGAAAAACAAAGATTTGGGGAAAATGTGCATTACTTATTGTTGTAGCACCTTTTTCTGATCTAAAGTTACTTTGTTTAGAAACAGAAATGTGGCGTGAATAACTTGGTCGGCCCAGGGCCTGTCTAGAATTGGTCAGTTTTGAAATGTGAAGGCAAAAAAAAAAAAAAAATTTTTTTTTTCCAAAGTTTTAGGAAAACTTAGAAGTTTGCAAGGAAAAATAAAAAAATGCCTCTCCCTGACTGCCTTTGCTTTGCCCTCTGGATCTTGTTTCCAAGTGTGACCCAAGCATCTGGCAGGAAGATGGATTTAGTTCACGTTGGAGCTGGAGTCTCGCACCGGGGCAGCAGGGCCTTGTCGGGTCCCCGGCTTGGAAATAGAGTTGGCGCCTCTTTATGATCCTTCCCCTAGCACAGCTCCTTCTCATGGGTATGGAGCCCATCTCCACTTTCTCCTAGACTTGGGCTGTGCTCTCTTTTCTAGGTCTGTGGCCAGTGGACACTAATGGCAGCCTGCCTTGGGGGTGGGCAGGGATGGTACCTTTGAAAGCTGATTGGATAGGAAGCAAGTTTCTGATTAAATGTTGGTATTAGACTTTTCCTCTGGTGGGAGTGGTGGGCATGTCAACAATGGTGTTAATACAGTGTCACCAGTGCCACACAGAGCTGGAGTGGAGTGATCTGGAGTCTTTGTGCAAGACACACAGATCTGCTGGGGAAGCTCGAGGCCTCTCGCAGCTGGTTCACCAAAGG
Organism: Marmota marmota marmota; assembly: GCF_001458135.2. Lineage (NCBI taxonomy): Eukaryota > Metazoa > Chordata > Mammalia > Rodentia > Sciuridae > Marmota > Marmota marmota. The sequence goes on along the minus strand of NW_025999999.1, from coordinate 8,818,571 downwards.
TTTTAAATGAGCCAGCGGGGCAAAGGGAAGGAGCAACTGTGCAGAAGACACCTGGCCAGTCGCAGCAATAGGTGTCCTGGTGTGTCCCGGAGTACCTACCGTGTGGTGTGTTTCAGGGGTGCTGGCTCCATAGAGTTGCAGCACCTAGGCTGGAAAGAACAAGAACATGCCCCAAGAGCCACCACCAACCTCCTTATTGTTAGGATCCTCTAAGGGTCTCCTGAGATGCTTATCCTCACCTGTGAAAGGACGGCGTGAATCCTGACTGTGATTATAGGACAGTGGCCCCACGCCCAGCCAGGTGCCTGGCACTAGGAGGTACTTACTGGATAGCCGACTGTGGCCTCCCTTGGGGAGGGGTATCCATCCAGATGAACCCCCAGTGGTTGATGGTGGACCAGGACTGACAGGACAAAGAATAGCCTTTTCACATCCCCGGGGAAGACCAAGCAGACCCAGAGAAATGACCTGACCTTGCCCTGCTTGTGCAATGAACCAGGAACAGGACCATCTGAGCATCTAAGCACAGGCCTCCTCCAGGCTCCTCCTTGGAGTGGAGCTTAGCATCAGCCAGAGCCCCTGCACTGAGGTGCCAAAGGGTTAACTCCGTCCTCCCCTGTCCTGCGGCCTTCTGGGCATAGCTCAGTCACGTGAGAGCCAGATGTGGGGATTTCCCAAGCAGTGGTGTGTGTGTGTGTGTGTGTGTGTGTGCACGCGCGCCCGCGCATGCACAGCTCTGTTTACGTGGCATCTGCGAGCTCAGGGGATTGGTCCAGACCCACACAGAGCAGGGGAGGAATGGGGTAAGGAGAAGCCCAGGGCTCCCAGCAAACACTGTGGGGGGTTGCGCTGAGCCCTGCTCCCGGCAGACGTCATAGACAAGGAAGTTGTTCCTGCGCAGACTCCCATTTCCTGCAACATTCATCTTGCTACGAGACCATATTGGTTATGGATAATTTCTTTTTAATCTCTTTGAAAGGCTTTGAAGCAGATGCTGCAAGCCAGCAGCATGTTTAGGATGTTCTGCCAGGCTAGGGGTCTTCCCGTGAGCCTCTGTGCCCAGCATAAGCTAGACACAGAAGGCAAAGGCTGGACAAAGGCGAGGTCAGGGCTGCATGTACCAAGAAGGCCCTGGGCAGTGGGTCAGTCTCATTTTCCCATGATAGCCACAAGACTAAGATCAACAAGTGTCCATCCTCCCATCAGCCACTGAGGATTAATTGTGCAGCTCCTGTGTTCAGGGTGTTATAGAGGAGTGGACAGGGTTAAGACCCTGAAGGAACTTTAGTTCTACCTGGAGAGATTCAACAAATTTTTATTAAGCACCTACTATGTGCCAGATAGTTGCTAGGACTCTAGTCCTAACCAGACATTCTGCAGCCAGCTGAAATAGTCAGCGAATCATACCAGGCAAGATGAGAGAGACGGGCGGACTTTGCAAAGTGGGTGTCCTCAACCTCTGCTCAGGGATGAGTTCTGTCCCCAACCCCCCCCCCCTCATCTGCATTCCTGTCCTGGTCTGGTTCATGGCAGCATCCAGCCAGGTGTCTGCTACAGCCTTGTGAGCTTTGCCCCAAAGGCAGCCCAGTTACACAGGGTCAGCCTCCAAGGCTTGGCCTTGGACTACCAAGAGCAACCTGCCTCCCGTTGGGTTTGGGCAGTCTTCAGAAGGAAGGAATCACTTTTGTGGTGGCCCTAACAGTATCAAGCAGGTGGCTGAGGAGCCAGGCTCTCTCCCCAAGCCAACAGGACTCCTGAAATAGACAGGACTGCATAGGAAAGATGTGTGTGCCCCTGTCCCCACTGTCATGCTGTATCTACAGTCAGGTGGTCCAAAGCAAGGCCCCCAGGTATGCGCGGGGCTGGTGCTCATCAAATAGCTGGAATTGATAGGTTGATCACAAGAGCCTCTTCTGCAGACCCTCTGCTTTTCAGCTTGGGTGGGAATGTGTCCCAAGGGTACCACCCTAGCTCCATTGCTCCCTCCCAGCTCCCTCCCATGGAGACTGAGCTGGGAGCAGCAGGCAGGCCTGTGGAGCTGAGGCCCAGCACTTTGGGCTTCGGCCTGCCTCTTTCTCCTGAGCATGTGTGCTGGGCTGGGGCTGGGGCTTCTCAGGGAGCTGGTGGGTGGGGTAATGGGGGGATATCCCACTAAGTGGGGGAGGACCACCAAGGTGGACCACCCCAGGGAGGCGGGTGGCTGGGATCCTGGAACTCTGCACAGCGCTGAGTTTGTCTTTTCCACACACACACATCCTGGTGGAGCGGGGCGAGGTGAGAACCTGAGAACTGAGGGGGAGGCTGCCACTCCAGGGACCGCCATGGGGTCATGCAGCAGCTGCGGGAGTAGAGGTTCAGATACCCCCACCCCCAAGGCAGGC
>NW_025999999.1:8746441-8816177 GCF_001458135.2 Marmota marmota marmota | reverse complement strand
CCACCCCCGCCGCACAGCATCCCACCACCCACCCATGATGGTGCCTCCAGCTAACCACAGCACCTGTCTTCACTGGGAAGCTTCAGCTCTCCTTGGCACCTTGGCCGACCTGTCTGCTGCCCCCCCCAGGGCGGCCCCCTAGGCAGCTGCAGCGTTCCGGGCCGATCAGGCTTTCTGGTCCAGCCCTGGCCTAGGCAGGCGCCCTTGAACTTAGTCCTCAGGGGCTGTGGGTAGCTCCAGGCCCAGCCCCTCTCCGCACCCCATTCCCCACCTGAGCAGGGAGACTGACTGTTCCCTGACTGCATAGTTTAGCGGCCAGGGGGTCGGGGCGCATTCCTGTCCCGGGTTGGGCTGCCCCACATGTACCCTGGATTCTGGGAGAGGCAGCACTCTAGGGAAGGGGCAGGCCCTCTCTTGCCAAGTGCACAGTGAGTGGGAACACGGCTGCATTGACAAAGAGAGGCACAGCCGAAATGAATGGGCCTTGGCCAGTGACTGCGGAGGATCCAAAAAACAATATCCTCCATGAGGGCCCCTGGGTCCCCGTTCCCAGCCAGCCTGCCTTGGTCCAAGGCTGACACCATCACTTCCTTGCTGTGGAGCCTTGAGAAAGAACCTTGATTTCCCCTGGGCTTCACATCCCTCACCTGCCAAATGCAGATTGTTGTAAGAATTAAAGAAAGTAATGCCCAGAAAATGTTGAACCCCATGCATGGCGTGAATTTTAAGTGAGTGGGGTATAGTCTATCCCCAGCCTTACTACTTACTTGCTGCGTGACTTAGGACAGTGTCTTCCTGTTTCTGGTCCTAAATCCTTACGTGGTCTTCCTAGCCTTAAGGTTCCCCCAGACTGGGTCTGGCCAGCCAGAGATATGGCAGCGAGAGGGGGGTCTGCATTGAGGATTTGCTTTTTGTCTTGCAGAAGATACTCAGCAGATGGGCTGGGGCTGTAGCTCAGTGGTGGAGCACTTGGCTTCGTGTGCGTGAGGCACTGGGTTCGATTCTCAGCACCCCATTAAAACAAAATAAATAAAACAAAGGTATTGTGTGCATCTACAATTAAAAAAAAAAAATTTTAAAGAAGAAAGAAAAGAAGAAGATAACCTAGCAGAAATCTAGCCTACTAACACTCCGCTTAAGTACTCTATTTATTTAGCTCAAAAGTCTGTGGAACAGGACCCTCAGGCCTTGGGCATAACCAGCTACATAATTGGAGCTCAATGCAAAATGAAAACACAGGGCCTCTTGTTCATAAATTATGAATGATTTCAGCCCCGTGACAGAGCAGCATTAAACAGCCCAAGGCCCTTCAGCATGAGGCCATAGGTGACTGCGCAGAGCACACCTCCATGAAACCAGCCACCTGCAAGGGTTGGAGTAGGAGGCAGGGCCTGGGCAAAGCTGCTGCTCTGGCAGCATGAACCCCTCCCTCTGGTACAAGGGCATTATGTCTTCCTGCTATAAGTACTTATGGCCAGATGGCAGCTGCCACTCATGCTGAAATAACCTTCACAGAGATTCCCCTGTGAGAAGCAGCTCACACACATGCCATCTTAGTCCATTTCTGTTGCTATATCAGGATACCCAAGACTGGATAATTTATAAAGAAAAGAGGTTTATTGGGTTCTGGAGGCTGGGAAGTCTCATATCAGGCAGCCACATCTGGGGCTTCAACTTAGGGTGGAAAGCAGAAGGGCAAGAGGGCATGTGCCAGAGAGAAAAAGGACAGAACTCTGACAGTAGCTAACCCATTCCTAGGGGAAAGGCATTGTCTCATCCGGGGACTCCAGCCCCACAACCCAGACCCCTTCCCTAGACCCCACCTCCCAACACCGTTACAATGGTGATGACGTGTAAACGTGTTTCAGACCCCACAAACCATAGCGCACACCAAACAAGTGAACCACTCACTCCAAGCTTACAGTCAGGTGAGTTTGGATGGGAAGACATGTTTGCACGGTGGTTTGTTTTCTGGCTTGGCAACTACTATCAGGTAGTAAGGCCAGCTGCCGCTAGGCCCTCCGTAGTGGATGGCCTGAAAGCAGTGGCCGAATTCCGGGTGGCCTAGTTACAAAGAAAAAGAAGCAGGTGTGGTCTGCAGGAAACAAGAATTCCAGCCCTGTGCAGGGTCAGGTAGCACAGCGAGGAAAGGACCAGGGTCCAGCAGTTACTGGGAGACCAGTTCAAGGTTGTGGGTAAGAATAACAGAATTCCCAGGAATGGGGCGGTCCTGCAGGACAGGGGGGGTGTCTGCTTCCACTGGGCCCTGCAGGGTCTCTGCCGTCCCTCCCCTTCAGGACCCCAGGGCAGGGGCTGTGGAAGCTGATAAGGGGTGGCCCTGCCTGGTCCCCTGAGCCTTCAATTGGCTTTCTTTCTCCACAGGGTTTGGGCCTTGGTGGTGCTCGGCCCTGTCTCTCCCACCTGGGCTCTCGGCCCACTCTGGATTTATTAGTTTGGTGGTGGAACTTGCCTTACACCAGGGAAGCATTCCCAGAAACGTGGCTGAGGACTAGATTTGGGTAGATTGAGCGCAGTTCCCAGTGCTCTGGAGTTGCACGAGGTTAAAGGAAGACTTGATAGGCATCTGGAGGGTTCCCCCAGACTGGATCTGGCCAGGCAGGGTCGTCCTGGGAGCCCCCATAAAGTCTGGCCTCTGTAGTGCAGTCCTGTGCTTCGGCATCACCTGGACCCGGCAAGAACCAGGGTCAGCATCAAAGCACCCTCAGGTCCCTGAATTTGGCTGTGACCTGCACACACCTGGGCTTCCCTGGGCCTGGAGTGTGGCTGGCCTCCCCAGCCAGGAGGAACACTGTGGCCGGAGCCTAATTACCATGGTTAGCTGGGGGGGAGCGGCACATCCACATGCCTCTACTGCCAGGAGCCCACAGCTTTTGCCCCCAGTTTTGTCCCTGTCCCCACTCCCCTTCATGTCCCAGAAAGCTCATTCCTTCCACTCTGCTTCTTACAGGCAGTGGGTCACTTCAGTCTTCTTTTCCCCCAGTACTGGGCACTGAGCCCAGGGATGCTCTACCACTGAGCCACATGCCCGGCCCTTTTTATTTTTTACTTTGAGACAGGGTCTTGCTAAATTGCCCAGGCTGGCCTCTAACTCAGGATCCTCCTGCCTCAGCCTCCTGAGTAACTGGGACTACAGGCATGCACCACCACACCTGGCTTCATTTCAGTCTTAAAGTATCCATGTGAAGGAAGCAGAGTAGGTCATTTCAAGCCCACGTTATGGAAGGAAAAGAAGCTCAGAGACTTGCTAAATGCCCCCCAAGTTAGTGAGCAACAGCAGCAGGGTGAGCTGAGCACAAGAACTAGGCTTCTCTGAGTCTTGTTCCCAATTTCTGCTCAGTGCTGGAGAGATCCCTTTCGAACTTGAGTTTCCTTACCCTGAGACCACGTTCGAGCGTTTTTCTCTGGAAAGGTGATCTTTTTCTTTGAAAAGATTATTTTCAGCTATGGTACACTCGTGTTGTGGAAACTACCAGGTTTCTGCCGGAAAGTCTAGAACATCAGACAACTGCCTTAGAGATCAGTACGCCCACATGCTTAATTTTACAGTATGAGCATTGAGGCTCAGAGGAGTCAAGCCACTTGCCCAAAGTAACACAGCTGGTTATGGGCAAGACCCCCTCATGCAGATTCCCAGTCCAGTGCCCCTTGCTTCCCAGCAGGCCCGTGACCCTGTTCCGTAGGGCCTTTGGTTCTGTGTCACCAGGAGAGGGAGGTGGAGACAGTGGGGAGGACAGAAAGCAGTTGGTTTGTGTCGGTCACAGCTGCTCCTTCGGCTGCACCCTCTGGCCCCCCTCACCCCACCTCGCTGTCTCTCCATCTCCATTTTCCCAGCCCTGCGCCAGCAGCCTCCTCTGCCTCCTGGCCAGACAGCCAGCGTTCCTGAGCCAGGGGCTGTCCTCTGTTCATTGTAAGGAGCGGAAGGGCTCCTTCCCACTCGGGGAGAGGGCTTGCTCAGGTGGCCTGGGGTGAAGGGACTCTGCTGCAGGGGCGTTGGGTGGGAGCAGTGGCATTGGGACTGGGGAAGAGGTCATCTTTCAGAGAGACTTTTCTTTTAGAAAGACAGGCTCGTTTCTGGTCTGCTTCCCATTTTCTATTGGGGGCAGGGGAAGGAAGGCCAAGGGGACAGGCTTGAGCTCAGGTTCTGCCCATCAACCAGGCCCAGCCCCCCAGTGGTTCCATAAATGACACCTGGGAGCAGCCTGCTCATGGTTTCCCATTCTGTCCACGGCTGCATGTGCACTGCCACAGTAGGGTCTCCACGGAGGCCCTTGTAGACCCCAGTTCTAGCGGAACAGGTCCTCCTGGGTTCTCCAGGCTGGGGAAGATGCCTTGGTCCACTGAAAGAGGTCAGCCTTTCCCTTTCCCAAAGCATTTCCTCATGAGGAACCCCAAAAGGGAGGAATGGAGCACAAACGCCATCAGAGGTGGAGGGAGTTGTGGGTGACCTCTTAGCAGGGACAGATAGGGCTGGGCTGGGCCTGGCACTAGCCTACCGGGGGCGTGGCTTGGCACTGCTGGTTGGGCAGCCCACATAGCCACATCTCTGGGTTGGGCAGTCGGAAGTTGGAGGCTTAGCAAGATGTGGGCACCCAACGGGAGCTCAGGCCGGCTCGGCCACATAGCGTAGCCCTGGAGGGTTTCGGCGCATTGTCCATGTCCAGGCCACGCCAGGGCTGGAAGTCCTGCTGCCAAGGTGCCTGCTGACTACTAGGCCTAGGAACAGGCTCTGGCTGCAGATCGAACCCTATTCATCCCTTGACCCCAATTCGGCTGACCTGGTGTCTGAGAGTGACTGCGGGGAAATATTTCAGCGCAGGTGCCAGTGTGTTCTTGGTACGTACAGTAGCGAATGCCATCAAGTTTCCATCCTTGCAACCCTGGGAGCATGATTTTCCTGCGGCACTCAGAGGGAACTGAACCCAGGGAATCCGGTGTGTGCAAACACACTCAAGGTAGATATGGCCAATGGCAGCTCACCCTACTGAGCCGCACCATGCAGGGCACTGTAATGTATTACCCCATTTAATTAATCCTCACAGCAACCAGAGGTAAGTACGTCACTTCATCCTGAGTTTAACAAGATCAGGAACAGGATCAGAGAGGTTAAATAACTTCCTCAAAGGGACAGAGCCTGGATTTGAGCCCAGGCAGTCAGACTCCAGAGGCCTCCCTGAACCTCTCCACAGAGCCCCCATTGGAAGTCTGTGGGCTTCCAATGCAATCTGGAAGGGCCATCTTCCCCTTTCTCTGTGGAAAGTCAGCCTGTAATTGGAAGGTGGCTTGCTCAGCAAGGGAGAGGGTGAGGTGCTTTAAATGATAAGTGGCATCAAGCTCTGATCACCTGAGGTCTGTGTCCCTAAAGAGACAGACACTACTAGCTTGCAGCTTTGGGCAAGTAACTTAACCTCTCTGGTTTGGTTTCTTCATCTGCAAAAGGGAGGGAATAATGTATCTACCACTGTAAACCATTGTGAAAAATAAATATGTTACTCTATGGAAAGTATTGGTACAAAGCTTGGCAGACAGTGCTATATAAATGTATGCTGCTGTTTATTGTTACTATCTGTGAAGGGATCAGGCAGCTTTCCTGGACAGCTTGGTGGACAGTGTAAGGGTTTGCTCTCAGACTTACATCTCCATGTTTTCCTATAATTATCCCCACAGCAGCCAGCTCTCTGCTCCTTGGAGGTGATGAACAGCCCAGCAGAGAAAGTATTCGTCTTGGGGTGCCGCGAGGCCTGGTTCCATTTCTGGCTCCTGGGAACTTGGGCCAGTTACTCCCCCTGTCTGAATGGCTCCTGTCTGCAAGATGGGTCCACAGATGCGTGCCCACCTCATGGGGTTGTGTGGGAAGTAAATGAGTCTGTACTGGCAGCCAGCACCAGTGCTCTGCATGTGGTAGCCTCTGATGTTCTAAAAATGTTCACACCTGTGATTAGGCCAAGAGCTTTCTGCCTCAGGATGTTAGTGGCACCACATCTCATAATCAGATGTTCTTCTATGGTGCTTTGATTTTTTTGCTCCTCCTCCACAGGATAACTTAACCCCATTTTACAGGTGAGAAACTGAGGCCCAGATGGAACACCATTGTCTGAGCATGGAGCACAGCGGTCATGTCCTGGTCACTAGAGGTCCCTCTTGCCTAGAGCCAGGAGTGAGGCTCTGTCAGGGAGACTCCCTTCCACTCTCACTGGGTGGGACTGTGGCAAGAGCTGAGCAAGGGTACTTAGTAGATTGGCACCCCAAAACCTGGAGCCTGGCCTTGAGTGCCCCAGCCCTTGCATTTGAGCTTCTGGGTCCAGGCTGCTCAGCCTGTTAGCTCACCAGAATCTCCGGAGCTCTGTGGGGCCAGCCACCCACATGGCCACAGAGAAGAGAGGGCTGCCTGCTGCAGGACCCTGGAACCAGAGGGTCCCACTGCAGGGAGGCTTTGCGTAGGATTCTCTGCGCTCCAGAGGATTCCTGCGTTTCGACAGACACCTCATTATCCCGGTCCCAGCCTCTGTAATCACACAGGCCCACGCCCAGCAGCCATCCCAGGGCCAGGAAATCACTCCCCTCCCCTCCCCCGCCTTCCGCCCACGGCTGCTGATCCAGCGGCGCCTGCAGCACTCGGGTGGACCTCCTGCCTGCCTAACGGTTCTCTCTCCTCTGGTTCTCCTCTCCTGCTGCTTGCTCTCTCGGGGGACTCTGAAGTGTGGCTGTCCAGCTGGGCTGAGTCTCCCAAGAAGGACGTGACAGGTACTGCCCGGTGTGCATGTGCCTGCGTGCATGTGAACATGTGGGTCCCAGCGCGCATGCTCCGGAGCCGGTGCCCGCGGGCTCCTTTCGGCTTGTTTCCCTGTGACTTGCCTGTGACTTGCGGCAGCCCTTTGTCGGCATGCAGGGCATCTGGCACTCACCGTGCCCTCTGCCTGCCAGGCTACCCCTTTTTCATTCTCAGATCCAGCCTTGAAGCCCTTTGTGGGGAGCTGACCAAGCAGCACAGCTATGAGCAGATGTGCTCTGGCCACAGGGTGTGTGGGTTTGAAGCCCGGCTCTGCCACGTCCTGGCTGAGCCGCCTGGAGCGGCTTGCGCAACCCCTCTGGGGGGGTGTAATGCTACCTTGGGGATCCTGACACACAGAAAGCGCTCGGGCGGTGGTGGGCTACCGTTCTCTTTGGCATTATCTCATTGGCTGACCCTGTGAACGTGGGGCAGGCCAGGCAAAGGTGACTGGTCTCACTTCAGGTGATTAAACCAAGGCAGGGAGCTGAGGTCCTTGTGCCAAGCCGGTTTCCAGAGATCTCAGTGGGGAACTGGTGATTTGGGGTAGGGGGTGGGGCTGTCTTGTGACTGTGACCGAGGGTGGGTCACAGCTCCCAGGACCCAGCAATACAGATATTGAAGCTGCCGCTAGCCTGGGGGTTTTCAAGGCTTTGGCCCGCTGGCCCACATGGCCCTCAGGGACAGGGGCCTTGGCCTGTGTCTGGGTAGAACTGGGCCATGGGTCAGGGACTTGACTTTAGCCTTTGGTCTTGCTAGACAATGTCAAGAAAAAAAAAGAAAAAAACAAACAAACAAAAAAAACACCCGAACATCAGGATTTTCAGTGCCTGGACAGAGATGATCAAGGGAAGGATGGGATTTCCAGAATGGTCTTCCATGGGGCCCCTTCATTTCTAAGAGCAGAGATGCAGGCTGGGGGCTTGGAGGGAAAGCAGAAGGGTCGAGGGTCAGAGGGGGCGGGGCTGGCTCCAGGGCTTAAAGCCCAGGCCCCAGCCCTCCCTACCACAGCTGTTGGCAGGGAATGGGAGGCCGAAGTCCTGGGAGAGGGGCCAGGAGAAGAGGAGGCAGTGGTGGTGTGTGTGTGGGGGGGGGCGCTGCTTCCCTTGCAATCATCCTTCTGGTGTTCCCTGTGACGAGGGGCTGGGGCCTGAGCTAATCACTGGGCGCCTGTCCCTTTTTCCCCTCTGCATGAGCCAGTGAGCCACTTGGCCCACAGCGATACATTTTATTCACCAAACGTATAGCTGAGAGACCAGCAGCCCCAATGCAGCCTGGGAGAGGCTTGTGAGGGGCTGGAGGGGCCTTGGTGGCATGCCCAGGATTGGGAGAGTGATAGGGATCCTGGGGCAGAGGCCACCACATGACCTGTCTTCTCAGGAGGAGCCCCGCTGCTTGGAGCCAGAGACCCAGGAGAGGCAGTTTGGCTGAGGGGAGTCCAGTGTTGGGGTCTCAGGCAAGTCACCAGGTTTCTCTGGGCTTTGGTGTCTCAAAAGTCTTGAGAAGTTGTTGGAGAAGTCTTGAGACAGGAAACTCAGAGGTGACTGGTTGGTGCTAAAGATGCTAATAGATAAGGGTCTGGGGGCTGCTTAGTCTGGCATCCACCCCGGAGTGGGCCCAGGGAGCTCTGGTCTGGCTCTTTCCCGCTGGCAAGTGCTGGCTGCCTGCCTGGAGGTGGGTATGGGAGAGGCATGTTGCAGAGACACAGCCCTACAGTTTACATCGGACTTTAACCCCTGTAACTTCACTCCATGCTCAGAGCAGCCACGAGGTTCTGCTTTTTTTTCCCTGTGTGCAGATGAGGAAGCTACATCTCAGAGAGGTTAAGTGTCCTCCCCAGGATAGAGCAAGTAAAGGTAAAGCAGGACTGGACCTGACCCTCAGCTCCTAAGCTTTTGCATGGATGAATCTCATAATGATTTTGTCCCATCCTATGGCACCTGTCCTGGGGTGTCACCACTCATCATGGAGACTGTGGAATGAAGCACACAGTCTGGTTGGGCATCCATGCCCAACACAAAAATCCAGGAGAGAACAGGAGGGGGCACCATGGCTAGGGTGATGGGGGAACCTTCTGCAGGGGCAGAAATGTTAGGGGAGAATTGGGTTTGGCAAAGAGAAGGGAAGGCATTCCAGGCAAGGGCAGGGGCTGCAGCAAAGGCTAAGAAAGTCAGATCTTGCATAAAACTTTGTCATTGGAACGCAGTAGGTGCTCAATGCATGTGTTTTGAATCATGAATATTTCATGAAAGCGTGCAGGGCGTCAAGGAACTTGAGCTTAGATTGCAAGAAAGATCGGGCTTGAATCCAGCCTTTATTCTGTAGGTAACAGGGAGCCACTGAAGATGCCGGAGCACGGGACTGACTTGGCAGAGGCCTAGTTTAGAAGTTTTAAGTTGGCAGTCAGGATTGACCAGGAGCCAGGGTTCCATCCAGGTGGGTGTTGGAGAAACACAGGTGTGAGGCAAGGGAAGGACAGGGATCCAGGGACCCCCGGAGCCCCAGCAGATCCAGCACAAGGTCTGCCTCTGAATGAGGCTCTGCGAAGTCCCCTTCCAACCTGGGGAAGGCTCTGCTCTCTACAAGGGGTCCAGCCCTCCTCCTTGCTTCTGCCAAACCCTTTTCATCTGAACACCAGAGGCTCCCTCCTCTGCCCCTCCCTTCCCTTCTCTTGGGCAGACTCCTCCAGCCCCCAATTTTCCAAGCTTTGGCTGGGAGGGGATCCAGAGCCGCCTCTGGGATGACATCACTGCCCACCAGCTGCCTGGCCCACCGAGCAGCAGTTTCTCATCTGGATACCTGGTCCTGGCTCCTCCCAGCACACCCGCCACCCTGGCCCCAGGGCAGTGCTGCATAGTGACGCCCTAAGAGGCAGATGCCAGAGAGGGTAAACTGGGTGCCTGTGTTGGGGGAGGGGTGGGCAGCAGGAAGGATAAGTTGTCTTTCTGTGTGTCTGTCCCACAACCTAAGGAGTGGCCTCCAGGAAAAGCTACAGCCCGTCTGAGTTCTGTAGCGCTGGCCGGCATTCTCTTCACCTCCCTACCTGTGTCCCAGAGTGTGGGCCTTCAGAAGACTCCAGACCAATTTTCCAGAGGCTGGGGGGAGGGGCCAGGGAGTAGATTTTCCTCCACCTTGGAAATCTTGCCTCAAATTTTTCTTGGCGTGGATCAAAATGAGCTGATGGGATCCACTTGCCAGCACCTCCTCTTTGCTCCAGCATTCTCTGGCCACAAATCGGGAGCTCCTCTTTGCCTCAGTTTCCCCAGCTCCCCCTTCTCTCTTCCAGTTCCATTGTCTAGTTTTCCCCTGTTCAGCATGTAAGGCCGGGATCGGCTCAACAACACCAGATCCCTCTGTCCTGTGTCTTGCCAGATCATTCACTTCACACAGAGTGTCCACCACCTAATGGGTCCTTGGGTCTGCCCAACAGAGGCAGCAAGAATCCCACACTACAGTCTTTCTTAGACACCACCTGTATGCCAGGGTGTCTGGGGATAGAGTGAGACGGGACTCTTCCCTGGAGACCAGGTACCTGGCACCCCATTGGCCATGTAAGGTGCCGAAATGTGAAGGTCAGCTGGACTTGGGTGCAGCTGTGGGACTTTAGGAAAATCACTTCCCTTCCTGAGACTCAGTTTGCCCATATGTAAAATGGGGCTACAGCAATGCCTACTGCATAAGGCTGTCACGGGGATTAAATGAGACAGCACAGGACTGCAGTGGGGCACTTTATGGAGGACTGACCCTGAGGAAGCCTCAACTGAGGTCTGCTGTTACTGGTAGAATTGGGGCGCTCCCAGGACTTGGAAGCTGATGTCCCTTGGGGACACAGTGGGGGACATCTGTTCGCCTAGTGCTGCTGCTGTCCTGCTGGCAGGGTAGGCACAGAAGCTGGCAGCATCTGAGTGCAGGGGCGGAGCCGGCCTGCTGCCCAGCTGTTGGTTGCATTTCTGCCTGAAATACAATCCGCCTGTGGAGGGGCTGCCTGGGGCTGCATGTACACACTCATGTGGCACACCTCAGCAGGGGCGGGGTCCCTTCTGGGTCTCCAAAGAGTCCTGCTGGGGCCGCAGGGCCCACACTATATGTTAGAAAGCCGCCAGGGCAGTGGGTTTCTATCCCCCACCAGGAGGGCCAGCCTTGGGATTTCCCAGAGTTCTGTGGCCGGTGCCCCCTGCCTAGGCTGCCCAACAAAAATCTAAGCAGTGCTTTTCATTCCTGGCTGCACCCCAGAACATGGGGCATTATGGGGTGTCTACAAAATACTTGTTCCTGGGTTCTGACCACCTGAACCTGGACCTTTGAAGCTGGTGTTTTTAAACAGCTCCTCAGGTGATTCAGTGCCACCAAGTTGAGGATCACTGTAGTCAAAGAATGACATGTATGGAAACAGACATCAGGTGGTTCTGTAATGGAAAGAGAGATGGACTTGAACCTAAAAACACTGGGGAATTTGGTTCTCTCCATACCAGCGGTGGGAACTGGGGTGAGTCTCTTGCTCTCTCTGAGCCTCTGATTAGTTTGTAAAATGGGGAAAGAGGGCTGTTGTGAGGTGCTGGCACATAAGTCAGGCTCAGGAGTGTAGGGCCTGTGGCCGTGGGTTGAGGCACCAAGGAGCTGAGAGGAGATCCTCAGCTATTTCTGCAGCCAGGCCAATGGAACCCCGGCCTCCAGGGAGATTGGCAGGCATGCTGTTTTGTTTTTGAGACAGGGTCTCACTACGTTTCCCAGGCTGGCCTCAAACCCCTGGGCTCTAGTGATCCCCCTGCCTCAGCCTCCCAGGTTCTGGGGTTACAGGGCACTACCCCAACTGACTGGCAGGCGGACAGTTTAAGAAGTGTACTTAGGAATTTTATTTGGCCTGGGAGTGGGCTGGGAAGGTTTTCCCGAAGGAGGGCTCTAGCCAATCTTTGGCTTGTGGGTTTTTTTCACTCCTATCAGGGCACGTGACATCCTGGATGTTGGAGAGTATAATAGTTGAAGTGCAAAGAGGTTTGCACAGGATGTCACATCTGCACAGCCAGGGAGCTGAGATGGGTACCCAGGCTGTCCACCTTCCAGTGGGGTGCTTGATGAATGTCCCACTGGTGTAGTGGCCAAGGAGGACAGAGAATTTGCTCTTGGGAGCCTGGGCCTCACCTGCCCTCCCTGTGCTATGTCCCCTCAGGCTCCTGAAACTGCTGGTGAGGGTGGCAGGAGGGTGGTAGAGGATGAGCACCCTCAAGCCCCGCACTTCAGGGCACAGGGAGACTGAGTCCACCCCTGTGTGGGGAGAGGACGGCAGCCAGGTCCACTGAGGTCCTTCTGGACGCGGGCAGGGCAAGCTGCCTGGGGCTGGTCGTCTGTGCCCGTCCCTTGGCGAGCCAGAGGGGCAGGAATGGAGCCGAACTTGAGGAAAAGTTGGCGGGGGGTGGGCTGGGCTCTCCAGCGCTGGGCTCTCCAGCGCTGGCGCTGGGACTTTCTTCTTGGGTTTCAAGTAAACAGTCTGAGCCCTCCTCCTCCCCTGCCTCCACCCCCAGCTCCTCATTCGATGGGTCTCATGTGTTTCTATTTAAGGGTTGCAAGTAAACCCCACTGATTGGCGGCCTCAAACCCTCTGGACTCCTCGCTGGGCCTGGGCTGTGGAGAAGTCTCTCCCGCTCTCTCCCTCTCCCGCCCGAGGGGAGCAGGGCTGCCTTTTCTCTCTGGGTTTACAGGGCTTGGGGCAGAGGCAGGGCCTCCTCCTCCTCCTCCTCCCTCTCCTCTTTCTCCCTCCTGCGCTCTGGCCTCAGCCCTCATGGGCCGCCCACCCGCCCCCTGGGGCCCTCCACACACTCCTGCTGGCCCCAGCGTCTGGACAGACCACTTGGGCCCCAGGCCGCTCCCTCAGCTCCCCAATGCTGGGCTGTGACTTAACTCTTCTCAGCAGAAGCCCTTTTCCTCAATATCCTTGGCCTCCGTCTCTGTCCGCCTCTGTCTCTGTCCTCCCCCTCTTCCTCCCCCTGTCCCCTGGCTCCCCATGTCCCCCGGTCCCCGCAGTGTAGCGGGCCGGTGTGGAGCCTTGCTATATGGCCTGTCCTTGGGGCCCGGAGAGCTGCGAGCCCTGGCTGCAGGCAGCCCCTCGGAGCAGCACTGGCGACCGAGCAGCCTCCCCCGAGGCTGATGGACAGGGGGCGCCCCGGCCGCGGGGCCATGGCCGGCCGCTGGCTCACCGCGTGCTTTCTGCCCTCGCCAGGTGCCGACACCAACGCCGAGCCCATGATCCTGGAACAGTACGTGGTGGTGTCCAACTATAAGAAGCAAGAGAACTCAGAGCTGAGCCTCCAGGCCGGGGAGGTGGTGGATGTCATCGAGAAGAACGAGAGCGGTGAGTGCCCGGCCATCCGGCCGTCCGCTCAGGGCCCCAGCCTGGCTCCCGGGCCTGGCTGGGTTTTGTTCCCCTCCTCCTCCCCCACCTCTGCAGCTATACGTTATTTCCATCTGGCAGGGAGAGGCCAAGGAGTCTGAAGTTCCCCCTGTTGGTTTGGGCTGCAGGCCAGCAACTTGCCTGGTGGTGGAAGAATGTCTCCCTGGCTCGGGGGTAATTAACCGGCTTGTGTGAATGCAAGGCCAGGGTGGCAGCCGTGGGCATAACTGTTCAGCCCCTGCCCACGGACCCCATGCCATCTGAGGCCCCTGGGGAAGGTGGCTTCAGGCTCAGCAGTGTCCAGCCGTGGCTTTCCCTGTTGGGGCCATATTCTAAGCCGGGGTCCTGGAAGGATCCGGAGAACTCAGCCAGCTGGTTGGGAAAGCAGGCCGTGACATCACTGTGGGTCCAGAGTCCCTAAGGAAGGACCGGGCCTGTGGGAGTTGGCTGGAGTCTGGTTGGTGAACTGACTGCCCGCTGTCGAGCTAGAGGCTGGGGACCTGGGAAGAGAGCCTTGAGGGAGGCACCCAGGTCCTACAGCACTCTGTCTTTGGAAGCTGACGTAGGGGCCGTATCTGTGGCAATCTGGGGACTGCTGGTTCCAAGGTTCTTGTAGAGTAGACCAAAGTCCCTTGGTGTCTTTGGTAGCAGGTGGAAAAAGGAGATCCTGAGTGTGTCAATTTCGAGTTGTGGGCCTGTGGGCCCCTGCAGGGACCGGGATGGGCCTTAGACCCAACGCTTCTACTGGCAGAGCCCCACAGCCTGCTGGGGGGCATTGGACTGCTTGCTGGGCATCTTGTTTCAGTTTCATTTTGCACGGGGGAGGCCCCTGTGTGCAGGAGCTTCCCTGGACTGTATTTCATGGACACTCCCAGAGGGGAGGGGCCTGTTCTCTCTTCCCTGTCTCTTTCCGGGTCCCAAAAGGAACACAAACCAACTTTTTTTTTTTTTCCTTCCTTTTGGTGCTGGGATTGAACCCAGGGCCTCATGCCTGCCAGGCAAGTCATCTATCACTGAGCCACATCCCAACCCAAGGAAGCCAAAGGACTACTAGTCCATTCTGTAGACAGAGTGACTGAGGTACAGAGGTGGGGGGTGGGGAGTCTTCTGAGACCCAAAGTAAAACTAGAATGATCCTGCGCCCCTGATTCTTGTGCCTCTGGGTGGCAGGTAGCTGCAGAGAGGCTGGGGAAATCCAGCAGGCCTCCTGGGGGAGGCAGGCCCAGGCTCCTGTGCAGGAGGCACTTTTAACTCCTGCCTCAGAATGTGCTCCCTGAGAACAGACCTCCAAGGCTTGGGCCCTTCACAGACTGTTCCCCTCTCAGAGAGGTCGGGCTCTGTCCTCATGCCTGGAGCCATGGCCAGGGTGGTTGGCAGTGACACTGCACACCTGGCAGAACCACGTTTCTAATGCAAGGTTTGACCCTTCACTTCCAGGAACCACCACAGTGGTCCCTTCCTCAACAGCTTTGCCCTCAGCCTCTGTTCCATCGCCAACCCCACCATCCTGCTCCCTAGGGAAGTTGGCATTGCCGTGGGGTCTCTGGAATGGGAGATGCCAGGAGAAGGGGTATTTGCTTGTTTGGGGGTTTACACCTCAAAAAGACGGGCCCATTTCTCTGTACAAGGTCAGTTCTTCCTAGAGGTTCTCTCCTCACCTGCGCATCTCACCCACAGCCATGTAACCCTGCAGCAGCAGGAGTTGAGGAGCTCCTGGGTCTTTGGGGTCAGCCACTGGCCAGGATAGCGGAAGAGGAAGCTCCGTATGAAAGGAAGTCTGTTCTACTTTAAGATGCGTAGGGGTGTTTGTGTCTTCTCCCTTCCTATCCCACCTCCCGGAGCCTAGGAACACTTGGGAATCCTACCTGGAGGAAAGATGAATGTCTGTGTTAGACTTGGAAATGGTGCAGAGATATCTGTTCCCCATGACTCCCTATCTCCCCCTCACCCTGAGTGGCTGGAAGAGCCTGATCTGGCTCTCTCCCTGGGAGGGAGCCGCTATCCCTAGAAACAGGATTCTACCTATCACCTGCTGTCTGCTTGGCTTCAGGTCCTTCTGATTCTCTGGGCCTCAGTTATCCCTTCTGTAAAATGGAGGTAGCCTTGCAGCTTCTTGAGAACAGGGGCTGGAGTAGATGACTTCCTTGAGCTCTCTCCTGGGGTGAACTGGGGGACTCAGTAGGGCCCCGATGTCAGGTGGAGAAAGCCTTGCTGTGCATAGCTTTCCTGCTTCTCTGGAAGTTTAGTGTCTTTCCCCTGGGTAGAGACAGCTGCTCAGCTGCAGATGTTTGCACAGAGAACTGGAGTGCTGTGGCCACCCATACAAACCCACCCTCTCTGTCACCATCAGAAGCCAGGAGGCCTGGAGTTTACAACCAGAGGAACTAAGTGGGTGGAAGGGAGAAAGGAAGAAGGCCAAACTGCAGATCCTGGGAGGTGGTTCCTCTGGTAGGGAAGCTGGAGGCCTGGGGTGGGGGTGGGGGGAAGCCTGTTGTACGTCCTGGGAGCTGGCTTTGGAAGGAGTGGTGAGTGAGGCTTTTGAACTCTGGAACAAAGACCCAATTGTGATGCCTTTGACCTGGGGACACGGTGGGCGAGTTGAGGCATTTCCACCAGCCATGTTGGGGCAGCAGCCCAGTCAGCACCATCCCTGCCTCCCTGGACCTCCCGCTGGGTGCCAGGTTTCTGCCTGGGTGCCTTCTCACCTAGCTGGCAGTAAAATAGAGGGTCCATAGAGGTGACCTCTGGTCCTCTGGCTGGGACCTTAGCCAGGAAGTGCTGTGCAGGTGTGGGCGTGCCAGCGCCCTGTGCTCTCATCTGTCTCAGCCCATGTGCCTGGAAGGTGATTCCAAGTCCACAAACAATGAACAATAGGTGCCAGGCCCTGCCCTTCACGGAATCATTCTACCAGAATCATGGAACAAGTCTATGTGGCCACAGGAGGCACTTTTAACTGTTTGGGGGCTGAAGTAACAAAGAGTCCAAGAGTTGAGATCTCTCCCTTCTACAGATCTCCTGGGAGAGGCTAAGAATGGGCTGAGCCCAGATGGCAAGTGGGCTGTGGGCCGGGGAGAGACATAAGCTAAAAGAGCCAATGCAGAACTCCCAGGACCATCCTTGCCAGAGGATGTCTCTGAGACCCTCTGCCAGCATGGTGCTCATAGACAGTAGAAATTCATATTGCTTATTGCTAGTTGATTCTTTGAACTTGGAGGCAGGTGACAGCTGAGATCTCAGATGGAGGATGTTTTCCCAGCACTAAAGATAAACCCATTCCTTGGACATAGATAATCAGAAGTTACAGGTTCCCAAGAATGGAACCTGAGTAGCTTATGGAAAGCATTTTTGATCAAACAGAGCCTGGGGGGGTCCCTGCCAAGAAAGGACAATTTTGTCTCCATCCATCAACAGGGTGACATAGAGCAGAAAGATTCAACAACTTTGGTAGCTTTACCACCCTGCAGGCCAAGCAGGGCATATGGCAGCCGTTGTTGCTTTGTGGAAACCCTTCTACCCTAGACGTGAGCCGCAGTGCCTGAGATGACTCCTTTGTAGAACATTCTTGTGCCTCAAAGACCACATTGGCTTCACCCTCTAGCAGGCAGCAGCCCTAACATCTGGCAGTATGAAGGTGCCAGGGTCCTGATTTCTCTGAGTTCTGTGTTGAGCAAAACTGCTTCCAACTTTCCAAAATTGTTTTTTCCTTCTCGGGAATACAGGCCAGCACAGGAAGTGGGGAGATGAGTCAACAGAATTTTTCCTGCCTCAGCTTTCTTCCTCTGAGTCTGTTTATTTCCTGGCCACTGGCACCATATTCTGGGGGTTCTTGTACTTCTTTGGAAGCAAGACATTTTGAGCTCCTCTGGTCCCTCCACTTATTTTTACCAGTAAGAAAACAACCTTGAAAATCTTTGGTTCCTCCAAAGTCAGCGCTTTGGTCCCAACTGAGTTGTGAGCAAGGGATAGAAATGGGCTGTCTTGCTCAACAGATTATTGAAAGGTTGCAGGAAAATCTCACTGAACCCAAGGATGAGAAGTAAATCCCAGCCTCAGGAGGCTGAAATTAGGAACCAGAAAGTCTATGCAAGCCAAAAGAAGCTACTCTTGGCTCTGTCTTGGGTTCCAAATGGATTGAAAGCATAGCTGTGCTCTTCTAAGTGTAGACCAGCCTTCGTTTCTTCAGATAGCAGCTTGTTTACATGGTGTTAGCTTGTTAGCATCAGAAGCTCTATGACAGCTACCTGACAATAGCTTCTGCTTCTCTGAGCTCAAAATTTTATGCTGGAGCTGGGCAGTGACTACACCCGTAATCTCAGCTACTTGGGAGGCAGAGGCAAGTGGATTGCTGGAGCCCATGAGTTCAACATCAGCTTGGGCAACATGGTTTGACTCCATTTCTTTTCTTTTCTTTTTTAACCGGGGATTGAACTCAACCACTGAGCCACATCCCCAGCCCTATTTTGTGTTTTATTTAGAGACAGGGTCTCACTGAGTTGCTTAGCGCCTTGCCTTTGCTGAGGCTAGCTTTGAACCCGCAATTCTCCTGCCTCAGCCTCTGGAGCCCCTGGGATTACAGGAGTGCTCCTCCATTCCAGCTTTGAGACTCCATTTCTTAAAAAGGAAAAAAAAATGAAGTTTGGATCTGATTGGTTCCCAGTCAGCCAATGAATTGGCAAACTATAGATCACATGTTCACTATGGTCCAATCAGCTATGTTCAGGAGAAGCCACCAAGAGCGTAAGCATGGCTACCTCTTCAACAACGGCTCTTGAGGGCAGGTTTTAAAGAAGAGAAATATTGGGGAGGAGGGTAAGGAATAAAAAAATGGTGGTTTCCACCATTTACTTGTTTAGCAGCTGTGTATGGTGGAAAGAGCAAAGAAACCTGAATTCAAATACTGGATTTAAGACCGAAAGCTATGGGGTGTGGATATAGCTTGCCTAGCATGCACAAAACTCTGTGTTGGATCCCTAGCACCTAAAAAACAAAAACAAACAAACAAACAAAAAAACTAAAATATCTAATGCTAACTATGTGATTTAAATAGGAGTTCATTTGTTTTTGCCTAGAAAAAAGGGGCAGTGATATGTACCACCTGAGCTTTTTATAAGAGTGAAATATAATGGATATAGAATTCATTAGTTTGTTCATTTATTTCATAATTTTTGAAAACTTCCTTTGTCCCCGGCCCTGTGCTGATTGGATACATACCCATAAGGTTCCTGCCTTTATGGATATTGAATACTAATTGATTTGAACATTCTGGCACTTACTCACTAAAGAACCACTTAATTGCCAATTCAAGCTTCCAGGCTACACTGTTCTTAGAAAATGGGTGTCCCAATAAAGATAAGTATAGGCTGTTTCTAGAAAGGTAGGTTTATTGCAGTCTGCATTGCAGATACGTGAACTAGCATTCTTATCTCTGGAAGAGCCTTGAAGTAGTTTGGTTCCCATGACCAGTCTCCATTTGGAGATCCTGTCCAAACCATTAGACCTGTTTTCTGATAGCTCTTCTCTTCCTAAGTGCACCACATGTATCCCTGCTGTATCTACCTAATCAGCAATTCCCAGGTCCATTCTGGTCTGAGACCATCTCTGGTATGCCCCTTATCCACTTCACAAAGCTGGCTGGAGAGGAGACGTTAGCCTAGCAATTAAGAACATGGATTTCAAGTTAGATAAGCCAGTTTTTTGTGTTTTTTGTTTATTTGTTTGCTTGTTTGGTACTGGGGTTGAACACAGGGGTGCTTTACCACTGAGCAACATCCATAGCCCTTTCTATTTTTTACATTGAGACAGGGTCTTGGTAAGTTGCTGAGGCAGGCCTCAAACCTGCAATCCTGCTGTACCTCCTGAGTAGCTGGGTTACAGGCATGTGCCCCCCACACCCAGTGATAAGCCTGGTTTTAATCTTGATTTGATGACTCTAGGACAAAGTTTCCTGGGTCTCCTAAGCATCAGTTTCCTTGACTGTAAAAGGGGAATAATTGCTCCCACAACTATAGGGTTGTATATGCTGATTCAAAAGGAATTCAGTGCTTAGGGCCTGGGACACAGTAAGTACTCAATGTATGAGAGCCCTGATAAGGCCACTGGATGGGGACAGTTCTGACACAATTTCCCCAACTGCTTGAGAACTGATTGTACCCAGTGGTTCTGAGGATGCTGTCAGCCCTGAGGGCCAGTCAGGTATGTATAGCAGCAGAA
Organism: Marmota marmota marmota; assembly: GCF_001458135.2. Lineage (NCBI taxonomy): Eukaryota > Metazoa > Chordata > Mammalia > Rodentia > Sciuridae > Marmota > Marmota marmota. Next base: position 8,796,795 of record NW_025999999.1, on the reverse strand, counting down.
AGTTTACTCTAAGGTAGTGAGGCCAAGGACAAACCTGCTGGGGTCTGGCCACAGCCACCACCCTGGAGCTCAAGTTTCTTTGAGGACTCAAGAGCAATCTTGGGTATTGGGGGGCTTCATGCAAGGCTGGAAGAGGAGAGTCCCACCAGTGACATCCCCCGCTAGCTGTGGCTTTGTCACATGACATGGAGCTAAATGCCAAGGAAGAAGATTAGCATAGTGGGGAAGGCTTTCAGAGGAGGAGTGGGCCTTGGTAAATGAAAAGGTTCTGGTAGGCTAAGAGGGACATGCAGGACAGTGGAACAGGGACAGCAAAGCAGGCATGTGAGTGCCCAGGGCAGAAGAAAAGTGGCAGCTGGGAAGCTGTGGGTAAATTAGCCACCAAAGCCTGTGAGCAGCAGAGCCACCTGAAGAGCAGTGTTTAGAGCAGGCTATCCTGGCTGTGGCTGGAAGGCACAGGGACAGGTTTGGTGGCAACAAGGAGACTCTGGAAATAACTTTTTCCTTGGCCAGATCTGCTGGGGCTATTGTCAGCACTGAGCACTGCCAGCCACCTGCCCGGAGCCAGCTGCCAGGTGCCCTGGCCAGTCAGCAGGCAGGGGAGGCTGTGGCTGCTGGGCTTCCACCTGCTCAGTTGGGCAAGTGGAGCAGCCGGTCACCCTGTCCTGATGTTGGCTCTGTGGACACTCCCCCTACCCAGATCTACCTTTGCACAAGTATCCAGTACACCGGCAGCACTAGAGACCCTCTGGCCACCCCAACACATGTGCACACACTCCCTTTGTCCCCAGTACAAATGACAGGCCTCATCTGAAGTATAGAGAAAACATCTCCCCTGATTTCCTCTATTCTTACATAAAACACTTCAGCAGAGTGTAGTGCAGACACTTTCTGGGGGGTATAATTTGTCAGGACCTCAGGGAATTTGGGCTCACAAATTGCCCTTTCCTTGTTCTTTCCCCAGTGTATCCTGTGGCCGCTCAATATTACACCCTTCAGCACTGGGGTTTTCAGTAATCATGCTGGTGGTAGTTGGGGGTGACCCAGGGTAACCACCCTCACCCCTATCAGCATCTTTTCAGATTCCATAACCTCATCCTCTGGGTCCCAGTGCTGATCTAGAATCCTGGCCTCATAGCAGGAAACAAGCAGGCGACCCAGTTAGCTCAGGCGCCTGAGAAGTCTGTGGGGAGCCAGCGTTCCTCCGTAGGACACTCAAGCTGAGCTCCTGAGCCCCAGAAAATGGAGGGAAGTTTTTGGCTCGTGTATCCCCACGGCCATTTCTACCTCTGTTTGAAATGTGCTATTTGAAGCTCTTATTTTGGTCTCGTTTAATTGTCTCAGTCCAGCTCTATGTTTCCCTGTCAGCTGGGCATGACTCGGTCTCATGCTAAAGTTCGTTTGCCTCCCCTAAGCTTTTATTGGATGGGACTGTGGGGAAGTGGCCCAGGAGCACCGCGGGAGATGAGGGAAAGCCAGAAACAGAGGAAGTCTGCCAAGGACTGGTGGTAAAGTGGCCCTCTGCATGTGGGGGCCTGAGACCAGCATGTGATAGCAGAGCCCTCTCTCCTCTAAGGATCAGACCCATTGGCATCGCCACAGGTGATGTCCTGGAACCTCAGCACAGTGGCCAGAAGCCTGCATGTCTGTTCTCTTAGAATCCCACTAGGAAGGCCAGCTGGGAGGTCAAGGCCACCTGGGGAAATGCCTGCTCCTGCCAACTAATAGAGGATTTTTGGATTTTTCTCAAGGTGATCTCTTTCTGAATCATAATATTTTATGTTTTATAAGATATAAAGTCATGCAGATTTTAAAACATCTTGGTAAAAAGCAGGGTGGAGATTGGCATTCTGTCTTTCCAAGGAGGATACTGAAGCCCAGAGAGGTGACGTGACTTGCCCCAAGGTTGCACAGCTGGGAAGGGAGGCACGGGCTTCAAACACTGTGCTCTGACTAGTGGTGGGAGGCTGGAGTGCTTACACTATGGATTTTACTTCTTTGTAAAGCCAAACCCCTAAGAGCTTTGCAGTGTGAGTTCCCTAGGCCTCTGAGAGCCAGAAAACAGAGGTCAATCCTGCGAAAGGCCAAGGGGCAGCAGGTCAGAGGGGATCTGAAAGAAAAGCACGTTGACTCAGTGACTAGCAAGAAAGTTTCACAGTTGTCCCACTTTGGGCTCACAGGGTCCTTGGGGAGGGGGCCTAGTCTGCATGGCTGGGTGGGTCTGCTCATCAGGTCCCTGGCGGACAAGGCTAAGGACATGAGGTGGCATTGGGCTGTGTCTCTCTGGTGCTGGTCAGGGCTCCACCCCATGTTGCCTTCCCCTCATCCAACCAAGCACACCCATCCTGGCCCCGTTGCCCACCCCACCCCACCCAGAAGAGACCTGCTGTCCAGCCCCTTTTCCTCCCCTCACCCCAGCATCCAGACCTCAGTGAAATTCTACACCCAGGGACAGCTTCCTCGGGATGCAGCTTGCTCAGTCAGTCAAGAAACAGAGCTCCTACTGTGTGCCCTATGGTACACCCTGCATTGGGGCACAGCGGTGGACAAGATGCAGCTGCCTGTCTTCCCATTGCCGAAGCAGACGGCATTCTAGGGCTCTTTCTCTTCCTGCAGAGGAAAATCCAGATGCAGTGAGTCCTCTGTGTCCCCTGCACCCCTACAGTGCACAAGGCAGAAAGCACAGGGTTGCTACCATGGAGGGTGGGACTCCAAAGCAGGTTTCATGACTGCTGTGAGCTGTGCCTGGTCTGCCAAGAGGGGAAGGCTTCTGGAGAAGGCGAGGCCTGAACGGGGTGAGGCCCACGTGACCAGCAGGGCCGAAGAAGGCAGGAGTGACCTGGTTGAGGGATGGTTGCTATCAACAAGAAAATGGTTGGAGGGGCCTCAGATGTCAGGTACAGGGAACACCCCCCCTGTCCATCCATGAAAGAGAAAAAGAGGCCTGGGAATGGGATGTCATGGCCCAAGGCCAGCGTCACAGCCAGTTTATGCCAGGGTTGGCTCTGGGCCCTTGGTGTCACAGGGGCTACTGGGGGAGAGGTGCAGCATATGCCACGGAGGGCAGGAGGTACTCAGAGCACCTGGGCCACCCTCCCTACTGAGCGGAGCTCCCCACGTTGGGCCCTGCAGCCCTTGGCTGAGGCTGGATCCCTCAGCACCTCCCCGTGCATTCCAAGACTCATTTTTCTATCTTCTTGGTGAGATGAGCTTCGGATGCCCTGGCTGGAGAACACAAACTCACCCAGTTAGCAACGCCACTTCTCAGGGTTGGGGTCAAGATGAGGGAGAAGTGCCGTCCAGGGAGGGAGCCGTCCTGTGGCTGGCTGGGAGCCCCCCTCAGACACAAGGCTCTGCGGCCTCAGCCTCTTTCGTTCTCTCTCCCCCAGGAAGGGGGTGTGGTTGCTGTTGAGGTTGGCCAGGCGTCCAGTCCTGGTGTTTCTGGACACTCTGTCTTTCTTGTCTGTTTTCTGTACTTCTAATCAGTGCTCACACAAGGCCCCAGACTTCTCTAGGCTCAGCACGTTCACTATCTTTTGATTACGACAGAATTTTAAGCTGCTGTGATAGGGGCTGTGAGGGCAGGTAGCAAGCAGGTGTGACAAGGACACAGGGCCTGGGGTCCCTTTACCAGCACCTTCAGTGTTAACTACAGGCTTCTCTTTTGCCTGGCTTGACCAACTGACCTCCCTGTGACTTGGTGGAGCTTTCTGGCAGTTCTGGACACCCACTTCTTGCTGGAGGCCTCGGGTCAAGGGATTGCACTTGGCAAAGTGCTGAGGGTGTCATGTTAGTAGGCGGAGTAGCTGGTGTCCCACCGTGGAAGGAATACCAGGCTTTGCATAAAAGGATCTTGATCAATCTAGGCTCCGATCTCAGCCACCAACCAGTCAGGAGACCTCAGGCAAGCCACTTTGCTCTCTGAGCATCTGCTGTCATCATCTGAGGAACAGAAGTGTGATAAGGAGTGACAGCAGTGACCATGGTTGCTTTCTAGTGACCAAGCTTCCCAGTCCCCTGATTGTGTCTTTACCAAGCTGAGCAGGAAGCAGCCCCTTCATCTGCATGGTCTGGAGCTCCTAAGATTCCCTGTTACCCCTGGGGCTCTGGAAACAAGCCAGTCAGCACAGAGGGAGCAGGCGAGGGGAATTTGACCATGTTGGGCAGCCTTCAGCCTGTCTCCCCAGCTGCCAAATGGGTCAGTGGCTGCAAATGTCCCTGGGTTTGTAATGATGATCACAGGATTGTGGATTCCTGGACACCTTTGGTATGGGCTTTGTGAGGCCAAATGCTTTGCAGATTAAATTTCTGGAGAAAGAACAGCTGAGCAGCAATCTTGAGCCACTTCTGTACTATTGCAGCAGAAAGGTGCTGGTGTGTGTGTGTCTCCCCATAATTAAAAGGCGGGGGCGGGGGCACTTTAGGCAAAGCAGGAAGATGGTCCAGTCTCCTCTTTCCTTCAGTTTGCATCAGCCAGTGTGGTGGCTCAGGCTTCTTATGTTTTCCAGTGCTGGGAACAGAAAGAATATGATGAGTGTCATGGAATGTCATGCTGGAGCTTTTGGGTGGCTTTCCCTGCACTACCCCCCTTAAAATAATGTTTTGAAAGGTTGCCCTGGAGAACTGCTGAAAGCAGAGGGGCTGATGGCTGTCTTTGGCCATGTCACATGAGGACAAGATTATCTGAGTGAGGGAAAGTATCTCCCCATAGCAGGGCTGCGGGGATCCAGGGCTGCCCAGCCAGAAAGCCTGCGCAGGATCTGATCACAAGCAGGCCCGCCTCAGTTACAACCAGAAGTGTTACTTTAGACTCTTGGCTTTGATGGGGAAGAATGTGGTTTTGCCCAGCCCCTCCCCCAACCACCTCAAGTTCAATAAGATCTGAAAGCCATACTCTGGGGCTTAGAGAGGCCAGTATTCAATCTGGAGAGGGTCGCAAAGACACAGTGATGGAGGGCTCCACTGACCCCCACTGGTATTGGGCTGGAATTTGCCTGACCCACCTGACCATTCCTACTTGAGGTGAACTGGGGAATCTTTTTTTTTTTTTAAATACTGGAGACTGGTGAGTTTGTGTTCTCCAGCCAGAGCATCCGAAGCTCATCTCATTCAACCACTGAGCCACATCCCCAGGCATTTTTTGTATTATATTTAGAGACAGGTCAGGTCTCACTGAAGTTGCTTAGTGCCTTGCTAAGTTGCTGAGGCTGGCTTTGAACTCTCAATCCTCCTGCCTTAGCCTCCTGAGGCCCTGGGATTATAGGCCTGCGCCACTGCGCCCAGCATTCCCCAGTCTTTTTTGCCTCTCAGGGGTCTCTCTTCTCTGGCTTGCCCACCAGCCAAGTGTCCTGGTGTCTTCTGCGTGTGCCATGCACTTTGACTGCATGGGAAAGTGGGTGGGGAAGAGGTCAGGTGAGAATATCAAAGAAAATGGTTCAGCACATTGGAATTTTGGGGCTTCATTCCTTGTGGCTCCAGTCTTCCCCGTTCCTCACCCAGTGCCCCAGATAAGCCTCTGATCAGCTCTACTGTGTTGGATATCGTTAATGCCGCTCCTCAGAGGCTTGGCCTTGTGTGGGACATGCTTCCCCTGGCATTGAACAGATCTGGGGGTAGCATGGACCTTGTTGCCCCTCAGTGGAATTTTAACTGGTTGTTCCTTAGAGGAGAGAAAAGTTTACCTCATCATCCAGCTTTGCATTAGGAGAATGAGCGTCTGAGATGCTGCTCACTGAACCCCTTAGGAGTTTATACCCTCATCCTTCTGCTGCACAACCAGACATAGACTCACCTTGAATCTAAAGGGCCTTGACTTTCAGAGGGCCAGAGCGACTTGTCAATACTATTGTGGCAGCTGGAAGGAGGATTCTTGATCTCAGCCCTAAACTACCCTCCATGCCCCCATCTCTCAGCCCCCATGGGATCATCTTACCCCCCTGGGGCCCTTGGAGAAGAAAAAACTTCATTCTAGAAGTGACTCCCAGGTGGGAGGTTAGAAGGAGTCTGAGGCAGGTTGGGCAGGTACCCTGATCCAGAGGCCTGGATGTGGAGACTGGGGGAAGGAGACAGCCATGCTCCAGTTTAACGGACAGGTCAGAGCTGGGAGCTGTGATTGATGTGCTTTTACCTACTTCCTGGGGAATGAAGTTGCAGTGTGCCTGGCTGAGGGCCTGGGACTCCATGAGGGCATCTCGAGCCTGCCACTGCCAAGACATATTTAAAGGGGAGAGGTGCTCATGGCCCTCCCACTTTCTGTCTTCAGACTCTTCTAGGCCTGACACCCTAGAGCCACTTCTAGAATGTAGTCTGTCTTCCCAGGGCTCAGTGGTGGTAGGATGCGGATGAGAGGCTGTATGAAGCACAGGTGAGGACAGTGACTTCCTCCAGCTGCCTGCCCTGTCTCTGTCCTTGGGTAGGGTGTGATTAATCTGAGACTTATTCAGGATGGAGAAATCCAGAACCAAGCAAGTAAGTGAGCATGTAGTCAGAAGCCAGAGATCAGACCTGCATGCGCTGATTCATTCCCCAACCTTTATTTCCTGCTGTGTTCAGACAGAGTGAACAAGGAAGATTGATCCCCACCTTCATGGAGCAGATGGGCTGAAGGTGAAGCTGACAGTTACCTGCTCTGACTCATCCCAGGGAAATTTTTTTTTTTTTTTTTTTTTGGTACTAGGGATTAAACCAAGGGGCACTTATTCATTCATATATATATAATTATGTGTGTGTATGTGGGTGTGTATATATATATATATGTACACATTTTTAAAAATTTTGTTCTAATTATACATGACAGTAGAATGCATTTTGACACATTGATCACAAATGGAGCACAACTTCTCCTTCCTTTGGTTGTACACGGTGCAGAGTCACACTGCAGACATGCATATAGAGTAATAATGTCCATCTTACGTCACCATCTTTTCCATCTGCACACCCCCCTCCCCGCCTCCCCTCACTCCCCTCTGCACTGAGACAGGTTCTCACTAAGTTGCTTAGAGCCTTGCTAAATTGCTGAGGCTGGCTTTGAACTTGCAGTTTGCACAAGAACTCCACCTTAGGCCACTTCCTAGGAAAAGCTGCATTGTCATTGATCCTCATGAGTGTTCATCAACACTGCCTGACCAATCACTGTGGCAGGCCTCTAGAATGAACTGGGTGGACTCCAGGGCATGTGAACTAAGGGAGTTTCTGGGTTGAAGTGGCCTTTTCTGCATGGGTTAGAGTAGGATCTATACTAGATCCATTCTTGGGAACCAGGAAACAAGCTAGTGCCTAGAAGTAAGAGAGATGGGAAGGAAAATAGGGCAGAAAGAAGCTCGGAGAACCCATTCCTAGATCACCACAGAGAACCCCACTGAGGCTAGTCACCTGGGGACAAGGGCTGAAGTTAAACTCATTTGCTATTTTCTGAAATCTCTGGGAAAGGCAGATAAGGGATCATGGAGGAAAAGTCCCTCCTCCGTGTCAGGCAGAGAGCCAGACCTCTTTTGTCCTATAATTCTCACCATAGCCCTACACGGTACAGTAACATGACCTCTGTTACACAGATCAGAAACTAAGGGCCAGAGATTTGGGGTCATTTGCCAGGTCTTTCCCATACACCCTGCTGCTCTTGGTAACTCCGGTGGCTCTCCAGGCTCTCCACAGAATAGGGCATCATGGTGAGGAAGCTGGTTTTGGTGTAGCTGTCTCCCCACCACCCTCTGCAGGGATAACAGGACAGGTCCCTGGGGCAGCCCAGAGCATCCAGCAAGGAGGAGGGCCCTGTAGGAGAAACCAAGGCACCCTGCTTCCCTGTGGAGGCCTGTAGCTGCCTCAAATGTTCTTGGGAGAAGCTGCTATTCGTGTCTCTGCATTCTTCCAGGAGCCTCACCCAAAAGTAGGCTTGTCGGTGAGGGGAGAGGCCCAGGAGGAAATGGCCCAGTCGGGTATAGCAGACTGCAGGAGCAGGAGCTCTCATGAGGGCTGGGAGTATCTGCCTCCTGGGTGATCTGGGGCCAGACAGGCAAAAGCAACAACAATCTCCCTGCCTCAGGTCCCTGAGGGGAGATTCCCCTGGATGACCTGGGGCGCTGAGAGTCAGTTAGTTCCCCAAATTGAGGACCCGGAGGAGGGAACACTGCCCAGGGAGTAGCTGCACTGGATTCTAGCAGGGCAGAAGGCCTCCCAGGGCCAAAGGGATGAGAGCTGGGGAGAAGATGCCTAGCACTGGCCCCAGGAACTGGGCTTGAGAGATTCTGAGGACAAGGAGGCAGGAAGACCTGGAGTGAGGGGAGAGGACAGAGAAGGAGCAAGCCTGGGCCAATCTGTCATGGCATTTCATTCCCAACAACTACCTACTGGGCCCCTTCTTTGTCCAAAACACCTAGCCAGGCAGTGTCATGACTGGCTGCCAAGATGAACAGGACCCGGACTTTGTCCTCAGAGAGCTCTTGGGGACATTACCAACTCAAACCTCAGTCAGGGTGTTGGGGCAGCTCAGGGTAAGAAATCAGAGGCCAGCTGGCAGGGAGTGACTGGAACTTTGCAGAAGTGGTAGCTTGAGGGATGGGCCTGAATATAGTGATGAATCAGAGAGCCCAGTACATCTGGGGGCTTCTCAAACCTGCTGGGTCAAGAAGAGAAGGATAGAGATCATTTCCCCCAGACCTCATGAAAGGCACATGTCAGATCCCACTGTCACTGAGTTGCCACCCTGTGGCTAGCATGTGGCCATTCTGCTCCTCAGTTTCCCTGTCTATAAAATGGGAATAATATCTAAAACCACGTAGCTGTCACCATGAAGGAAAATTGTCAAGTGATGTATTCATTTTCCTTTCCTTTTCTCTAAATGGCAGGGATGGGCTACTACCCAGTCCAGGCAGTAAGTTATATCTGGGGGAAAGTTAGAAGTCCATTGGGTTCCTGAAATTACATGGAGCAATAACGCTTCCACCCCCATCTGCCACCAACCTGGAGATTTTTCAAAGCATTTTTCCATCTGTCTTTGAGTAACTCTGAGGATAAGTAGGACAGGTGGCTTTGTTTTTGTTTTTCAAAAGGAGAAAAGGTAAGCAGTTTGCACAAGAACTCCAAGCTTGCTGCTGGTGGCCAAACTGGGGTGTCAACTAAGGGCTGCATATCCTTACTCAGTGCTCCTTCCAGAGCAACATCAGTGTTTCCCTGAGAGTGGGTCAGGCAGGTAGATGCACCTGACGTAGGCTTCCATCGCTGTTCCCTTTCACTACACATTGGGTCAAGGGAAAAGTCTCCATTTGGGCTCCTGTGTTGTCAGTGCCTTTGTAACAATGGCCAGTGTCCCGTTTTTGGTTGTTTAAGAGAAAATCTGGTCCAGGCTTAGTATGTTGCTAGAACTTGCCTTAATATCTTGCTGAACTTAATGACATCATCATTTCGTTTCACTGTATGCATTTTTCCAGTTATATTCTATTTATGCCAAGGGATCCTGGTTTTCCATTCTGGGTAGCATAGGAGAATGTCTTCCTGAAAAGCATATTTACATTTGTTAAAGTAGGTTTAAATAAACACACCAAGGAAACACCAGTACAGGTGTTACTCAGGCTAATGTGTTAGTTTCCTGGGAGTTTGGGAAATGCAGAGTTAAAGGACCCTAAGTGGGACATTTTCTCCTGGGCACTCTCCATGTCCCACAGTCTCCTAGGGTGACACCAGTGGTTCCCAAGTTCCAAATGGGAAAGGAGCCTGGAAAAGCATTGGCATTCGTGGTGGCTGCTCCCCACACCATGCAGAGGAATCCACGTTGTCAGAGAGCTGTTGACGTCAGGCGGTACAGAGTTTTTGCAAGCCCTCTATTTAAAATTCCCCAGAAATTAAATAAGGAGGGTTTGGAAGGAGGAATGCCCTCAACAAATTGTGGAGCGGGTTTGTTTTGTTTATGGGGATGGTCTTTAAAGTTGCAATTGCCCCCGTTTTATTTTTGCCCAATTGAAGAGGGGCTGAACTCAGCTGGGAGGGTGGGGAGGTTGTCAGCCTCCAGCTTTTAGTTGAAACCAACTCAGTTCTGGGGCCAGGAAGCTTCCATTTTTAGCAAAGAGAGGAAAGAGAAGAAATGGACAAACTTGTCCGTGTGTACTTCTTAGGCCCTGGAGAGAGCTCACTCAAAGAATAGGGCTAGCCCTTTAGTTGTCCAATGAGCAGTGACAACCGCAGGGCCTCCCGGTAGCCTCTTCTCCACACCACCTGTCAAACATGACACAGGCGCAGTGCTAGGCAGGCAGTTTCCAGGCTTGCCGTTTTCTCCCGGTACCCCTGGGAGACCGTGGGACTTCAGACTCCTGCTCCCCAGAAAGGCAATGAGCCTCTTCAGCCTCTTCCTCGGGCAGCTTTGAATAAGCAGGCATCATTCGGGTACCATGGTTGTTTCCTGAAATCCCTTCCCCATGGTTTTCCCTGTCATGGCCTCTGGCTGTGTGTTGGGTGGCAGCAGATATGCAATGCCTCTGCCTCACAGTGAGGACGGTAGGTAGGTCCGTTTTTGTTCTCTTCCAAGCCTTGGGGTTTATCTCAGCTTGATGCTCCCCAATTGTTAACCCATCAGACAAACCTCCCTGGGCAGCGGGCAGCCTCTGGCTTGTAGCAGCTCCAGTCTCCTCCTGTGCTTTCATGGTTGGGGCCAGTGGTCCTGTGTGTTAATTCATAGCAGAGACCATGACATCTCCTTAACAAATTACTCTCTCTCTTTTTTTTAATATTTAGTTGTAGATGGACACCACATCTTGATTTTTATGCAGTGCTGAGGATCAAACCCAATGCCTCACACTTGCTAGGCAAGCACTCTACCACTGAGCTACAACCTCAGCCCACAAATTACTTTCTTAAAGTTGAAAATAAAAAGATGAATTCCTTTAAATAGGTACATACCTCATAAGCCGGCCATGTGTACCAGAATAGTCCCATAGGATTCTAATGGAGCAGAAACTTCCTATGTCCTAGTGATGTTGGAGCTGTAAAAATGTCATGGTCCAACACATTATGGTGTTTGTGGTGCTGCTGGTAAACAAACCTGAGCTGCCAGTTGTATAAAAATACATCACATACAATTATGTATAGTATATAATATTTGATAACAAATGACTGTCTTATTGGTTTATGTATTCCTCTCTACATATATATTATATATATTATATATATGTACACACACACGTGTGTGTGGGTGTGTGTGTGTGTGTATATCTCAGAGCCTCTCACATGTTAGACAAGCAGTTTAGCGTTGAGTTACATCCCCAAACCTTCATAAAAAATTTTACAGGTGTGTGCACCATGCCCAATTTATGCAATACTTTTTTATTGTTATTTTAGAGGGTACTCATTCTGCCTACATATTTTTAAAAGTTTTCTGTAAAGCAGCATGTCATGTTATGCTGGGCAGCAGCCTCATACTTCTCATGTCTACTGCATCTTCTGCTTGCATGAGGCAGCCATCTTGATTGACCTGTACCATCTAGGTGTAGGGAAGTGTACCCTAAGATGTTTGCACAGCGGCAAAGTTGTCTCAACACATTTCTTAGAACCCAGCCCCATGATTAAGCAACACATGGCGATCGTATATGTATAATATATATCAATCATGTGAGCCATGGAATATGTGGTTCAAAGATGTGGCAAAGGTGGCTTCTGAGGGAGGATATCTGAGGTTTAAGAAATGCTGATCCCAATTTACTCTTGCCTGGTAAAACTCCTGGATGAGATTTTATGTCAAAAAGCTCCTTCAGCCTGGGTGTCCCTGCTTTACCTTACCATATGGGCTCAGAGGAGAGGTGACTTAGAAGTGGGCCTGAAACCCACCTGTCAGCCCCCTCCTCTTAGTGGGAACCAGAGGTAGAAATGCCATGCCTTTGACTTGCCTGAGACGTGGGCTGCTTGGTAGACACTGGTCGATTGAGTGGAGGAGAGCCAGTGAGGGACTGGTTTCCTTGGCTCATCTAGGAAATGGGGATTTGAGGAACTAATGAATAAGCAGGTGATGCTAGTTTCTTTCTGCAGAGGAATGAATGGCTAGAGAGGTTTTTAAGGGTAACCAAATGAATGCTGTGCTGGGTGTCAGACCTGGGTGCTACCTAACCTTGCTCCTAGTCACCGGTTCCTGGTGTCTGCTGAGGGAGCCTAAGGTTTAACAAACTCAGGGGGAGGCAGGCAGACTTTTCCCTCCAGGCATATTGGATTTAAGATCCTCAGAAGTCCTTGCTCATCCTCACTGTCAAGTGGGCGAGCCACACAACTCAACAACTTGGCTTGCCCTAGGTACTCCCCATTTGCACCACCTAAAATTTTGGCATAATTATTAATAGTACTCCTTCATTTGCTCAGAGTTTGGATAGTAAACTGTAACCAGTTTACTAATTAGACTAACCAGGCACAGTGGCACACACCTGTAATCCCAGCTACACAAGAGGATTGCAAATTTAAGGCCAGCCTGGGCATCTTACCTTCTCAAAGAAAGAATTTTAAAAAGGGTTGGGGACCTAGCTCAGGGATAGGGCACTTGCCTAGCATGCATGGGCCCTGGGTTCAGTCCCCAGCACTGCAAACACTAAGTCATGTCCTTTCATATTTCGATTTAATACTTAGCATCTTGTCAGGTTTGACCTGTTATTACCATCTGCTCTTCTCCCTTTGGCTCCTGATCCTGACACAGCTTTTGCTAAATGAGATGACACCACCCACACAGCATCTCAGTCTTCATCCTGGGTTGATTAAAACATCCATCAGGACAGGTTCCCTGGTGATATGCCGTGAATCTGTCCATGCAGCTCTGCGGGCCCCCAGGTGCTGGGGGGTCATATAGACCCACAGGCCTGGAAGCTCTGCTCTGGCAAATCCTGGACCCGTCAGGCCAGCAGTTCACTGGCTGGTAGAACTTAGGGTGATTGAGTGGTTGGCCCCTCACTTCCTTCGACTCCCCCTGGCCTGCACTATCTTTTTTTTGGTGGGGGGATGCTGGGGATTGAACTCGGGGGCACTTGACCACTGAGCTACATCCCCAGCCCTATTTTGCATTTTATTTAGAAACAGGGTCTCACTGAGTTGCTTAGCACCTCACTTTTGATGAGGCTGGCTTTAAACTCGTGATCCTCCTGCCTCAGCCTCCCAAGCTACTGGGATTATAGGCGTGCTCCACCGCCCCCAGCAGCACTATTTTGATTAGTGTTCAGAGACCCTTTCTGGCTTCTCCAAGCATTGCTCAGGGAATCCCTGTTCATTAGGACCACAGCCAGCATTGAGGTTGCTGATCTCTGCTCTGGAGTTGACCTTCACCTTCCTTGAAAGTTGAGGCCTGCCCGTTTTGTGTCCTCTGGCCTTGCTCCCATCTCTGTCTTTAAGATCCCCAGTGGTGACTGGTAGGTGTTTGACACGTGCTCTCAGGACCCTTGCCCACGCCAGCTGATGAGATCACATGGAGGACATCTGCCAGCACCGTCCCTGTCTCTGCCTTCCATCCACCTGCCCTCCTTCCCTCAGCAAGCCCCACCCCCCAGTGTGGGCACCTACTTCTGAGGGTGGACAAGAGTGCCTCACTGTGGGACCTCCCTCCATCTGCCTCTTGGGGCTGTGCCCATCTCAGAAGAGAAACTTCACTCTCCTTCCCCTCTGGCCTGGAACCCTTTTTGTCACCCTCTGCAGTTTCCAGGCCTCCTCTTTCAGGAACCTAACCTTCCTGCCCTCTTTCTCAGAGGCTCCTACCTCCCTGTTGGCTTTTTGCAATTCCCACTCTGCCGTTGTCTTTGAAATCTCCCCCTTTGTGGCCACTCCTCTCCCACTGTTCATCTCATTTATGATCACAGAGTTTGCCTCCTGTGTCCTCTACCCTCCGGAGCCACCTTCTGTTCAGGAACCTGGCCACAGGTCATACCCCTGTGCTCTGCTTTCTGATGAGGTGGATGGCAGTGACTTCCAAGTTGCTCCTCTTCCAGTTCTTTCCACTGGGAACAGCCTCTCACACAGCACCCTGAGCACCTAGGCTGGGCCGCTCTGCCCTTGCCGTGCTTCCCCCTGGATTGCCCTGCCCGCTCCCCTCCAGATTTTATCTTTAGTTACCTTCGTCTCTTCTCTATGATTCTTGCCTGACTCCTTGATCTGGTCTCTGGCTGTCTGCAGTTCCTTCAGCAAGCATTGCATCAGCTACCACCAGGTCCTCTGCATGGGCTGTCTGGTCACCCTTGGCAGTCTCGTGCCGTAACTCACCCTGTGCCCCTGGTCCTTCTGCTGTCCAATAACCCCTGCAGGGTCCTCAAGCCACCTTGCATTCTCTCTGGGACCCCAGCCCCTTCTGCTGCCAGGCCAAGAACCAAGCCCACACGTTTTCAACAGGGACCTTCCCAGGTCAAGGCTAAATGATAACAAAACCGAGTCTTTCTTCCTGAGACCAGACACCTAAGACCCACGTGTCTAGCGGTGGGTAGCATTAGTCGCTGGGGGCCTTCTTGCACTTCCCTGTGCTTTGCATTTAAATTAATGTTAGCATCTTGCAGCTCACCAGGACTCAGGTGCTGTTCTTCACGCTTTTGAAGGACTCCTCTTCTAGTCATAACGACACTGGGTACCACTCTAGGTCCATTGCACAAATGAGGAAACTGAGGCAAACTGAGTTTGGCCTCACTCAGGCCAAACTGATTAGCTAGGAGGTGGCCGACCTGGGATTTAATGCCAAGCAGCCTGATTCTAGAGCTCTGAAGATCATGTCCTTCACCTGTAGTCTGTCATGTGTCCCCATCTGTAAGTGCTCATTACCCGGCCACCTTCTGAGTGCCTTGCCCATGACCTCCGCTTGCCCAGACCCGCCAGAGCCCTGCAGGTTTGTCTGGGTCCCAGCCCAGCCCTGGGCTTCTGGGCTGGTCCAGTGAGGTGGGCAGGCTGGAGCCGAGGTGGGGAGAGGTGGCAGAGGCCCAGCTCTTGCTGTCTTCCTGCCATGGGCTGCATGGAGCCTTCCAAATGGTGACGTAGCAGCTTGGCTAATGGTCTTGGAATCCAGGCACCCAGGGAAGGTTCTGGGGCCCTGGGGGCTTCAGAGCCCCATCTGGGGGGAGGGAAGGCCTGGACAGTAGAGCAGGGCGGGCGCCAGGGTTCAGACCACTTGAGTAGGCCTGGAAGACAGGAGTTGGGAGGTGCACCCAGGAGGGGCTGAGGGAGCCTCTCCCCCGCTCCAAAGCCACTCCTGTTTTCTTTGGACCATGGAGGCCGCATGCTGAGAGCTGGAGTGTGTCTTGGCAAAAGGCTGCAGTGACAGAGCCTTCGGACCAGGGAGGCCTGGCCGGGAAGGGTGGCCTTTCACTGTTCTTAAAGGCACAGCATGCATCCGCGGCCTGCATTTCCAGTTCCCTGGTCTCTCACCAGAAGCCTTAGATCTGGCCCAAGGTTATAGGAAGGGGGCCAGGCTGGGCCCAGGGCAGAAGCAGCCCCCTAGAGCCTAGCCTTTTACCAGGTGTGGCTTGGCCGGTCCATTTTAGAGCTCTTCCTCTTTTCAGTATCTGTCTCCTCACTCTCGATGTTTGGTGCTCACTGACACCTACCCTGCTCCCTTCTGCAAGCCCGCTCCAAGCAAAGAACATGGGAGCACCTATACATGTCCCCCTTCCAAGAGGACAAGGCCCAAGCCAGGACATGCAGGCAGCAGCCCAGGGTGCTAGTTGAGGTTCTGGAAAGAGGGACTTCAGCTCCCCCAGAACCCAAACTAGCAGGACCCTAAGATGCCTGAGGTCTGGGGCTGTGTCCTCTCCATTCCCTGGCTCCGTGGACTGCCCTTCCCACCTGCCTCCTGAAACTTTAGGGAGGCCTGGGTCAGAGTCAGTGCTCCAAGCCTGCTCAACTGTGAATCGATAGGTGGGAAGGACAGGCAGGGCCTGGATAGCAACTCAAGTCTGCTGGGTCTCCCAAACTCCAAAATCAGTCTTGTCCTGCCTCAGAATCCTCTGGTTTGCGCCTAGGAATCTGAAGGCGGGCTGCAGCGGGGAAGCCAGAGCTCACCTGCTGGCCTCAGCTGCCAGTACACGATTGAGTCCCCGCTGTGTGCCGTGCCCGGGGTGATGGGGCAGCAGAGTCTGAGCCCCGAATGGGTGCCATTCACAGTGCTGGTGTTGCTATGTGTGGAGCTGCGCCTGGCACATGCCAGGTGCTCAGGAAATACTCACTTGTGCAAAGTTCCTGGATGTTAACTACGTCACATGTCCCTGATACAGGACAACCCTGGGAGTAGTTTTTATTGTTCAGGTATGCCAGCGAAGCTCAGAGAGGACTAGTGGTTTGCCCCATGTCACCTAGGTCATCTAGGAAGTGGTGAAGTGAGGCTCCAAACTGAAGCCTGTCCTGGGAAGGAGGCTAAGTTGCATCCCACAGACCCCTGGGTGAGCAGGGACAGTAAGGAGCACTGGGGCTTTATGGAGGACGCATCCTGACATCTGGAAGGATTGGGAGGATTTCAGAGGGAGAGGAAGGCGCAGGGGTCTCCCCTCCCCCACCATCTGCTTTGTCCTAGGCTGAGCTGTGACCTCGGAGGACTTTATTAACATCCTAATTGTGTGCAGCTGGCCTCACTCTGGCCCTAATGAGCTCATTATCCTGCCTCCTTAAGGAGGCCATTGTGGCCTGGTCACCCTGGGGACAGCAATGGCCTGAGAGTGGCCATCACTTCCTGCCACCCCCAGCCAGGCTCAGCCCCTCCTGCAGAGGCTGAGGCCCCCAGCCCGCCCCCTGTCTCTCAGTCCACCTCGGTCTGTGTCACTCTTAAAGTCTCTGTTCTTTCTCTCTTCCCTGACCCCTGCCAGCACTGGGAGTCCCCAGTTAGAGTCCATTTGTGAGGGCTTTGAAATTGGCCAAACAGATGAGCCCAGACCAAATGGCTGGGCCATCGCCCTGAAGATTATGGCAGCTGGGAAAGCTGGGCTCTGGCCTGGGATTGAGTGTCCCCCTTCCCGCCGCAGCCCTGAGCTGGGGATGCTGCTCAGACCTCCTGATGTGTCTTCCCCCTCCTTGGCCCCTGGACCCACCACTGAGAAGAGGGTTGTTCCTGGGGCCTACTGGCAGAACTGGCTCTGGATGACAGGAACGTTGCTGTTCTGGGTCTTTGTCTGCTGTAAAGGGCTGGGTCCTGGCCCCTGGCACCACAGAAACACAGCCCTGACTGAAAGAAAGGCCAGAGGGAGGGAGCTCTCAAGGAATTGGCCAGGTCATTGTTCTCCGTGGTGACTAGCCCAGGGTGGGGCCTAGCCCTGGAGACCGGGTTTCTCCTGCATGTCAGGTGTCTATAGTGTCCACTTAAAGGGCTCCTCTGGATCAGTCTGCAGTTTCCCGTTAGAGGAACTGGGTGTGGGATTCCCGCTGCCTGCCCCCATCTGGGAGGGGTCACCTCAGCATAAAGCTACTCCAGGTGGGAAAACCTTCCTAAGTAAGGCCCTGGCAGGTGTCACAGGGCAGGGCTGCCAGGCTGGGCCTGGAGGCACATGCCAAAGGGTCTCTCAGCCAGCCAGAGCCATAATGGGTCCCTACCATCTCCTGCTTCCACCACACTCACTGCCTCACTCCCTGAAAGAGCCTGCTGCCCTTTCACCAGGTGACTGCTAAGAAGAGGCCAGGTGTGGCTGCCAGCCCAAAAACAGCGGCCCCACGTGGGCACAGGTGCAGCCACTTCCTTAGTTCAAGGCCAGGTAACTTAGTGAAACTTACTGAGTCTTTCTCCAAAGAGAGGCCAGGAGGATGGAAGAACAAGGCTAGCAGAGGTCAGCTTGGGAGTCTAGAATCATCTTCCTGGAGGCTGGAAGAAGAGGTGGCTGCTCTGGTCCAGGTGGCTATAGTCATTAATGAAGAGCTTAATAACGCCCATAGCTGCCATTTGTATTTTTAGTTTCACAGATGAGGAAACTGAGGCTCAGAAAGGTTAAGGCAGTTTCCTGAGTCCCCAGAGCAGAGAAGTGGCAGTAGTAGAATTCAGACTCAGCTCTTTGGCTCCTATACATCGCTCTGTGCCAGTTTCCTCATCGGCCAGGCTGCTTGCTGCAAGCTCAGTTCTGCCCTGGATACAAACTGGACCTGGTGCCTATAGTGCTGACAAGATAATTCTCAGAGAGCAAAGCAGCTGTAGTGATGCCCTGGACATGTTGGCACCTGGACACCTGTCAAGGAAGGCTTCCTGGAGGAGGTGGGCTGCAGCCAGGACTTCATAGGATGAGCTGGATGCGGAGAGGAGAGAGGAGACGGCAGGAGTTTTGTGCTGGGGAACCAAGTGAGCCAGAGGACAGAAGCCAGGCTGAGAGTGGTCCCAGGGCCTCAAGGGAATCCCCCCCAGGATGTATACCCCCAACCCCATTGCCCTCCATGATTTGCAGACATGAAGTACAACTGCTGGAAACAGCAAGCGGTGCTGGGGGATAGACCCCCATTCTTCCGAAACCCCAAGAGAAGCCTGGAAGCTCTGCAGAGCAAGGTACCTGCAGATGGGACAAGTCAGGGCACCCTAATTATTCCCCTTTACTGCTAGAAGACCCTCACTGCCTCTGTGGGGCTGGGAATCCAGATCTCCATCTGACCCCTGGATTTTACAACACAAGCTTCCTCATGTAAGGCGGAGGGCTGATCACAGTAACATTATTCCATGAGAACCTTGAAGAGTAAAGGGATGTATGTCAAGTTTAGCACCTGACACAGAGTGCCCTCCCCTGTGTTTGGTTGTAATACACAGACACAGACCTGGCTTTGTTCCCATGTTCCTATGCGCCCCCCAACAGGTGTGCACATGTACATCACTCACCTCCATAGACTCAAATACGAGCCCTGGTCCACACCCACACCCAGCACATAGAGATTAGAAAAGACAGCTAGGCCCCTACACATATTGGGGTGATCCTGGGAACCCCACAGACCTGTAGCTAGTACTTGGATAGTTGAGCCACACCCAGGAGTTCAGGTTGTCGTGGTTCCTCACTGGAGCAGCAGTGACTTTGGTGCAGTGATGTACGTCTGAGCTGCTGGCATGTGGGAGAGGCTTGTCAGCAGCCGTGGGTGGGAGCGGGCCCAGGGAGTCTTTCCAGGAAGCCCAGCCATGTGACTCATGCCCAGAATCCCAGAAGGTCTTTGTGGAACCAGGGTGGGCACCATGTTCACCCACCTAGGCCATGTTTAAGCCTGTCCGTCTTGGCTCAGCAGAGATGCCCACGGCCAAGCCCACGGCAGTCTCTTCTCTATAGCCATTGTCTCCTCCTCAGAGCCTGATTCAGGAGGAGCCTGAGTCAGAAGCCTGGACCCAGCACACTCTGCAAGTGTTGGGCTGGAGTGGAACCTAGGCCAGTGTTCTCAGGCAAGATTGTCTGGGGCGTCAGGCTGGGGGGATGACAGTGTTAGCCCCAGGTCCTAGGGCCACAGCAGAATAGGATCCTAAGTTACTGTCCTGGGGAGAGATGTTTATAGTCAACAGAAAATGTGCCTAGTTGTCCCAGAAGCTTCTAGAACAACAGAGATGTTAGAAAGGCTAGGATTCAGACAGCAGAGCACATCCATGGGACATCCAGAGACAGTGTCAAGTACCAAGTGTGGTGATGCTTTGCCCACTGGGCACCTCTGTCATCCATTCAGCCCCTCATAAGTCCTTATCCAGTCCTCCCATGTGCTGAGGCCTATGCAGCAGAGGTAGAAGGAGGGACTGGGCTGCCCTGCCCTGCCCTGGGAGTGCCCCTGGTGCTCATAGGTGCAGATCAACCTTCCACCCGTGTCCCTGGCTCCTGGGAAGGGAAAGAGCAGCATATATATGGAAGGGCTCCCAGGAATGGAATAAGGGGGAGAAGACATGATGCTTCCAACAGAGAAGAGACCTGAGTCCTAGGATCCTAGGGCACTTGAAACAAAGAGAAAGGCCCCTGCAAGAGGGCAGCAGCTCTGGGACTTGCTTCCCAACTTTTCAGGATACAGACCAGTTGGATGAGACTGATGAAGAAAATTCCCCCAGGAAAGCAGAGGGTCCAGGGCTCATAGTCACAGGCAGAGGGAATGTTGTCTCCCTTCTGCATCCATGGAAGGGGGTTTGCCTCCTTCTGCTGAGGATTACTTTGGGTCCCAAGTTCTAGAAGCAGAGAGAAGGTTTAGAAAACAGCCAGCCACGAGATCACCAAGACACCTGCTTATCTGGGACCTTGGATTCACACAAGAAAAGGGAAGAAATAATCTCCCAGTGTGGACGAACAGGGAGAAGGAGGGTTGTTTGAGAGCATGGTATTGGCAGGGACACCTTGGTGTAGAAAAAGAGGCTGGTCATGAAGTGATCTTGGCAAGTCCTTAACCAGAGGCGTGCTCCTGAGCTATGCTGTTCCTCAGAGCACATCTCATTTCATCCAATGACAATAAAATCCCTGGCCCCTGCCCAAGTCTGTTCTGGGGAAACCCTCTCTCTGGAAGAAGGGCTCCCATCTGAAGCCAGGCCTTCCAGGCACTTCCTTGGCTACTGGACGTGGCTTGGCTTAGAGGGTAGGCCTTTGGAGGTCTGCTTGGAAGGATCTGGATGAGATGGGAGAGCCACAACTGTGCTCTTGGAATTAGACCCTGGACCTGGGAAGTCATGTGTAAGCCTTGGCTTTCAAGAGCCTCTGAAAGTGACCAAAGTTGGTGACTGCTCTTTGGGGGTCTTGGGGATCATCCTGGTGAGCAGGATTTGGGGCAGTGGCACCTTGCCTGGAGTGGCTTAGAGGATTCAGTGCCCACCTGCTGAGGTCTGTGGTGACAGGTGACTTTTGTTCTTCAGACTGGGCTCATGTGATGCTTAGAGATTGTGATGGGTGATTAGTGAGGGCTTTCTCTATTCAAATGACTGAGACCCAGCTCCACGTCAACTCATCAATTGTCCTCTTCCGTGGACCTCCAGGTCAGTGAACAGTTCCTTGGCTTATTGTAATGAGGAAGTCCAGCAAGCTGGTCTAGTTTTGGTACACCAGACTCCCAGGTAGAAGATGTCCTCAGGATAGCTTGTCCTCCTTCTCATGACAAACCTGCTGCTTTATTGACTTGGCTCTCAGGCCTTTTCTTCCTACGTGCCCCTGTGATTCCTGCTTGTGTGGGACTCAGGATTCAGATCATCAAAGCGCCATTGTCAGCTCTTAGAACAGCCGCTGAATAGCCTTGCTTGGGTCACAGATCTACCCCTGAACTATCACATGTTTGGAGAGACGACAAACCAATCAAGAGATGGCTGGCCAGCTGGGTGGGATGGCACATGCCTGTAATTCCAGCAGCTCAGGAGGCTGAGGCAGGAGGATCATTTGTTCAAAGCCAGCCTCAGTAAAAGTGAAGGACTCTTTCTCTAAATAAAATATAAAAAAGAGCTGGGGATGTGGCTCAGTGGTTGAGCGCCCCTTGGTTCAAGCTATGGAAAAAAGAGAGAGACACGGTTGGCCAGCTGCACCCACTTCAGTGGTTAAGGAGGCAAGGTCAAGTGATGCCAACCCAGTGAGATGGAGGAACCTTGCTCCATGACCTTCAGCCAGGGTCGTAGAGGAACTGCTGGGACTGGGGCTTCCTGGCAGAGACTGATGGGACTCCTGAGAGTGCTACCCTAGAGACTGAGGGGCAGATATCCCACCCAGGGTCCCCTGAAAAGGCAACACCCTCTGGCTGCTTTGGGGCCCAATCAGCCACAGCTTCTGAGCATCCAAGCCATTGTGGCCTGGGCTTCAAGAGGATGGGTGGTGCTGCTCCAAGCAGCCCTCCCTCGCCTAATATGTGCAGATGGCTGTGGGTAAGACAAAGGTGGCCACTCCCATCCCATTCAAGCAAGACACAGCTCTTTACCAACCTGAATTGTGCCAAGAGGGGAGTTCCATGTCCACCCAAAGCCTTGGGTCAGAGTGCCTAAAGTGCCCCCCACACACTGGCTGCTCCTGCTTTCCTCTGCCTCCTGCTGCCCAACACTGCAAAGAGTGGACAAAAACCTCCTTGGACATCATTCTGGAGACAGATCCTCTAACACTTCTTGACCAGCTTGTGGGACTCAAGGTCTTCCTGGTTCAAAAGAAGTGGACAATAAAACCTTTCCCACCATGTCAATGAATGGTGGTCCTGTCAGCCTTCCTCCCTCAGAGTGTCAGATTGGCCTCTTTTGTTAACCTATATGTTAGGCAGGGGCTCCCCAGGGCCAAGGACCCCTCTTCTAGCGTGGCCTGGACTCCAAAGTGAGCATCCATCTCCCTTTAGCAGGTTCTGAGGGTGCTTAACACACAATCTGAGCTATCAGCTCCCAGGAGTATCAGCTTCCTGGAACCAGTCACTTCACCAGAAGTTGAGTGAGTGCAAGTGTCTGGTACCCTTATAACCATCTTCAGACCCAAAAGTTGGGAAATGCCAGTGGATGTCAGTGGAGTGTCCACTAGACTCTGAACTGCCTTTTGGCTGCTGCCCTGGCCCCAAGAGTGGATGCCAGTACCTGCCTGTCCCCACAAGTTGCTCAATGACTTCAGCTGTTCCCTCTTAAGAAGTTAAGCCTCACCAGGCACAATAGCACACATCTGTAATCCCAGTGACTGGAGGCTGGGGCAGGAGGATTGCAGGTTTAAGGCCAGCCTGAACAACTTACAAAGACCCTGTTTCAGAATAAAAAATGAGGGCTGGGAATATAGCTCAGTGGTAAAGCATCTCAGTGGTAAATCTCCAATACAGTTAAAAAAAAAAAAAAAAATCAAGCCTCCTTTTTTCCTTGAACCAGAAAACCATCAGCCTGCAGATCACATCCTCTTCTGGATCCTGTTGATAGGCCTGGTGCAGGAAGTCTCAGGGCCTGTGGGGCAGTGTTTAAATGAAATGCCCCCCTGGTCCTGCAGCAGTGGCATAGAATAGGGTTTAGGGCCCACATGTTCAGGGTCCAGTCAAGGCTCGCAGTCTCTCTGCCACAGTTCCTCATCACCTATGTACCTGTTTGCAAAGTGAACATAGCAAGAGGTGGCTTGGGCATGGGCAGTCCAAGTGAACCATCTTGGGAGATGGGAGTTTGGAGCCAGAGCAGGATG
The DNA here is from genome assembly GCF_001458135.2 of Marmota marmota marmota. Lineage (NCBI taxonomy): Eukaryota > Metazoa > Chordata > Mammalia > Rodentia > Sciuridae > Marmota > Marmota marmota. The sequence continues at coordinate 8,773,801 of NW_025999999.1, read as the reverse complement.
GAAAGGAAGTTAGACCTATGGTTTCAGTTCTTCCAGCAGCAGGAGTGTGTCCCCAGTTCTTCCTGACTGAAGGTTTGTGACTTGGTGGGCCAGGCTGCTTTTCTCAGGCTTATATGGATTGTGTCAAGGGAAGGCCTTGGTCACTGGGGTTGGCCAGGCCTGAGGTGGGAGATGGGCCCAGGGAGCAGAGGGCAGGACCTGGGTTTTTTAGGTAGGTACTCTACTGCTCCCTGTCTTTCACCCCAGGCAGAGATAGACTCTGTGGCTCATGCTAGGTGGCCAGCAGGGGCCCTGGGTCATAGTATTTGACCCAGCTGAGGCCTCTGAACCAAATAGGCCTAGGCTCAAATGCCCTCTGCTGCCCGCCCTTTCTGGAGAGTTCTGTACTCTGCTTGCAGCTCTGCAAAGCCCATCGAGGCCCAGGTCTATTTGGCTCAGAGGCCCTTCTGGGGTCTCAGTTTCATCCTCTGTAGAGAGGGCTGGTTTAGTTCTCTGAGCTGTTGGCTCCCTAGGACCAGGATGCAGAAATAACCTGCTGAGCCTTCATGTGTGGCTGCAGTTGTCAGGGGTCACCTGAGGCTATAACACTCATTTACTGTGATTGAAATGGCCACACCATCCAAGAGCAGCTGGGAGTGGCACTGAGGTGACAGTACTGCTGACCTGTGCTAGGAAGGTGTGAGGCGGTCTGCCTCGCTGCCTCTGAAAGCAGAGGAGGCACCAGCCTCCACCCTTCTCGTGGTCATAGTGGGTTGAAAGACCCTGAGTCTTCTGTGCAGGGACAGAGCTCACTTGGCCTTTCCTGCAAGGTGCATTTCTCATGTGGGACATCATTATTTCTAATTGGTCTTTGGATTTTTTTTTTTTTCTTCATCAAACGTGTAGGAATGGATGGCAGTTTGTTTGGTCATCTCAGGGAGTGTGTAGGTCTTTTCTGCCTTAGATGAAACCCAGGCCCCTCAAGGCTGGCCAAAGGAAAGGCCTTTGCCTGGTGCCCAGGCCATCTGGCCCTGTGCCCTGCCCTCTGGCCACTCCTTCCCTCTGCATCTCTGCCCCCAACCCACCTCTGCCACCCTGCGAAGGTTCTCATGGCCTGTTCTTTCTTGTCCCTTCTACAGGATGGTGGTTTGTTAGCACCTCCGAGGAGCAGGGCTGGGTCCCTGCCACCTACCTAGAGGCCCAGAATGGGACCCGGGATGACTCAGACATCAACACCTCCAAGACCGGGGAAGGTAAGGGCTTGCAGGTTCTTGGGAGGGAGCATAGAGGTTGACATGCATGGCCAGCTGCCTCTGGGGTCAGCCCCTACTGGAGACAGAAGGCTCTTCTCCCTAAAACCACCTGAACCATTGAAGTAAGTGGGGCCACACCCAAGCCCCTTCCACTGTATAGAAACCAGCCCACAAGTGCACCTCCCCAGGCCTGTTCTGGCTGGCCCCACATGGGGCAGAGAACACAGGGGAAATTCCCTTGGTGTGTGGACCCCAGGCTTTGGCAACTTTGGGACAGAGACTGGGAAGAATAGTCTTAGAGCTAGAAACCCCCAGAAAACTCCCTGTCTACATAAGCCCTGGACACCTCTCAAGGACCCCACAAAGACTTGGCCTATGGTCCCAGCCCCACGCTGGGCTTCCTGCAACAAGAATGACCACAAGAGACTGGGTGTGTATGTGTGTGTCCTGCCTGGGTGGCCACCAGCCTGGCCCATGGCACAGGGTCAGGCAGGTCCATGAACCATTTCCCAGATCCCAGAGGAGGCTCAGGCCTCTCACTCGGTCTCTTTGATTAGCACTGGCTCCTTGAGGTTTTTCTGGGTCTTTCTCCTTGCATTTCAAGGAGCCTGCCTCTGTCCCCAGGCCATTGCTGGCCTTGGCAGCCTGACTGTGGACTCGGTATTCCCCAGAGCGGGCTGCCTGCCGAAGCCCAGGACTTTTGGGCCACCCCCAGTTCCCTGCTGCCTGCTCCTAGAGCCTTCCAAACCTCCCGTGGCCTGGAAACGGCCAATCTTTCCTTAACCAACTGTGGGAATGATCCAGAGGATGTGTCTGAGAGCCAGAGGAATTAGGCCTGCCACCCATGGCTCAGCCACTTCTAGGCCTGCTCCTCCCGCGCCCACCTCCCTGCTGCCCAGGCCAAAATAAGCAGCTCCCCCAGCACCAGCCCCTTGTTCCTCCCATCCCTAAATGTCAGTTAGTCGGTTGGCGGTTGGGCCCCACCCTTCTTCCTGTGTCACACTGATCAGAGCTTGGCCTTTTCAATGCACAGCCACCTTGGACAGGTCTCAGGGAATAGGCCCCATCAGGGAGGGTGCGAGTTTCAGGCTGAGCTACTCCCTGAGCCGAGGGACTGAGCCTGCATCCTCCCCCACTGGTCCTCTGGGGCAGTGGAAGACCTTGGCCTTGAGGTGGTCTGTCTAGTTTGTGCTCCGCAGTCCCCACTTCCTACCTAGTTCTGCTTCCTGGGAGGCATGCCACCGCCTCTCGATAACAATGGCTCACAGAGGCCCAGGTGGTAGATCAGAGGCTTTCATTGCCCTTGCCACCACCCTGGGAGGACACTGTTGCTGTTCTGCATCTCTTCAGGTTTGGGCCCTCTTGGGCCTCACCGTTGTGCCACATGCCTCTCAGTGAACCATCTGCTCCTTGGCAGGGAGGCTACTCTAGGCCCAACTCCAGGAGAGTGTGTGGTTAAGAAGGCTGCACCAGCAAGGGCAGAGTCGGGGTGTACATGGTGGAGTGAGCAAAAGCCCAGGTGGGAAAGAGCCTGGCAGGCCTGGGAGCATGACGCCAGCCTGGCCGGAACAAGACACAGGGGCTTCACATAGAATAGGTGGTGGCAATTTGTTGAGGATTTTGATCTTGATAGAGTAAGAATCAGACAGTAATCAGTGCAAGTTCTGCATTCAGGGGTGTGTGTGTGTACATGTGCACCCAGAGTGCCCCTTTTCTACTTGCTTCTAGTAGGACCTGTGTGCCAACACCTGGCCACACATAGACAGCTGTGGATTCCACCATCACATCTCGGGCATACCTTGCCGGAACCACAGAAGGGCTCAGGGCTGGGTATTCCAAGCCCCAGGCCCAGCCACTGTGGTGTGTCCACAGCTCTGCAGCTGGGTGGTAGATGTGTAACTTAGCACCCCTGGACCTTTGCTTCCCCACTTGTGTGATGGGGCTTGTGCTGACCACACAAGGCTTCTGTGAGGCTTGAGTGAGATGGTCTGTGAGTGGTTTAGACTGGGCCTGGCTTGCCGGGAATAAATGTCAGCTACCATAAAAGTGGCCCCAGGTCCAGACATCAGCTAAGCCCCTCTGCCACCCAGAGAGGCCCCACTCCCTCACGCCACCCCATCTGAAAAACCTTACACAGGACCTGATTAATGTCCCCAGAGCTCCTTAAGACCTTGCTTGGCCCCTGCCAGACCAGGAGGTGTCACCCTATGACAGGTGAGGAAACAGAGGCTTAGAGAGGGATGGAAGGCCTCACAGAGTGTCACAGGTGGTGGAGTCTGAATTGGAATCCACACCTCCTCGCCTTTTCCCCAGACCTCTACTTATACAAGGCTGGTCAGATTCCTCCCAGGGAGAGCAAATGCATCCCAGAAGGCCTTGCAGGGGTTTGGGCAGTTTTTCTTTCATTCTAACCACTGGCCTCCCTTCCTCCCCTGGCCCCAGGCAACCTGACAGCCTCCTTCTGCAGTGCAGGAGGTAGGGCCAGCTAGCACCCAGGAGTCCTGGTTCAGTGTCCATTCCCCTTGGGAGTACCATAGGAAGGTAGGGGCATCTAGAACTTGGACCTGAGCACAGGGGTGCATGGGGGCTCAAAACCCAGCCATAATAACTAGAGGACCGGTGCACAGTCTGCGCAGAGAGCAGCCCTGGCAGAGGGATCTCAAGCAGTGAGAAACTGGGGAAACTCAGTCTGTGTTGTCAAAGATCCAAATGGATGACATGAAGGAGCAGAGCCAGGGCTGCGGCATTTGTCCCTGCGCATTTCATTCAGCAAACTTTTCCTAGGCCAGAGGTGCTGTGCTAGGCTCTGGGAATGCAGAGACAATAGGCAAAGTCCTGTCTGGCGCTCTAGCACACTCCTGTAATCCCAGCAGCTCTGAAGGCTGAGGCAGGAGGATACGAGTTCAAACCAGCTTCAGCAGCTTGGCAAGGCCCTAAGCAACTTGGAGGGACCCTGTCTCAAAGTAAAAAAATAAAAAGAGCTGGGGCTGTAACTCAGTGGTTGAATGCCCCTGGGTTCAATCCCTAGTACCCAAAAAAAAAAAAAAAGAAAGGCAAAGTTGTCATCCTCAATAGACACCATCTAATGGGACAAGTGCGAAAGCAACAACATAAGCCGGAAAGTGCGAAGCCTGCCAGGAAGGGACCCCAGGTCTCTCCTAGGCACACTCATCCCTCTCAACATGCTGCGTGGCCCATGATGGCAAGCTCACAATCATACTTGTTGATGTCAACCCAGGTGCTTTTGGACACAAGCCCTCTGAATCAGCCTTCCCAGGAAACAGCGATCCATCGCTGCAGCTGAGGGGCTGCCTCTCAAGGACTGCTGTAAGGGACTCTTTTTGGTACTGAGTTTGGACCCAGGGGCACTTTACCACTGAGTTACATCCCAGCTCTTCTGCTTTTTAAATTTTTTTTTTTAAGACATGGTTTGCTAAAGTTGCTGAGGTCCTCCTGTCTCAGCCTTCCCAGTCACTGGGATTCCAGACATGCACCACCATGCCTGGCCAGGATCTTAAAATCTGTAGTTCTCTCCATGGCTCTGGGGCATAAGCTGAGAGGTTTGGGTTTGGTTGCATTTTCCCCCCACATGCCAACAATATCATCTGTCAGATCTACCCTCATCCAGCTAGGTTTGACCCTGGGCTCAGACTAGGTAATGATGACCTGGAAGCGTGCTTGGACCTCCCTCCCTCTGTCCCCTCCTCCTCCCCTCCCCCATCCCATCTCATCCTCATCTCCATTCTCTCCATTGGTTCGTGTTGGCCGCATGCTCCATCACCATCTCCCACACCAGTGTCCAAGAGACGCAAGGCCCATCTGCGGCGCCTGGATCGCCGGTGGACCCTGGGCGGGATGGTCAACAGGCAGCACAGCCGAGGTGACTGCGGGCACACGCCTCTCTTCCCCCCACTGCTGCTGTCTCTCACTAACGCCTGCTCCTTCCCACCCTCTGCCCTCTGACCTCTGCCTGTGGCCTCCTGACTTACCATATTTACAGGACAGACTTTCCTCTCACTTGCTGCAACTGGGAGTGGGGAAGGGGCCATGCTTGGGAATTGGGGCGGCACTAAGGGTGGTGCTGGTTTGCTGGTGTCCTGGGAATGGGGGTCGTGGGACTTCAGACACGGTTATAGGTCCCCCAGAAAGGAACAAGTCTTGAGGGACCAGGGGGATCTCAATCCCTATAAGGGCACCCCACCTCTCCATCCTTCATTGTCTCCTGCTGAGAAAGGCTCCATTGGCTAAGCCATCCTTGTGGCTGCTTGGGAACTGAGTGCAAAGAAGGACCAGCCAACAAGCCTCCCCCTTCGTCCAGCTCCACTTAAACTAGAAAGGTGCGGAAGTCAGGCAAAGTCTGGAACCAGGGCACAGCCCCGACCAGTGGGGTGCGGGGTTAGACCCCACCAATAGCAGCAGACTGGGGTTTTAGGAGGGGCTAAAGAAGAGGATTCCAGGGAGGCTCCTCACCTGGCCATGGGCTGATGAGGAGGGGAGACATTTGCTCTGTCGGAGTTTTCCCAACACCCAGGAGCTGGGGAGGTGAGGGAAGAAGGTACACGCCTTTGGACATCCCCTAACCATCTGCAGAGCCCCCGACTGGTGGAGGGCCAGTTTCTCCTGCCCCACAGAGAGCAGAGTGTGCTCCTCAGGGTGAGGACACAGCTGAGAGCAGCTTGTCACCCCCGAGAGGGGCATGTAATGAGCACTGGCCTTTTGGGAACACAGGGATGCCCCAGCTCATACTCCCACCCTCAAAGCTTGTTTCCAGAAGACAGTGGGAGCATGTTTTGGTGTCTGCCCCAAGCCTGAGGCAGCAGGAAGTCTGGACTCTTGGGTGGCCAAGCCTGTGGTTGGCTCAGCATCAGGCTCAGAACACTGGTCATGAGGAACCCAGCTTGTCCCCAGGGAGGAACATGGGCTGGAGCCTGGGGGCTGATGTAGGACAGAGGGATGAGTTGTAAAAACAGCACCAGGCCGAATGTAAAGCAAAGGCCACCTTCAACCTGGAGGGAGGAACAGCAGTGCAGGGAAGCAGCCCCAGCCATGGTGGCAAAAGAGAGTGGAATGGGGACCTGGAATCATAGGGACGAAGGTTGGCCTGCTCCACACTCCACACACTAAGCCCCAAACATGACTGACTCCACGGACACGCAGCTGGTGCAGTACACACCCTGCACGGCTCCCATGGCCTCAGTATGGCTGCGGTACCTTGTCACATCTAACCCTTCCTTCCCGTCACAGCTCCCCATCGACAGTCCTGTGCACACACACAACCACTCACAGGGCACAAATATAATTCCAATTATGCAGCCACACATAGACCATGCCACAAGTACATTATTCAGTCATCAGGGCTTTGTACACACAACTAACAGTCAATCACATCATCACATTCGGCAACACCCACAAGTCCACATACACATAACCCCCATACCGAGGGTTCACAGGCAGTGTAGTCACAGCTATTCACAGGATGATGCACGTGGACACAATTACACAACCAAATGAATACTTCCGCATCACCCATACATAGCAAATACCCAACCCCCCGTAAGAGACCAAGAGACCTAGCCGGCATAATTTCCAGCCTTGCTCTGTTAAAGCAGGCAGCCAAGAGAGGCCTGCAGAGAGCTGGCTGGGGACAGCACTGCCAACAGCAGAGTGGGTGGGAGCAGGGTGGAGAGGGCGACATCGAAGAACTAGACAAGAGAAAGCAGTGCTTCCCGGGGCCCCGCTCCACTCCCCGTCCCCAGCCAGCCAGGCCGTTGGAATCAAAGGCCTCTCTTTCACAGAGGGGTGAGGGAGTTGTAGGGGCCGGGAGGGGAGCTGGAGAGACTGCTGACAGAGGGGAAAGTGTTTGGAAAGAGGAGGCCTCTGTGGTTTGGAAACTGCAGGACTTCCAGCCCCTGCCTCCCAAACCAGAACAGTCTGTCCACCTCCCCTTGCCCATTCACCCTGTCAGCCGCCTGGCCAGCCCTTACCAGGACAGGAGTGCCCCCGTCCCTACATGGCACAATCCCAGTCCCCAGGCTCCGGCACGTCCCAGAGCCCTGAGAAGTCCCTGAGCTCACAGTCTCCCACCCCCCAGCTGCTTCCTAGGGACCAGCTCTTCCTGGCCTGCCGAACCACTCAGGACCCACTGGGGCCGATTCTATCCATCTGTGTATTCCGTTGTCTGGACATCCCCAAGGTGGGGTTTGTGGCCAGGTCCATAAGAGTATCTGTCTCCACTTGTCCTTCAAGTCACCTGTGAGTTGGGAGGACCGTGTGACACATGTCCACATGGAGGCAGTCCATGCCTCTTCCATCTGAGCCAACCAGGACAGAAAGCCGATCCCCATGGAGACAAGTGGGAAGAGTTGGTCTGACTGCCTGGCCCCTCCAGGGACGAGGAACCCGAATTCTCCCTCACTGTCCTGCCCAGCGACCAGGGCAGGGTGAGCCTCACTGGTAGCCAGTGGTCTTACAAGGAGCACATAAACTCCAGGGGGACATGTCACAGCCCAGAACTCTTAAGAACAGGGCCTTTTGCAGGACCCACTCAGTTTTGCTGGCAGAACTGATATCTGATTCTGTCCCCCTTCCTATCCCAGGAGGTCAGAGAAGACAGGAGCTTCCATGGCCTGTGGACGCTTGTCTGCCACAGGCACCCTAAGAGGTTGCAGCAGCGGGGCCTGGATCTCCGGAAGGCGAGCCCACACTACATGGTCAAGGCCCTGTACTTGGTGGTGGGGCAGGGCAAGGCTTCTCTGATCTTCCCCGCAAGAACTGTCATTTTTCTCTGCAAAAAGTAACCTTGCCTAGGAAAACTTTAATGATGGCTTCCTGCTCAAACCACAGGCTTTTAAAAATAGCCCTGCCGAACAAAGACAAAATGTGAAGCGCAGGCCTCACCTCCCCCAGACCTCAGACCCTGGATTCCCCGGCCTGGTGCTGCCCCTCAGGCCTGGGCCAGGGTTTACTGTGCCCCACTGGAAAATGGAGCAGGACCAGAAGCAGGCAGGAGAGCGAAGGTTGGCCCAGAGAGTGGGGAGCTGCTCCAAGGCCCGAGTCAGAGTCTGTCTGGGCAGGTTCTCAGGCGGGCTTGGCAGCAGTTCATGGGGGGGAGGGTCTGGGGTGGAATCTGAAGCCCCCTGGAGCAGGGCCCTCCCTGAGTCGGACTGAAGAAGGCCTACAGTTGTGGAGAGCATGCTGAGGAGTGGCACAGCCTCCCATGGGTTGTCACCCACCCTTTGGTTTTTTGGCAGCCTTTCAGATTAGGCCAGTGGCCCATCGGTTCCATCCTTCAGCCTGGCAGGACAGCCGCCTCCACCCCAAAGGGAGTCACTATCTTGGCCCAGCACAGGGCTGCAGACAGGACCCTGATAATCCAGGAGAGAATGAACAGATGGCCCTCCCGCAGCAGGGAGCTGAGGTGGCAGCTGTCCCCCTCCCTGACAGCCACTAGAGGCCCAGGCAGGCTGCCTGAGGGTCCAGCCAAGGAGTCCAGGGGGTGGTTGTCACAGCTGGGAGCCAGGAGGGGCAGGCTCTTAGAGGCCAGCTCCTGCTATTTCGAGCTCTCTGCAGGCTTCCCACTCAAGACACTGCCCCGCCCAGCCCGGCCTTCCTCCTCACGGAGCAGCCCACAGCCCCCTGCTCCTGCTGCACCAGCACAGTTCCACCTCTGGAGCACCCAGGCCCCCGAGGACTTTCCAAGGGCGTTGCCAGATCGTCAGTTTTTTCACCTCTGCTGTCCCTTGTTCTCCCAGTGAGGCTGGGTGGGAAGTGTGAGCCTTGAGCTGTCTGTCCCCTAGGCAGAATCTCACCTAGGAGGCAGGTGTCCTCCCTAGCCAACTATGAGTCTACCTGGTCTTGCCAGGGACAGGAGGAGTGGACCCAGCAGACCTGAAGCAAACACCTCCCTGGAAACCTGAACAAAGGCTGTAGAGGGAGCATGGGGCTTCCGCAGGAGGGAGACTGAAGGGGGCCAAGGGGATGCCTGGCACCCCAGCCTCCCCACACCTGTCCCCTCAAGCTCTTCCTGAGGTTCCCCAAGGTGCCTTTCTGTTGCCTTGGGAAAACCTTGAGCAAGACCCTGAAGTCACACCCATGAGAGTAGCGTAGACGTGAATGAGCAGTGATCTTGTGGACGGCCGGGGCCACACAAACCCAGGAACTGTGGAGAATGTGGGGCACCTGGCAGCTCCGCCCCTGCCACAGGACCTTTATCTTAACAAAACACAGCCACTCCCATAGGACTTGCGTTCCATGAAACTCTCCTGGGGACATTACATGACCTGCTGTCAATCGGGGGCCAGGTGCTTAGTGAAGGCTTCACCAAGGAGGTGCCCCTGGAGCTGTCTGAGGCTTAGAATGAGGAAGGATTTAAGGGACTGAGGCGGAAGCAGGGCCAGGAGAGGGCATTTGGGACACAGATGGAAACGTGGCACATTTGTGGAAGGGGTATCCTGAGGGTCCTGAAGGTATCAGGGGACATCCAGCATTGGTCTCAAGACTTTCTGACAAGCAGTTTCCTTCTAACTCTGCCTTTAGCCCAGGGAGCTTCTGGGGCCCTCTAAACTCCAGGCTCAGCATCCTGCTTGCCATTATTAGGCTGGGAGAGCTGGCTTTGCTGAACAACCTGGGACGTGGCTGGCTTTGACACACACTGGGCACGGCAGTAACCCCCGCCCCCGTGACCTTTCACTGCTACTCCTGAGGCCTGGTCCTTCCCTTCCCTGGAGAAGCCAGAGCTGACCCAGAGCACCTTGGCAAGCAGCTGAGCAAGGCCAGGCCTGGGCAGGAGGGGACAAGAAGCAGGGCCTGCACCTCAACTTCAAATAATCTTGCTCTCTTACTCCCACTGCCCACTCACAGAAGAGAAGTATGTCACCGTTCAACCTTATGTCAGCCAAAGCAAGGACGAGATTGGCTTTGAGAAGGGTGTCACCGTGGAGGTGATCCGGAAGAATTTGGAGGGCTGGTGGTATATCAGGTAGGACCCTTGACAGAGCCACAAGATGCCTCTGGCCCATCTGTCCTGGGCCCACAGAACTGGGTGCAAAGGAGCTATGGCCATCCACTGGTGGGTACGTACTGACAGCAGCCCTGTACCAATTGTGCACATCTGGAAAGCTCAACCAGGGAGCGCTGGTCTTGCAGAGTGTCTCCGGGGGCAGGAAAGCAAGGCTGAGCACAGCCAGCACAGTGCAGGGCCCACAGGCCATGGTGCAGTTCCTTCCCGCTCATCTGCCAAGCATTCAGCACATCTGAATTTGGTTTTCTGCGTCCGGCCTTGGCTGCCTGGTCTGATCCACAGTTAGAGCAGTTTGGAGCACTGGTGTCCCCAGGCCCTACTGAAGTCCCATCAGACAGCCTCTGCTGTCATGGCTCACCACCCAGGGCTCCTGATGTGAGCTTGTGGCATCCATGTCCTTGGCCTGTGAGGGCTGTTCCACTTTGCAGGACTGTAGTGAGACTAGAGTGGAAGAAAGGTCTGAGCCCAAGCCCAGTTTGGGCTATCAGAGGTTCCTCCTTCCCCTGCCCCATCCCTCTCCCAGAACCTAATCCCACTTCTCAGTTGAGAAATCCATTTGGGGTATGGGTCAGGGAGTGGTGGGGGGGAGGCAGTCTCCTGACCCACTGGAAGTAAACAGAACCCTGTGACTCCACTCACCATTACCAGACCAAGACCTGCCCTTTAGCCTCCTCTGCCCTCCAAGGCAGTTGCTCTCAGGAGACACTGTTGATTCCTTTGGAGAAGCTCAGCCATGGGGACTTGACCCAGCTTTTCCTCTGCTGCCACCTAGCTAGGGGAGACTGCCCCCTCTCTGTGGGCTCTGGGAATTGCCGTTTCAACCCAGCACACCCAGCAACCCCAGACCCTGCACCCGCAGGATGTGTACTGAATGGTCTCTCCCAGAGAGGCTTGGGTTGTGCTATGGCACCCCTGTGACCAAGGCAATGTGAGCACTCACAGGACAGTTGCTCAGAATATGGCAGGACATGGTGGTGTTAAAAGTTAGTCTATGCTGAGCTGATGATGGATGAAGGCCACTGGCTACACAGAATCCAAACCTTAGTGTGACTTGGTAGGAGGTTCTCTCCCTCATGGTCCTTGCCCTGTTGTATATCAGTCAGGAGTAACGAAATGTCCCTTTTTGTCCTGCTAGGTGGGATGAACAGTACCTGGGTGTGTGTTGCCCATGGTCATTGCCCCTGCCTTTTATGTTTAGGAACAGAAACTAAAGCCAAGCCAAAGACTTAGCAGCCAGGAGCCTGAAGTGGAAAGGCCAGCAAACGTCTTGGCAGGCTGGTGGCCTCATTCACTTGCCTGGAAGTGACCTACAAGGCTGCTTTCTATTTTGCTTTGTTTTGCTTCATTTTTTGGTTTTCTAAAATGACCAGCAAAGTTACTCTGAGCTACTTCTAATCAACTCTTGTTCCCATGGCCTAGTCCTTGTCCCCGTTAGCCAGTGGGAGTCCAGCTGAGAATACTGTGCCATAACAGTTCCACCTTAAGAAAGCTGCCAGACACCCCCTTAAGTATGCCATTTCCCAACATTCCAGGCTCTGTGTTGATCCTCATTTCCTGTCTTTTTTCTCCTCCCCCACCTACACACACACACACACACACACACACCCCTCTGCTGCCTGCCCTGCGCAGAGCTGGGAAATGGCTGTGAGAGAAAGGGGCTCAGACACAGCCACTCCTGGTGCCCTTGCATTTCCCTGCCTGGAACCTGGATTTATCTAAATAACATACAAACTCTGAAATGGGGGCACTTGGGGCTGTAAGCAGGCCTTGCTTTGCTTTTCTTTGCCTTGGCCTTTGGCTAATAAGAAGCTTAGGCACTTTCACTAGTTGCTTCTATCCACCTTTGAAAGTCACCGTTACATCTGAGAGCCATCACAGCCCCAACTTCCATCCTTCATTCACTGATGTCCGCTTTCCAAGCCCGGACAGATGAGCTTGGGACAACCTGTGCACATTACTGTTATGGACGGAAGGAGCCTCTTCCTTCTTGTGTTCTCCAGCAAATCTCCATGTTCCTTCTCTCACCTAATGAGTTCCTAAGAAAAGAGGGTGAAAGGAGGGCTGTTAGACATCTGGCCTGGAAAAACTATTCCAAAGAGCCAGATGTGTCCCAGGGAGCAGACAGGGACATTGCAACTCAGGCTTGGGGGCACTGGCCAGCAATTGCCAGTCCAGGAAGTGAGTCCCCAGTGGATTTGGGTGAAGACTCAACACCACGGGGAAAAGGGAAAAAGCTTGTTTTTAAGAAGTCATCAAATCACCAGAATGAAGTCAGCCCTGTCATTTGTCTTTTGCTTTTGTTTATGAGCTTTTGGGTTTGTTTGGCTTTGTTTTTGTTTTGCCATACCAATGGTTTTAATTTTACCAGTCATGTGCTTTATTCTTGTCATTTATGGTTTCTACTTTTGGAGCCCCATTTAGAAAGTCTTTCTCAAACCTCCAAATTATGTAAATATTTTTTATTTTTGCTCCATGTATGGCCAGATTCTTTCTTACTTATTTTTCCTAATTGGATAATGCATTGTCCTCAAATCACTTATTGAATAATCCATCCTACCCCACTGATTTGAAATGTTGCCGTTAGCCTGTTCACAAACTTACTCTGTGAACTTCACCCATGTGCTGTCCCTGCGTAGTACCCACACCCTCCCCAGTCAGTCAGTCTTCTTTACACACCTCTTCAGTGTGTCTATCCTTATGGATACACTTTAACAGCTACTCTGTTCCTACATCTTGCAGAAAAGTAAAATTGAGCTCCAGAAAACAGACTTTTCCAAGGTCCCATAGACCAAAACTCTCACCCTGTGATACCTCTTTCCTCTTTAATAATCCTTTTCTTTCCTGTGGGGCATTTAACTCCATACACCACTTTCTCATCCCTTATCTTCCATTTCTTATCTCTAGGGTTACCCTCAAATGATTGTGGAATAGCATTCTCAATTGTGAATAGCTATTGAGAAGTCTACCTTTGGGCACCCACCACTGGAGAACTCTAATCTCAAGGTCCCATGTTTATTTTACCTGATACTTTGCAGAGAATGAGAGCCCATGCCAAGAGGGACCAGGCAAAGCAAAGGGAGTTAGAGGAAAGAAGCTGTTCTCTGAGCATCTTTCCCAGCAAGTCTCAGCTCTGGTTCTCTTGGAGCAGTGGGATTACCAAGTCTCTAGCAACGCATGGTAGAAAAGTCTCAGCTGGGCAAGGCCAGGTGGATACTAGGGCCTGAGCCTGAAAGAGATGTAATGATGGTGTGGCCCACTCCTCTCCACAGATACCTGGGCAAAGAGGGCTGGGCACCAGCATCCTACCTAAAGAAAGCCAAGGATGACCTGCCAACCCGGAAAAAGAATCTGGCGGGCCCCGTGGAGATCATTGGGAACATCATGGAGATCAGCAACCTGTTAAACAAGAAGACGTCTGGGGACAAGGAGACTCCACCAACTGAAGGCGAAGGCTCTGAGGCCCCCATTGCCAAAAAGGAGATAAGCTTGCCCATCCTGTGCAATGCTTCCAATGGTAGTGCCCTCGGTGTCCCCGAGAGGACCGTCTCCAAACTGGCCCAGGGCTCTCCAGCTGTGGCCAGGATTGCCCCTCAGAGGGCCCAGATCAGTAAGCACATCACTGACCTTAGGTCCTTGCCACAGAGCTCTTTATAGTGGGGGCAGAGAGTGCAAGGAAGGCCAGAAGAGAGAGTGGGACCTAAGCTACAGACTGAGGGATCCTGAGCCCTTATGCTGTTAGCTCAGGTCATTCTCATCACCAGTGGAGAAGGCAGGGGAGTGTGTGGCTGTGCCTCTCCCAGCCATCTCTCTGAAAGTAAGTCACATGAGTGCAGGCTATTAGCATTGCCCCTTCCCTAGAGACCAGGAACGGCCATTCTTCAGAGGAATGTAGTCCAAGAGAAAGAAGTGGTTTCTTCACACTATAATAAAGATTTTAAGAACCTAGTGGTTGATGTGTAGATGATTTAAAAATAAAGCCCTCAGTTCCCTGCTTTGTCAAGTACCTGCAGGGCTTCTGTTTGGAGTGAGAGATGTGAAAGATGGTAGGACATCTTCCTGGGACTTAAACCAGTATATTTTCTTTCTTTCTTTCTTTTCTTTTTTTTTTTTTTTTTTTTTTTTTTTTTTTTGCAGTACTGGGTTGGAACCAGGGGTGTGCAACCACTGAGCTACATCCCTAGCCCTTTTTATTATTTATTTTGAGACAGGACCTTGCTGGATTGCTCAGGCTGGCCTGCAACTTGCAATCCTCCTGCCCCAGCCTCCCGAGTCTCCAGGATTACAGGTGTGCACTAGCACACCCAGCTCTTCCACCAGTTTCTAGAAACCTGAAAGAATGAGCTGAGACTTTAGCACTCTCCACAAAGTGGTTTCAACAGAGTTTATGCCAAGGATCTCCTTTAGCTGGGCATGGTGGTGCACCCCTATAATCCCAGCTGCTGGAGGAAAGCTGTTTTTTCAGTTGAGCTCTGACTTAGGTTCTTTTGGCCCTTGTGCATGAAGCCTTTTAGGCATCAGCTGGGAAGTTGTCATTAGGTGTCCCCTCTTGCCTAGCTCTGTGCTAGCCTCTAAGGATTTAGAGTGAGCAAAAAATAGACATGCTGTTGCGCATTGCCTGAATGGAATTACTAAAGCCATGTCTCTTCTTCTAGGCTCCCCAAATCTAAGGACAAGACCTCCACCACGCCGAGAATCCAGCTTGGTATGTGTGCTGAATTTCTACTCCCTTTTTGTTCCTTTTCTGGGGCTGTTCTCTAGCAGCTCTGATTAAGAGGCTGTCTTGCTGCAGAGCCTACTGCCTAAAGGTTTTCCAGGGCTCTGCTGGGGCTTCCAGTTTTGGGGGCTGGAGGCATGGAGGGAAGCCTGTAGATCCCGGCCTTTCTGGGGGCCTGGCTGGACAGTTTATAATCGGAAATGCACTGCGCTCCACAGCTAAATAAATCCATCCCAGCCACTGCACTGGCAGACATAAACATTTAGACTGGCCGGCAGCAATGTCCAACCAGGGCATTGCCAGGAGCTGGAAATGGGGCTGCTGTCCATGTTGCCTGGAAGACTTTCAGCTTTGCCTTGCTCAGGAATGCCTGGTGGATGTGGTGGATGTCAGAGCCTGGGAGGGCAGAGGGCAGATCCGTGAGTGGGGAGTTGCAAGGACAGGCTCACACCAAAGTTTATAGAGTGTCCCCACTGCTGGGTTCCGGGCTCTTATGGGTAGGGTTTCCTGGTGACCAGCATCTCAAGCAGGTAGATGTGCAGTCGGTCTAGGTCTTGGGGGACCCAAATGGTGGTGGCAAGCTGAGAGTCCTGGAACAAAGAACTGTCATCAGGGCTGTGGACAGATTGGAGCTTCAGCCTGCCAGGCATGGCTGTGTGTTCTACTTTCAACATGTTGATGCAGAGACCCTAGGCAAGTCACTTACCCTCCTCAGGCTTCAATTTCCTTACAAGATAGGGACAGCCCTAGCTATCTCTTAGGGCTATCCTAAGGATAAGAAGCGATGCATAGGGCTGGCAGGCAATTTCCATTTCCCATATCAACTTGACTATGGGATAGAATCTTCTGGTGTACAGGGAAAGATGCTAAGGTCATACCCGGGCTTAGCAACAAATCACTGTAATCAGTGACATCTGCCCTTAGAGAGGGGATAGCATCAGTCCATGGAAGAGGAGACCTCTGTACATATAGGGCTTGGAAGATTTTGTTCCTTCCTTGCCCTAGCTATTGGCTTTCTTTTCTCCATGGGCTTACTGAACAATGGATTCTGCTTCCCTCCCATCTCTTTTAACACAAGCTAATTATTTTCAGGCAGACTTAATTTGTGTGAGAATGGGCTAATTCCTTCCACACACCAAATTCAGGGTTGCTGAAACAGGGCCACCATCCAGGTAGGTTCTGAATCTCACCTGGCCAGGAAGCACAGGATCACAGAGCCAGGCATTGGGCAAGGAGGGTTGACTGATTCACACCCAGTCCCTGAAAACCAGCTCCCTCCCACCCTCATTCACTGTGCTCCAAGACAGCTCTGTTTTGTTTGTTTTGATTTTTGGTTTGGTTTTGGTTTTGATTTGGTACTGAATTCAGGAGCACTTAGCCACTGAGCCACATCCCCAGCCCTATGTTGTATTTTATTTAGAGACAGGGTCTCAAGGAGTTGCTTAACGCCTCACTTTTGCTGAGCCTGGCTTTGAACTCACAGTCCTCCTGCTTTAGCCTCCCGAGCTGCTGGGATTACAGGCTTGCTCCACCGCACTCGGCTAACAGATCTGTTTGGATTGACAGGATTGGGATTAGGACATGAGGGTTTCAGGGGTGTTGACCTTTGGTCTTTGAGCTCTTCCTATGTCCCTTGCTGGACTAGAAGTTATCTACATATCTCAGTAAGTCTCTTAATGACCCTGTTATTAGTTCCATTTTGTAGATGAGGAAACTGAAGCTCAGAGAGTTGACATCAAGGGCCTCACACACAGCTGGTAAAATACTGGGACTGGAGCCCAGCAGTCTTCTAGGTCTTCCAATCACAGAAAAAGCGGGAGGGAGTGAGGGAGGCGGTGGTGGGGATCTACCCTAGGACTGAAAATAGTTGCCTCCTGCTACAGCACAGCTGCTTCCCCTCCTCATCTCTTCCCTCCTCCCCGCTCCCAGTTGGTTTGCTTTAACCCCTTCTGTATGAAGTAGGTCACACACACCCAAAGCCCATTCTAATCAGTGGAGGCTAACTGAAGCTAGAATCCACAAGGGCATGTTGTCCATTGGGGCTACTGTTGGATGCCCGGCATCTCAGATCAGCTTCTGGCACCTGGGAGCCACTAGCAAATGGTAGTAGAATGAACAAATGAGGCCCACGTTAGCCCGGAACCATGAGCTGGGGCAAAAAAAAACAAAAAGTATCCTTGACTGTGGAGTTTAGATGTTGCTGTACAGGGGTCTAAAAGGCACTTGGGACCTCAGTGTGTTCTATCTGCCTTGGAGACAGTGTCCTGAGTTCTAATCGGGGCTTCCCTAAATTTTTGGCACTGTCAGGATGAGCAGCTGAAGACTTCTCCCCAACTCCACTGCCCCTTGCACTCCCACCTCAGCCTCCTAGAGATGGTGAGCTCCCAGGCCCCGCCTGGCTGCCAGGCACCCCACCTGCAGCCCCTCACCTTTCAACTCAGGAGGGAGGCGCTCCTCTCCGGGAGGCAGTGCATGCATTTTGTCTTAAGAATTTCTCTGCTTTATCGTTTTCATTTTGGGATCCAACTGTTGAGGCATCAGAAAACTGGCCCTCCAGAGATGGAAGCATAGAAACTCTAATATTAAGAGTAAGCATCTGCCAGCTCAGACCAGTCTCAAGTGAACCCTAAGTACCGCTGGAATCTCCTCAGGAGCGCAGCCTCTTGGGGATCTGCCCTGCAAGCGAGGACAGATGCCTGCGGGGCCAGCTGCTGTCCAGCTGGTCCAAACAGCCACACGCACATCCCCCGGCTGGAACGGGCACCGGTCCTTGGCCTTGTCGCCTCCCTGGTTAGCTGGATTTTGCTCAGTGTTCTCTTTCCACTTTAGGGGTTCCAGCTGCCGAAGCCACCAGAGCCCCCTTCTGTCGAGGTGGAGTACTACACCATTGCCGAGTTCCAATCGTGCATCTCTGACGGGATCAGCTTCCGTGGTGGACAGAAGGCAGAGGTGAGCCTTGGCCCCGACGCCGAGGGTTTCACTCATTGTGGTCAAGGCCTGCATTTCCCATTTTACGTCTTGCTAGCAAGGTTCCTGGGACAAGAAGGGATGGTACAGAAACATGCCCCACAGTGAAGAGCACTTGCCTAAAGCTGGTCAGGGCCACAGTAGGGACTAGAAACCCGGATGTGTGCCTCCACCTGTGTGCACTCAGGGTGCCAGAGCGTGGGTGGGAGCTGAGAATGGGTGCCTCAAAACAAAGGGCTGCTATAAGCACACAAACTCCGAGGAGAGGGGTTAAATAAGACCCAACTCATTTTGTTTTTATGGTGGCAGGGCTTCTCAGAGCCTAGGATAGGGTGACACCCAGTCTATCATAGTGGTATTGCTGGGCCTGCTGTTTGTCCCCACAGCCTTTCTCTCCCAGGAGCACTGCAGGGGCCTGCACCCCACAGAACCCACATCGCGAAATGCTGTTATTGGGAGCCTGTGGTCCAGGCCGGTGCAGTAACAACATACTTAAGCCCCAGTGTGGCCACATCTGCACCACAGGACCTCTGGCCTTTGATACAGTTACTTCTTTCCCCCCAGGTTTTTAAGTAATTGTCTCTAAAAGGGGTACGAGACCCTGATGTGTGCCCCCCCACCACAACTGTCCTCCTAGCATTAAACAATTCTACACACACACACACACACACACACACACTCACACGCTCACACGGGAAACCTTACAAGACTCCAGTGGATGGCTGCAACCATGGACAGTATCAAACCCAACATATACCGTTTTTTCCTGTACAGTCACAGTCGTGATAAAGTTGAACATATAAATTAGGCAAAGTAAGAGATCAACAATACCAACTAATAAAACACAACAATTACAACAATATACCATAATAAAAGTTACTTAAAACTTATGAATTGTATATTTCTGGAATTTTCCAGTTAATGGACCACAGGTAATGACAACCTTGGAACACAAAACCTTGGCTAAGGGAAAACGACTGTACTTCATGTTTTATTGGTGCTGAGCATGGTGTTCCAGGGGACAGAGAAGATTCTGACTGGTTCGTTTCTCTGGAGTAGCTTTGTATGGCCATGCAGTTAAATCCGAGAGACACGTGTGAAGCTGTCAGATTCACTGGGCTTCCTCTGCCGGCTGCAGAGCCGACACCCCAGCATGAATGTTTTCAACCACGTGTCTGGAACTTGGAACTATTTTCAAGAGAAATCATTCTCTCTAGTTCTAGGGTTTCCAGAAAAGCCTACAAACTTAGAATGAAGGTTTGGTGGGGCTGCAGAGGCATGGTCTCCAAAGAGCTCAATTGTCGTTCTCCACTCTCCCTCTCTTCTTTCCTTCCCCCCACTCCATGGTGCCAGTGTTTTCATGCTCCCCAGCCCCAGAAGCCTTCCTTGGGACCTTTTCCTCCACAAGTGTCCCACAATCCCAACTTATCTTCCCTTTACATTCCGCAGTTCAAATGAACCCCAGCACAACCAGCAGCTCATTCCTGGTCATTAGCCTATCTTAGAAGTCAAGGAGGAAGCTCCTTGAACTAGTTTATAATAACATGGAAATGATTGAATAAAAGCCCCTCACCCTTTCTACAGGAAGGCATTCAACCCAAAGAAATCTCAGGTCATGGAATTTCAGTAGGATTCCACAGTGAAATGACAGTAGTCAGGGGACACTGAGGAGATGTTTTGCCAAGAGGCTCTGGCTTAGGCCTATATGTCCCATTTCAATCCATCTATGACTTCCCTGAGACACCTTTTCAAGGGCCTCCCAGGGAGGATCTAGGAATATTGGGGGTGGGAGGAGGACTGGGTAGTGGAATGGTGGTGATTCTTTGTACATCTGGTTCCTTGGCAAGTTGGGCTTTGTAGGGACTGGGAACAGTGTGGTAGTTTAGGGGAAGTGGAGGAGGTTTCTGTAGAGGAGGCCAGCTCAATACAGACTTGGAAGGTTAGGGGACAGTAGAAACCCCTCAACCAGGAGATGTTAGAGGCATGGTTTAAATTCTGATCTGTCATTTACTGCAGTGGGTCTTGGGCCACTTTCTCAAGGGCTCAGTTTCCCATCTGCAAAGCGGAGGTGATGGAGCCCAGTGTGAGGCCCCTCATCTGGGACACCACAAGGTTCCAGAGACCCTCTCAGCTCACTGGCCTGCCACCTCTTCCTCCCAGGTCATCGACAAGAACTCGGGCGGCTGGTGGTACGTGCAGATCGGTGAGAAGGAGGGCTGGGCCCCTGCGTCCTACATCGATAAGCGCAAGAAGCCCAACCTGAGCCGCCGCACGAGCACATTGACACGGCCCAAAGTCCCGCCGCCAGCACCCCCCAGCAAGCCCAAGGAGACCGAGGAGGGTCCTGTGGGTGCCAACGAGAGCCAGGATTCCCCACTGAAGCTCAAGTACGAGGAGCCCGAGTATGACATCCCCGCCTTTGGCTTTGACTCCGAGCCGGAGCTGAATGAGGAGCCCACAGAGGACAGAGGCTCAGGAGACCGGAAGCCTGCCCAGCCCCGTAGACCCTCACCTGCCTCCTCCCTGCAGCGGGCCCGCTTCAAGGTGGGCGAGTCTTCAGAAGATGTGGCCCTGGAAGAGGAGACCATCTATGAGAATGAGGGCTTCCGGCCATATGCAGAGGACGCTCTATCGACCAGAGGCTCCTCTGGGGACAGTGACTCCCCAGGTGGCTCCTCACTGTCCCTTGCCAGGAAAAACTCGCCCAAGTCGGGCTCCCCAAAGTCATCATCGCTCCTAAAGCTCAAGGCAGAGAAGAACGCCCAGGCTGAACTGGGGAAAAACCACTCCTCGGCCTCCTTTTCCTCGTCCATCACCATCAACACCACCTGCTCCTCCTCTTCCTCCTCTTCCTCCTCCCTGTCAAAGAACAGTGGTGACCTGAAGCCCCGCTCTGCCTCGGACGCAGGCATCCGTGGTACTCCCAAGGTCGGGGCCAAGAAGGACACTGATATGAGGGCTGGGCTGACCTCCTGTGCCCGGGCCAAGCCATCTGTCCGGCCTAAGCCCTTCCTGAACCGGGCAGAGTCACAGAGTCAAGAGAAGATGGACATCAGCACTTTACGACGCCAACTGAGACCCACAGGCCAGCTCCGGGGGGGCCTCAAGGGCTCAAGGAGTGAGGATTCAGAGCTGCCCCCACATACAGCCTCCGAGGGGCCCAGTGAGGGGGCCAGGAGAGGCTCAGCCGACATCATCACCCTCCCGGCCACTGCTCTCCCGTGTACCCCCAAGAAGGAGTGGGAAGGGCCAGCCACCTCCTACGTGACATGTAGCGCCTACCAGAAGGTCCAGGACTCGGAGATCAGTTTCCCTGCCGGCGTGGAGGTGCAGGTGCTGGAGAAGCAGGAGAGTGGCTGGTGGTATGTGAAGTTTGGGGAGCTGGAGGGCTGGGCCCCTTCCCACTACTTGGTGCCCGATGAGAACGAGCAGACTAACACCCCTGGCAAAGAGCAGGATGTGCTAAAGAGCAGGCAGAATGAGGGCAAGTCAGACAGCCTGGAGAAGATCGAGAGGCGGGTGCAAGCGCTCAACACCGTCAACCAGAGCAAGAGGGCCACACCGCCTATCCCCTCCAAGCCCCCGGGAGGCTTTGGCAAGACATCAGGTGCTGTGGCGGTGAAGATGAGAAACGGTGTGAGACAGGTAGCAGTCAGGCCCCAGTCGGTGTTTGTGTCCCCACCACCCAAAGACAACAACCTGTCCTGTGCCCTGCGGAGGAATGAGTCACTCACAGCCACCGACAGCCTGCGAGGCGTCCGCAGGAACTCCTCCTTCAGCACAGCACGCCCAGCGGCCGCGGAGGCCAAGGGTCGCCTGGTGGAGCGGGCCGCCAGCCAGGGCTCCGACTCACCCCTGCTGCCCACACAGCGCAATGGCATCCCTGTGTCCCCTGTGCGCCCCAAGCCCATCGAGAGGTCCCAGTTCATCCACAATAACCTCAAAGATGTGTACGTCTCTATTGCAGACTATGAGGGGGATGAGGAGACCGCGGGCTTCCAGGAGGGGGTGTCCATGGAGGTACTGGAGAGGAACCCCAATGGCTGGTGGTACTGCCAGATCCTGGATGATGTGAAGCCCTTCAAAGGCTGGGTGCCCTCCAACTACCTGGAGAAAAAGAACTAACCGAGATTGTGCAGTCACTCCAGCCTCTGTGCCACTGTACCCGCCACTGGATGAGCAGTGACATGCAGACCAAAGGGGAAGGACAAAATGGGAGGGGGTGGGGGAAGAACAACATTAAACCCTGCAGATGTGGGACCTTAAAGATGGCCCGCCTCCCAGCTGTTGCCTGGAAGGGAGGATACATTGAATAGGGGAGGGAATGACCTAGAACCCAGAGATGAGAAAGTTGGGACCTACGTGTGCACCTTGGTGACTTCATTGATGGAGTACATGTCATTTGGGACAGGCCATGTGGGAAACCCCAATTGTGCCTTTGCTGCAAATCTGGAAAAGATGTGGTCATAGGGGGGCCTCCAGCATTCTGCCCATTGGGCTGTTTTGGTGGCTACCATGTTGCCACCAGAGGTAGCCCTTGTATTGTCCTTATCCATGTTTGTGGATTGTGCTGTTTCCCAGGGATTGCCACCACCCACCGTGGCTGGATGCATGTGAAGACCCCACAGGCCCTGGGACTTGGAGTTGTCTCATGAGCTCACGTCTCTCCCGGGGCCAGGCCACTATCGGTGTCTGGGAGTTAAAGAAAACACAGTTCCCAGGTGCCAGCAAGAACTACCTTCTTAGCTGTCATTGCCCTGGCCTTGAGAAGAGAGTCCGCCCTCCTTGGGGTACCCCATGGAGGACACAGTGCTGGAGTTTAGAGAGGGTAGGGGAAGCCGTCAGGCTCTCCGTCATCAGCACAGACTACTTGGGGTATTTTTGGGCGAGCAGTTCCTTTGCATGTTTCGGGAGAGGTTTGTTGACTTGGGGTTTATATGTCAGGCCTTTGGTTGGGTCTTATTTTAGGAGTTGTTTGGGCACCCTGGGGGGTCAGCCTCACATGGGAACAGAAGGGGTGGAGGGTGGGCTTTTCTGTTGTACTCTGTGGAGGGGTGTTTTGTTTTGTATTTGGCTTCCCATCCTCCCCTCCATAAGCCACGTCGTTTCGTTTGGTTTCCACTGTGTGGACTTTGCCTGCGCGGCACTTGCCAGAGGGATTTGGGGCTGGGTAAGCCCAGGTCTCAGTCTTGGCAAAATAGAGAAACTGTCCTTCTGGTTCCTGCCCAACCTTGGTGGGGCAAAAACCCTCCCCAGGAGGGAGGAAGGTGTTGTTAGGAGCCAGACCTTTGGAGAGAAGGCAGTGCCCAGGCTGCTGGGTGGCTGCCATTCTGTGTATGTTCTCCCACCAGGGCAGGGCCGAAAGCCTTACAGAGACTGTGGAGAAGCAGCCGTGGCCCCCACCCTGGGTGGAGGGGACCCCAGCTGGGCCTCCTGGGTCAGACTGGAGCAGACACCACCAGCCACTCCTCTGGCCTACTGGCAATGCCACAGTTGCTCGCGAAGAAGGAGGACCCTGTGCCTGGAGCCAGTCTGGTCTTCCCGGGGGCAGTGCCCCAGTGAAGAAAGAAGCAAGAGAGTGACATTTCCTGCAGGTCTTCTGTCAACTTTGGGTTGTTTTTCCGTTGTTGATATCTCAGAGGGACTCTCCAGAAAGAAGCCCAGCCAGCTTCTCCAAGGACTCACCCTATGTTGGGAGTGGATTTCCGCACGTGCCTTTGATTTCAGACAGACCAGGCTTCACAGCCACCGAATGAGCTGCCAGAATCACCAGACTAGGGGCTGTTGTTTCCTACAGAGGAGGGAAGCCCTGCCCTCACCTGCTCCCCCGAGCAGGCCTTCACCCTCTCCCCCACCCTCCAGGATCCCAGAGGCCTTGCCTGGGATCCCCGAGCCCTCACCACACACTGATCCTGGCAGCTGTAGCCAACTGCTCGAGTTCTTTGTCAGAGGGCCGTGGTGAGATTGTTTTGTTTCCTTTTGTTTTGTTCGCGAGTTTGTTTAAAATCAAAATTAGATATTTTCTTCTGCTGGACAGTATTAAATAGAGCAGGATGTTGAGTTAATCTGCTAGATTGCAGTACTAATGGTAGTGGATTAGTGTCTTCATATTAATATTATTTTTACTTATTTGAACAATAATGATAAAGAAGTGGTTCATTATTTTTTAATTAATGCACTTTAAGGTGGAATGGAAAGAAACCCAGAGAGCAAAGTGCATTACTTAAAGATGCAGTATATACTTTTCTCATTTTTAAACAGCACATATTTATTAAAAGAAAAAAAAGTAATTTATGATTATTTAAAATAAAATTTAAAAGTAGAGTGTCTGTCGGGTTAAAGGACCTTCCACATAGCTGCCTTCCTGGGGAGGGCCTGTGGCCTCGCTCCACAGATGTCCGCTCTGAGCCAGTTGAATCACTAGCACACCGCCGGCCAGGCCCGGAGGGAGCACAGCACATGGTGGCTGCCAAGTACAGAGCATCTCAGTTGGACTGGACCAACCACAGTGCTCCCCAGAGCCTGCCTCCCCTGCCCCACGTGTGCATCTGCCCCGTCAGGCTCTCTACCACCCACCAGTCCCCCAGCCCCTCAAGGACCCCCTCTCCTTGATTCCCAGTGCCCTGAAGCCAGAGAGTCATTAAAAAGCAGGGCTGGAAGGGACCCTGGAGGTCGCTCCGTCCCATCCCTTCCTGTTACTGCAGCCCAAGGACAGGAAGAGACTTTCTCAAAATCACACAGCTAGTTAATGGCAGACTCCCCACTGCATTAATCCTGTGTCTTTCCCACCCCCATTATAGCTTATTCTGTGGTCGTCGTGTTTACATTGTGACATCCAGCCCCAAGGATGGCTGGGAGTTGCTCAGGCATCCAGGAAAAGTGGGAAATGCTGCCACCTGGTGACATCACGTAGATTTGGGCAGTGAACAGGGATCGCCACGCCCTCGTCTAGACCCCACTCCTGACCCCTCCCCTTCAGCCCCTGCCTCCCAGCACAGCAGAAGCCCTGCAACCCAAAGGATATTAATACTTGAAGTAAGAAGGGTGCATGCCAGTCCTCAGATATGGCCAGGGGGTGCCAAGCCTTGTGCCCCTGGACTCCTAGCCCTACCCTGGGCAAGAGGGCCTTTCCCTAGAGCTACTGAGCTGTTTTGTGACATTGGAGGAAACTGCCAGCAGCAGCGGAGGAGGGAGGGGGCCTGGGGTTCTGACCCACCAGGAGGAAAACCAGATCGGACTAAAAGGAAAGAAAAATGAAATCTCAGCAATGTCCAAACCTAGTTTTCCATTAGTTGCAATTGAAAATGTGAAACGACATTGTATTGCTGTATACTGCAACTTTAACCATAATGAGCCCTTCTGCGGTCATTATTGAGGTTTATATAATGCCCGAAGTTGCATCCTTTGGTGCTTTGTTTTTCTATTCAGTTTAAAGACCTTTTTCTTTTATTACAAGGGAAAAAAAAATACGTCTTCATCTCTCTCCCACCTTGTCCTTCTTTGTCTCGGCAGGCCTGGTGTGTTGCCTGGCTCCTCTGCGCTCAAGAGGAAGCTGGAAAGGGGCACCCCTGAGCAGCAGGTGTGCGGTCTGCCTTGGGGTTCCCCTCCACCCAGCTGGCTTTGTCTGCCAGGCTTCAGTCTGTCCAACCCCCACCTGGCTCCAAAGATTTCTCTCTTCCTCTCTTCTCCATCTTGACGAAGGCATTATATAGAATCGTTGTAATCACTTTCAGATGTTAGAGCAGCATATTTTACTGGCATTTGTATCCATCGCTTTCCTCAGTAAGGCATGTTACTACTTTCATCATCTTAAGGAAAAAAGACAAGGGAATTTCGATCAAACGTTATTTTCATATTACTAGTACTTGCAGAGTAGGCGTAGAACTATTTAAGTTTAGATTTTGGTTTGGTAGTTTGTTTTTAAGGGGGAAAAATGAAATAGCCCCTACTTTTCCTGTTTTTGTATTTAACTAATATATTATTTCTTTAAGGTTACTCACTTCCCCTACCCCTTTCAAATACTTTGCATTCTCAATTGAAATGAAAACAATCTGAGAGACAGGAAAAGTGCAATATTACCAAGAGGGATGCCAGGGCTTATTGGCATGGTGGAGAAAGACCCTATGGTCTAGTCTGCAGAAAGTTGGAGGGGGACTGCTGGGAGGAATCGGAACTGTGGAACTGACAGGTGGGCTTTGGGGTTTGATGTTTTAGCCCTCTCCCTCTCCTGCTTCCCTGGCAAGTTGGTAGGGTTCCCCACCAGAGGGCAACCCCTGTTACTATTGGGTATCATCCACCCAGAAGAAAGGGATTCAGGGAAGAGGCTTGGGGGCTCTTGACCTCCTGGGCCCAGTCTCCAGAGCAGAGTGAGGACATCCAGGAACTGTTCCTTGTTTTCATTTCCATTGTTTCCAGCCAGCTGCTCAGAGAGACCTGTCCTAAAAATGCCTCCCAGCAGCCCTCTACCCCATTCCCCCTGCCCCCAGTCTCCTGATGTTTGGGCTGTGATCCTTTTGATGTATGTCTGAATCTTTCTAAAACTATGAAACCTCAGTTCAGTTTATGGGCAGGAAACCTAGATGAAACCAAACCCATCTGGAGGGTGTGGGCACCGAGGCCTACCCCAGGGAGATGGAATTCCCGCAGACCTGCAGCAGGGCCCGGCACTGAGCCCAGCTGCCCATTCATCTCAGCGACTTCAGCCTGAGCAGCAAGCCCTGCCTGTGCTCCACACCCAGACAGTCTGCAGGAGTTCTCGGAGAAGACTCAGAGGGGTCTACTTAGGTCTCTGCAGACAGATGCCCCCACAACAGGCACCAAGCCAGATGCCTCCTTTCTTGGTGCTGATAGAGAAAGTGGCAGGCTGGGAAGTCTCCTGGGGTCCAGACCAGGAGCTCTGCCCCTCAGGGCAGCAGGCATGCCCTTGCTGGTTTGTCCCCTCCACCTCCAGTACTGTACGTTTGCTGCTCCAACCCCATATTTGGTGAATTTCTGTACAGACATGGATCTCTGTGCCCAGAGTAGGACTCAAGCCCCTGTGTGAGTCTCCCTTGGAATGACACATCCACATAGCCAATCATCTTTGAGAATCTTGATGCAGAGCTCTCTAGAAAGAGAACTGTCCACATCACTAAAAAATTACTATTCCCTCACTTTTTTGAGGGTTGTGAGTTGAGTGTATGTGCACACGTGTGTGCATGCATGTGTGCATGTGAGTGTTGGTAATTTCCCGCTTGAACTAATAACATGGGGTTAGAGGAAAAAAAAAAAAAAAAAACACCGGGCAAGCTGTCTCCACTGAAAAAGTCCTTGGCATTGGGCAGGTCCCAAGGGACTCGCAGCTTCTGGCATCAAGTCTGTGTGTCATTCATACAATTTTTGGCTGGAGAGTGCAATGTGTCTTTTTTTTTTTTTTTTTTTTTTTTTTT